>NC_141679.1:13262500-13862500 GCF_028749965.1 Puma concolor
TGGATGGAACTGGAGAGTGTTATGCTAAGTGAAATAAGTCATACAGAGAAAGATACCATATGTTTTCACTCTTATGTGGATGCTGAGAAACTTAACAGAAGACCAGGGGGGAGGGGAAGGGAAAAAAAAGAGGTTAGAGAGGGAGGGAGCCAAAACATAAGAGACTCTTAAAAACTGAGAACAATCTGAGGGTTGATGGGGGGTGGGAGGGAGGGGAAAGTGGGTGATGGGCATTGAGGAGGGCACCTGTTGGGATGAGCACTGGGTGTTGTATGGAAACCAATTTGACAATAAATTTCATATTTAAAAAAAATAAAAAAAGAACTGAGCAGCCCTCGGTGCAAGAGGAACTCAGGAACAGGTGCCTGAATTGGAAAGAAAACTTGAGATCCACAGGATTAGGATTCAGGGGGCAGAAGTGGAATCTCACCAGCCCTTTAACTCTTTCCGCCAGTCCGGCTGTGGTCTGAAAGGTATTATTGTGTACTTAGCTGGTAACAAGTTGAGACAACCAGGATCATATTGGAGTTCATTGTTTTAGAAAAATTTCAAAATTAGGCACCAAACAGAATTCCTTAAACATGGGACCTACTTGCTCTGCAGATGCCTACATTTTATTGCCTAATTAGAGATCACACTTCAGATGTAATTTTTTTCTGGGGCAGCAGATAGATAAATTTGCTCCGAAATAGAACATTAACAGGACTTCCTAGGAACAGATTTGAGGAGAGGGAAAGGAAGGTACATAGTGTAGGGTTTCTAAAGAATTTGGGAAAGGGGAACCGGAGACACAGATACATGCGCTGTTGTTTGTCAAGGAGCCTGAATTGAATTGTATGCCAGGGCTTTGCAGGTTTTCTAGAAAACTGATGTGGGAGGAGTGGCTGTCCACCTGTCCATGCCCTCATTCAAGAGGAAAAGGAAGCACTAAGGAGAGGCTGGAGGATCCAAAGATGAAGTTTGTTTCATAATTTTGCCTTTAGCTGACCTGAAATACTCTAAAACTCTTTTATTTGAAATTAAAACAAAATTTAAAATATTAATTACACAATGTATATATACAGCCCCAGGGGGAAAAAACGTCCAACAAAAAAGTCAGAGCCATTTGACCAACCCCAAGTGTTGACAGAGATGAAGAGAATCAAGTATTCTTAAATATTCTTTGTGGGAATATGAATCAAGATAGCACTTTTGGAGCATGATAAGTTGATATAAAATTCCTTGGTATTGATGTACGATTCTTTAACCACACTAAGATTTTATTTAGGATCTTTACAACTGTGTTTGGAAATGAGGTTGGTACATGTAACCCATCCTGCCTCATTTTGGTATTAGAGTTGTACTAACTGTTCAGTATAACTTGGAAAACTTTTTTTTTTTTTTATTTACTTATGCCCCAGAATGGTTTCCATAACAAAGGAATTCTCCTGCTTCTGGGAGGTTTAGTAAGATGTTTATAAACTATCTAGCACTGAAGTGTTTTTAGGCATAGATCGCAGATCACCTTTATACATTTTCCAACAATTATTGATCAATTTAGATTTTCTGCCTTTCCCTGACTCTGTTTCATATATTTTCCTATGTAATTAAACATTTCATCAAGACTCTCAAGTTCATGGGTATACAGTTGCATGCAGAATTTTCTTATTATATGGGACGCCTGGGTGGCTCAGTTGGTTAAGCGTCTGATTCCTGATTTTGGCTCAGGTCATGGTCTCGTGGTTGTGAGATCAAGAGTTGGGCTCAGCGCCGGGCGTGGAGCCTGCGTTAGAGTCTCTCTTGCCCTTGCCCGCTGCCCCTCCCCCACTTACACTATCTCTTGTTCTCTCAGGCTCTTTCTCAAAAAAAAAGATTAGGGGCGCCTGGGTGGCGCAGTCGGTTAAGCGTCCGACTTCAGCCAGGTCACGATCTCGCGGTCCGTGAGTTCGAGCCCCCCGTCAGGCTCTGGGCTGATGGCTCAGAGCCTGGAGCCTGTTTCCGATTCTGTGTCTCCCTCTCTCTCTGCCCCTCCCCCGTTCATGCTCTGTCTCTCTCTATCCCAAAAATAAATAAACGTTGAAAAAAAAATTAAAAAAAAAAAAGATTAAAAAAATTTCTTATTATTTAAAAAATCTCCTTTATATCTAGAATTATATGGATTTTTTTAGTCTTCTTTATTTTTAACTTATCAAAATCATGGTCATTTCAAAGAATCAGATTTTCTTGATCAATTATTATTTGACCAACTATTATCTTGATCAATTTATTGATCAATATTATTATTTACAATTTGAAGTGATTATTTTCTGCTTTTATCATTATCCATTCATTTCTTCAGTTTTGCTTCCTTGGCCATTCTTTGCCTAGCATTTTGAGTTGACATCACGGTCACTTTGTTTTTATTCTTTCTTTTTTTTTTTAATAAATGTGTTTAAGATTATGCATCTCACATAATTTTCTATGCATTATGTCATTTTCATTCATTTTTAAGTATATGCCATTTTGCCTTAAAATTGTTGTTAATGTTGGGGCGCCTGGGTGGCACAGTCGGTTAAGCGTCCGACTTCAGCCAGGTCACGATCTCGCGGTCCGTGAGTTCGAGCCCCGCATCAGGCTCTGGGCTGATGGCTCAGAGCCTGGAGCCTGTTTCCGATTCTGTGTCTCCCTCTCTCTCTGCCCCTCCCGCGTTCATGCTCTGTCTTTCTCTGTCCCAAAAATAAAAATAAAAAAAACGTTGAAAAAAAAAATTAAAAAAAAATTGTTGTTAATGTTAAAAGAGTGTATGTGTGTATCTGTAACATTTTGCAAACATGCTATTTTGCTTGAAAAAAAAAGTGTGTCTTCTCTATCTTCTGGGTACAGAATTTTAGGTAGATAGGTTGCTATAGATACAGATTACATTTAATTTTTAATCAAATATTCTATTTGACTTATTTCTTATTTCTGAGAGGCATGTTAAAATCTTCTGAGTACATACTTCACAATTATTCCTTGAAAGTACAGAATCTTTGCTTTATATGTTTTGAAGGTTTTAAAAAACGTATAAAAGTTTCATGACAGTCTGTTCTTGGCATATTGCAGTTTTTATCAACAAAAAATATCTCTATTTCCTATTTAATGTTGTTGCTTTGCATATTTTGTTTTATATTAACATTTTATTTGCCATATATACTCTCATGGGGGATTAGAATGTGTCTGATAGATTATTCCATCTGTGTTTCTGTTTTTGTTTTTTTGGTCACTTTTGTGTGGTCATTTTGTTTAAGGTCTGTACCTTGTAAACAGCAAGGCTAGATTTTTTTTTTATTTTAACTGAATCAGAATATCATTAGGAATCCAAGGGAGAAAAGAATCCAGTTATGTCTAATATGATTACTGGTTTCTTTTATCTTATTTCTTCCATATTACTTTATGTTTTCTATTTTCTAGACTTTATCATTTCCCTTCCACCTTTCTTTTCCTTTGAAAAAGTATCATATTTGCCTAGATAATATATGTACATGGCAAAAAAAAATCCATAGCATAAAGAAATATATGGTGAAAATGAAAAGTATCATTTGTCCCCCATTTTGCAGCACCTCTCAACAAAGGCAACCACTATTCCTGGTTTGGGAGATGTTCTCCACATAAACAAAGAGAATTAGACACATCTTTTACACAGGTGGTCGTGAGCTTTATGCATTATTACGCATCACTTTTTTCATGTGACTACCTATCCTGAAGACCATTCTACTCAGCTTCATTATTTGTTGGCTGCCTAATGTTTCCTTATATGCATGTATTATGATTTATGATTTAGTTTTCTACTAATGAACTTTGGGGTGGTTCTTGATCTTTGGTGATTATAAACACCATTGCAGGGAATAACCTTGTATGTGCATGGCTGAGTCTGTCTTAGAATACAATTCATTGATAGGGAATTTGTGGGGCCATTTACTCTGAGAGAAGGTCCTGAATTCATTGTTCTGATTCTGCTCCCAGGGCCTCTCCTACTTCCTGCCTTTATTTGTTTTGGTCCTTAATGGTAACTGAAATGATCTTCAACTTCACAGTATATATTTTTCTCCTGAAATGATTTCCAAACTCTACTTTCTATACCTGCTTTTAACATTCTAGAAGTTACTCAAAATTTCTTGCCTTCCAGCATAGTAACCTTTTTCATCTCCTTCCGTGCTAAGTACTGATAGGGATTTGTTTCAAAACTGTATATATTTATTATTTTAGCCTTTTTTGTCATTTGAGGGGCAGGAGGGAGATAGACACATATATGCTCCTTCTATAAAATCTCATCAATGTACATTTAATAGAAAAATGTAAATCAGGTAGAAGTTACTTAGCTATTTTATTGGTGATTTAGTAAATAAAGACTGATTTTCCTCTGTAATAAAATTGGTATTTTCAACATGTACCCTAAAAGTAATTCTTGGATTTGTTTGACATGGTTGGTTATTTTGTCAAAACGCTATGAAATATAGGAAGATTAAAGTGTTCTTCAAGATTTGAAAGAAAAAAAATCACACATTTTGTTAAAAACCCCACAACTTCCCCCAAATTCAGTTTGACATTTTCTATCTTCAGCTCACTCGTGGACAAATTGCCTTAGCCTGGATGCAATTCTGATTCTCAGACTGAAGGGAAGCTGTCTTTCAAAATGACATGATTCCCGTATTCTCCACTCCTTGAACTTGTCTGCAAACCAGCTCCTCTGCTTATGTTCTTACTGTCATTTGTACCCCCGTTCAAAGTCAGGAAATGGGGTGTCATATCTGTTCCCTCTGACCCCCTGCATACAGGGGGGTCATGCACAGATTCATTGAGCATCTCTGTGCTAGGCACCTTTGAGGTGCTGGGGTAGAGCAGTGAACAAAGTTGACAGACAATTCCTGCCTTCACAGAGCCTATTTCTAGTGCATTCTAGACAGGAGAGACAGAGAGAAGCGAGTACATATATGGTATGTCCGGGTGCTTCTCACTGCCTCCTTCCCTCTCTGTCCTCAGTGTCACAGCCATTGTTCAGCCAGCAGCCTCATAACTATTCAGAAGTTTCTTTACTGATCTTCCTGATTCTGGTCCTTCCATTCTATTCCCCATGCAGCTACCCAAGCAATCTTCCTGATTATATCACCCTCCTTACTAAAATTTTTTAGAGGCTTCCATTACTAATAACTCTTAGCAAGGCATTCAAGGAATGCCAATATCACACTCCTGGCTACTTCTTTAGTTTTACCTCTTGGTGATACATGGTCACTGCTACACCCTTGCTGTTACCCACCCTCCCACCACAGCCACGACCCCACACCTCATGCCCCAGTCATGCTGAGCAACTTGCTCCTTTATTTTTTTTTTATTTTTATATTAAAAATTTTTTTAATGTTTGTATTCATTTTTGAGAGAGAGACAGAGTGAAAGCTGGGGAGGGGTAGAGAGAGAGAGGGAGACACAGAATCTGAAGCAGGCTCCAGGCTCCAAGCTGTCAGCACAGAGCCCGTGGGGCTTGAACTCACAAACTGTGAGATTATGATCTGAGCTGAAGTCAAACGCTTAACCAACTGAGCCACCCAGGTGTCCCTCCTTTATTTTTTAAAAATGTTTACGTATTTGAGAGAGAGAAAGAGAAAGAGACAGAGAGAGAGACAGAGAGACAGAGAGAGAGAATGCATGCAAGAGCAGGGGAGGGACAGAGAGAGAGGGAGACAGAGGATCTGAAGATGGCTTTGCACCGACAGCATTAAGCTCGATGTGGGGCTTGAACTCAGGAACCGTGAGATCATGACCTGAGCCGACGTCAGATGCTTCATCAGCTGAGCCACCCAGATACCCCACAACTTGCTCCTTTAAGGGCCCCAGAAGTTGTTTCTGAACTTGTAGCCTTTGTTTATTCAATTCCCTTAAAATTTTTTTAAATGTTTATTTATTTTTGAGAGAGAAAGAGCGTGAGTGGACAGGGGCAGAGAGAGAGAGCGGGACATAGAATCTGAAGCAGGCTCCAGGCTCTGAGCTGTCAGCACAGAGCCTGACGTGGGGCTCAAACCCACAAGCAGTGAGATCACGACCTGAGCTGAAGTCAGATGCTTAACTGACTGAGCCACCCAGGTGCCCCTATTCAGTTCCTTTAAAAGAAAATGTTTATTTTTGAGAGAGAGAGGCAGAAAGAGATGGGGACAGGGGATGTGAAGCAGGCTCTGCACTGAGAATGGAGACTCCACTACGGGGCTTGAACCCACCAGCTGCGGGATCATGACCTCAGCAGAAGTAGGGTGCTTAACTGACTAAGCCAGTCAGGCACCCCTCAGTTCCTTTTTGGGGTTCCCTCTGCTTGCAGAATCAACCACAAGCCTTTCACTTGACGTGTGGCACTGAGGAAGCCTTCCTGTATAACCGGGACGGAGTCCTCACTTCTCCTTGTGTCTCTCGCATACTCTGTGTGGCTGCCCAGCACACTGCTTCAGCCCCTTATGGGTACACGTCTCTTTGTATGAAACAGAAGTCCATTGGCAGTGGGGATCGCTAGCTAGCTAGTCCTTGCTCAGTATTGTTCGATGAGTGGATGAATTATTACCAAATTGCTGTGTTAAGGAAATAAGGAAACTGGTTTGGAGAAACCAAAAATGAAAAACCATCACGTTCCACACAGAGCAGTAACATTAGGCTCTAAGCCAGGAGCGTGTTTCAAGAGTTAATCATCAATTTTAAACAAGAATCTCCTGGACACTGTATTATTACTAAGCACTTAGTCAAGCATTAGGTGATAGAAACTGGGCTGCCGGAGTTTTAGAAACTGTTTGAGACTTAGTATGAACGTGACATTTTTGAGATATAGGTAGCATCGACTAACCCAGAAGTATGCTTCACCCAAGTGCCTCACATTTTGGAGCCATGTAGATTAAACTGTAGTACAGAAAAAGACTCAAAGCGGGAATATATTATAGAAAAATGACAAAACCCCGGAGGTACAAAAATGATTTGGGAGAAGTAATTTTATGTTTGAACACAGTTTGATTCATCTCCTGGGCAACAAACAAGTATATTCACCACTTAAATAATAAAATACAGTTTATGTGGCTGAATTAATCACGGACTTTCCACTTCTAAAACCCAGCAGGTCCTGTAGTTGAACAAGCTGAGGGTACAGAAAAACATACTGGAAAAATTAAACGGAGTCCTTTTCAAGTGTCTGTTAATTAGCCTAATTTGTGATTTATATTTATGTCCAAGCAAGCAATGGGTCTGTGAAAAGCGACACGGAGATTGAGGCAAGCTTTTGAAAATGAAAATAACCATGATATTAAACTGAAATACATCTGTAAGTTGCAAGGGCACTTTGGCTCCATCTATCAAAGACAGAAAAGACCATTCCACAATCATTTCATGCTTGTTAGATATGTGAGAGACGATACCTGAGTTTGACAAGAAGTTTGTAACACGTCAGAGAATTTTAGAGAAACACCACAGCAACCCAATGGATAATCAGGAAAATTCTTACGATTTTGTAAGTATTTAGAAAAGTCCGCCTATAATAATGTTAACCAATAGGTTTGAGGACATTAACACACTACATCTGAAACTTTCCTTAAAGAAACATCTCTGAAATTTCCTATTTACTCATTCAATTTCTTTATAGGATCTGTGGATGTGTTTCCTGAGAACAAGGACAGGGAGAGATGGGAGGATTAGACCCAGAAGTCATTCGATCAACACAACACAACGACTTTACAAAATCACCAGCTAAGCAGCATATTTCCCTGATGAGTTGTTGATATTCGAAATAATTTGAAACAACTGAGTGATTAATAGGAAATGCAAAAATCCATGTTCATCAAGATGTAGAACGATAACAAGACCCCTAATCAGGATCTAAACAGGGATGGTGGCTGGTCATCAAAGGACTTTAAGCAGATACTGGGTTCAGTTTTCACTTTGGCACAACCCAAGGTCACCCAGCAGTGGGAAGAGAAAAATGCAATTTGATGAATAGAATCCTATGCACCTAAAACATACTCCTATTTTATTTCCAGCATCTGAGAAAATAAAGTCTCTTTGGTTGACAAAATTCTTAAGAGTAACATTTTGCTAAAGGTACTGGTTTAGAAATGGACATGCTGATTTATATGGAGGAGGGGAGGAAATCATAGGAAATTCAAACACACCTGGAAATGAGCAAACCAAAGATCAGCAGAAAGTGGCATTCAAATTTTTTTTTGTGAGAAAATTAATATCAAATAAGTGTAATTATTTGTTATGGAGTTCCATATAAACTATATATTGACTTTCTATGTAATCTTCTTGAGCAAGACTCATAGTCTCATATTGAAGCGTGTGAATAAGAAATGATGCTCTGGAGATAGAAATCAGATGAAATTAATATAAGTCTAGTGGGTCTTACTTTTAAAAGACTCAGATGTACGAGTTGTCACATTGGATAAAATACACGATTATTTGACTTTGAAAGGATATTTTATTATACATTGGATTTGCCAGTGGATCGACTGATCCAATTTGCTGGTTTATTTTATTCATTTCATTTCATTTCATTTCATATTTTTAATGTTTATTTATTTTTGAGAGAGAAAGAGAGGGGCACAGAGTCCAAAGCAGGCTCCAGACTCTGAGCCGACAGCACGGAGCCCAGTGCAGGGCTCGAACTGCAAGATCATGACCTGAGCTGAAGTTGGATGCTTAACTGACTGAGCCACCCAGGCACCCCTGCTGATTTATTTTAAAGGAGTCTTCTCTAGTCTTGGGACACAATTCAGTTCAGGTTGCTTTCAGTAGTTTAAAGCACACTGACAGTACCATAACCTCATGCTTTCTCAAGGGACCTTCATGCAAAACTGGGCAATTACCAGGGTGCCAGAAAATGGAGGAGGTTTTGCTTTTTTGACTCTAATCTTTGACTCTCCTTTCTCTTTTTCCCAGTGTAATTAAGAACACTAGGGTTTGTTTCTCCCTTCAAGAAACGCAAATCAGAGGTCAGAAGCCTTCTGGTTCCAACATAAGAAATATTTTTTTCTTATTATAAAAGCAGTGCATGACTGATATGAAAAAAATCATTAAAAGTTTAGAAACAGTCAAATGAGAAATAATTTCCAAAGTCCCAAATCCTAGCCAAAGACAACTACTAATAATATCTTGGCATATTTCCTTTGAGACTCTCTCTCTTTTTTTCTCTTCTTTCTTTTTAAAAAATTTTTCATAGGCATAGTGTATATGTGTGTGTGTGGGGGGGGGGTGGGCATATTTGTGAAGTACAATTTTTGTGTTCTCATTTTCTTTTCCATTAGCATTATAACTATTATAAGCATTTTCCTGTATTATTGGGAGCTCTTCAAAAGCATAACGCTCAATATCTACAGAATATTGCATCCAAGAGATGTGAATAGCTCACTCAATACCTCCATTGTTGGACATTCATATTGTGTCTAAACATCTGATATAAATAACGATATGATGAATATCTTTGCATTTAAATCCTGTTCTGTATTTGGCATTCTGTCCTTAGGAGGGATTCCCCAAAGTTGGGGCCTCTTGTCACAAATTGTCTCATAGCTAGAAATGCATATTTTAGTACATAATAATTTAGTTAAAGTTTAAAAACAAAACAAAACAAAACAAAAAAGCTTGTGCTGTCCTTGAACTATATTTGCATAATGGCCTCCAACCTGGTTAGTGAAAGTGCTAGAAAGGGGGAGGCAGCTCTCTTTAAGCTGGTTGTACCAAAATCGCAGTGGAAAACAGGCACACAGAATGGTCGGAGGGCAGCTCTCACTGCTGGAGACACGGGAGCATTGAGCAGGATCAGCTCTGTTTCCACCACCACCACCAACGAGGACGAGTTTAGGCTCTTGTTTTTGGCAAAAGGGGTCTTGAAAAACAGGCCAACCTCCTCACTTTCTCCTACTTTCACTGTCTGATTTTTCTTTTTAGCTCTTTGCATGCTGCATAGGTCCCAGGGCAGTGCTGACTTAAATACCTGGAAAGGGCAAATGAAATCATTTGGTGAACCTGAGCTTAGGAGACTTTTGTTTTGTTTTGTTTTTTGTTTTTTGTTTTTTAGCATGTTAAGTCATGTCACGGTAAGGAAAGTGTTAAATATGGGTCAGGAACTCAACCGAGGCTCCCTGCATCATGATTGACATATCCTTCACAGTCTGAAGAACACTTTGAGATCCTAAGGTGACCCATCGGGAGGACAGAAAAAGCAGCCCAGCTGATTTTGTGATGAGAGCAAAAAATGGGAACAGGCTAAACCCCTCATTTATTAATTCTTTGGAGAAATTTCAGCAGGGTTCTTTAGGGGGCTGGAACTATATGACAACCTGTCATCTACTGCCTCCTGGTTTCAGTTCTTTTCCTGACAATTGATGTTACCTCTTTCATTTGTTATATAACTATGTGATGTACCTCACTGGCTGCCAACATGACAGATCCTACAGGTCCAACAATAAGATTTCTAGAAGCTTCTTTGGATACCTCATGGCCTTGGCTAGCAGAATCAAGAATATTTGTCATCTACCATCTTGTCAGCCAGATGAATGTGCGAAAATTCAATTTGACCCTAAGTATTATTTTCTATCTCAGGAAGGACATTCCTGGATTCATGTGCATTCTTGTATATATTTTTAAAAAATAATTAGACATCTCTCTAAGGAGAATATAGAGGACCACAGATGGTTCTCATAGGCCAACACCATATGGGCTTCTTATCGGGGCTGTAATGATTTTTAGGGGTTATTTTGGTGGTTTTATTTTTTTCATCATTACAAGATAGAATTATATCTTTTTCTGACTTCCCTATTATGTTTCTCAAGACATCACATACTTCTGTGATCTCTCCAGCAGACAGACTGCCAAGGAAGCATCATAAGGTGTCACAGATGGTGGGGTTCTTGCGCTTCCCTTCTCAAGCCAGTCTAGTTCCCCTGGCAATGATCTTGTTGTCAGATTCCAAGGCTGGTGGACAGATGCCTTTGGTCCAGCCCTCTGAACATCTTGGGCAGGGCAACTGTACGGCTGAGCCAGGGACAGAGGGCTTGGAGGGTAAGGAGACTAACATTTTGGATTCCCCTCTCCCATTCAGAAAAGATACATCTTGCTTCTACTTCCCTTCCTGTCCAACCATACGAAAAAATACCAGAGACAAACATCTTGAAGGCAGGGCATGTAAGCTCACTGAGGACTGGGGATCTGATCCTCCAGGCTGGATTTCTATACCTTGCCTGGCGGAGCAGTCAGAGAGAGTTGTTTAAGTAGCACTCACTTCAGAGCCTGTGAAACATTTTGCTGGGGAGGGTTGGGGGAGATGATTTGGAGAATACCCACTTCAGCCTGTGTGCATGCTTTCAGATTCCTGGGATTTCTCTGTACGGCTGACAGGATGAGGTTAGTATCATATGGCAGATATCACTCAAAAGGATCTTGGCCAAATCACCTCACTTCTCTGAATCTTGGTTTTATCATCTACAAAAAAAAAAAACAAAACCCTCATCTTTGACTAGATGATCATTGGGGCTCCTTTTAGCCTTAGAGATCACAGAATTTCTCTCTTCATGCTCAAAATGGCCGAAAATCTGCACTGGGGAGGGGGGGCATCTAATCGGTTTGGCTTCCTACCTGATACATTAATTTCCTCAACAGCATCCCTAAGAAGGGACCTTGATTCTTGTGGATGGTACCATATGAAAACCTTGTTTCTGTTTGCTGTTACATTTTCATCTGTTCATTAGCTTAGGGGAAATTCCATTTTTTTATTAAGATGTAATTAATATATAATGGTTTATACATGTAAGGTGCACAGTGGTTGATTTTGATACATTTATATATTGCAATATGATTACCACCACAGCATTAGCTAATCCAGCAATCCCACTTCTGGGTACACATCCAAGGAAATGAAAACAAGAGGTCAAAAAGATATCTTCACTCCCATGTTTACTGCAGCACAATTCACAATAGCTAAGATATGGAACAACCAAAGTGCCTGTCAAGAGATGAATGGCCAACACACACAATGGAATATTATTCAGCCTTGAGAATGAAGAAAACCCTGCCATGTGTGACATGGGTGGGCCTTGAGGGTATTCTGCTCAGTGAGGTGAGTCAGACAGAGAAAGACATATATTGTATGATCTCACTCACTTTGGGGATCTAAAAAAGCCAAACTCATAGAAACAAATTATCCCTTCTAAAACATCTCCCTTTTATGTTGTTGAGCCATGGCACCATGATCCCTGTTCCATGCCATGAATACCATATTGGTGACACAGATACACCCCAATCTTACACCTCTGGAATTAGTGATAACCCTTCCTCTGTTCAGGAAGGGCTGTTAACTCCCAGGGTGACACTCAGACCCCTTAGTGTGAACACTGGGATTTCCTGGTCTAGCCCCTGAATTATCTCCCACAACCCTCCTGACACTGGCACAATGCATGCTCTGGCTCAGAGAGAACAGATTGTGTCCAGAACCTGGGCTTTAGAATCCTGCGAGCTCAGAAGTGAATCATGGCAGCTAGTAGGTGTGTAACCTTAGGCTACTACTTATGTTATTACACCTCTCTGAGACTCAGTTCCTTTCTGTGTCAAATAGGAATAGCTCATTGTCTTAGGATTATTGCAAAGCTTTCTGTGGGATCATCTTTTAAAATATGGCACAGTTTTTAGTATCTCCTATGGGCTTAATAATTGTTCATTCCCTTCCTATTTGCTAACCTCGGCATGTTCCCTGGGCCAACTCCCTCTCTCGCTGCTGTGACTTTGTCCTGTCTGTTCTCTCTGATGACGTGTCTTTCCCCTTTAGCTTTGCCTGACTGTCTCCCCATCTCCTCTCAGGCACAGTTGAAGCATCACCTCTGGTGTGCCCCTGTTGATTCAAAGCAAACTTCACTGGGGTTGGGTGTCTGTCCTCTGGAGTTTTACCTCTATCACAGCACTGCCACCACACTACAAACCATGCCACCATCTGTGAAAGCAATATTCCTAAGGTTGTCTGTTGTGTATTTACAATGTGCCAGCCACTGTGCAAGCAGTTCACAAACAGATTTCGGCCAACCCCAGAAAAATCTATCATCTAGTTTCTGCGATTCTTCCCATTTCACAGCTCAAGAGCGGGAGGCCAGGGAAATTGGATACCGTCTGGAAGGCCATGCAGTCAGGGAAAGCTGAGGTGCATTCACACAGGGACAGTCTGGCTTGAGGGCACAGTCTCCTGTTTGCTTGTCTCCCTCCTTTGACAGTCTCTGATTTCTCAGAAGGCAAGGACACTTCTTCATCTCTACCTTCCTGTCACCCAGTAGTGTGCTTGGCATGTCGTGGGCGCCTGATGAATGTGGAATGAATCCTTCGTTCCAAGTTCAAATCTGGCCTGTGGTTTTCAGATGGGGGACTGTGTATGACAAAGGCTCTCTCCTTGACCCAAGTTTAGGCTGGATTCTCTGGACCCTCTTCTCTACTAGGCTCCAGGCTTTAGGCTTCCAAGTGGCATTGTCCTGTTTTAGCAAGAATCCTCCACCCCTCAATATCTGGTGACCCTCTATATTTGACTGAATTCCTCATTCTCCACACCCCTCTCTCCCAGGGATATCTGGTCACCCTGGCCTGCCTTTAGCAAGAATCTTGTTAGGTCTACTTTGCAAGAATCCTCTTACCCTCTTAATCATTTTCCATCTGCCCACCCCTTCCCTCTACTCTTTGACTTTTCTTCCCCTTCCACTTTTCTTTCTTTCTATTCAGAGTTGAGCCCAATCTCTCTCCCACTACAAACACCCAATGCATAGTTCCTTGAATAAAGGCTTCCTTACTGTGTTTTACAAGTGTCAGAATAATGTTTTCTTTAACATATCTGAGACTGAACTGTCCTAATTAGATTCAGGGAAGGCAGGCCTGGGGTCTTAGATGCTCAGTGCCTGGGTTTGGGTGTCTGTGTAGCTCTGCAATGTTTCTTATCCAGAGACCAGTCAGGTTTCCACCTGACCATCCCCAGTCTCACCAGCAAAGACAGGGTGAGCTCAGTGCTATATTCTGAGGGTGCTCAGACCCTAAGGGATTAAAACTCACTTCAGGTATACCCTTGTACGCTAATCATAAGCAAACTAGATGCTGCCATTTGGTCAAGAACACTCCCTGTGGTCATAAAAACCAATATTAAAATAAATTCCTAGCCTGAGAGAGGGTAAAGGAAGAAAGCCTTCCAGGTTGTTTTGTGGATGAGGACACAGACCCATGTTGGAAGGACATGTTGGGCCAATGCTGGGATGTCCTTGAGCATGTGTCTGACCCAAGACAATCCTGGATTCAATGTGTCTGAGTGAATGTATTTGAAAGCATTTGTAAGTGGAGATAGAAAATTATATTTTAGTGTGATGATTAATGTCTCAAACAATGGCAATTCAGAGAGAAAATCACGGGATGCCTGGATGGCCTAGTCAGTTAAGCATCTGACTCTTGATCTTGGCTCAGGTCATGATCTCATGGTTCATGAGACTGAGCCCCAAGACGGGCTCTGCTCTGAGTGCGGAGCCTGCCTGGGATTTCCTCTTTCCCTCTCTCTCTGCCCCTCCCCCATGCATGTATGCTCTCCCTGTCTCTCTCTCAAAAGAAATAAATATACATTGAGAGAGAGAGAGAGAGAGAGAGAGAGAGAGAAAATCACAAAGACCATTTACTGAGAATCAGACCTTCCCCCAGACCCTCCCTGCTTTGAAGCTTGTGTGCCTGGCAGGGCTCCTCTCCTGTCCTCTTTCCTGGCAGACTGTCCCAGGGGCAAAGACAATCCCTTGTTTGTGTACACAATACCCAGCCTGGAGATGCAGCTTTTTTTTTTTTCCTTCTCTTCCTTTTTGAAGTTTTTGATTTCAGTTTGTGCTTTCGCTGCAGTTTTCTAGGGCCCCTCAAGACGATTAAGAAGCAAGAGCTCCCTTTGTCACACAACAAGAATGAAAATACAAAGGGAAACATAAAGCACCTCCGGCAGGTTTTCCCCTCAAACCAGCTTTTGGCAAATTAAAAATAAAGCTGGTGGGAGAATGGAAGTCTTTGTCTGAAACTGCACTTTCTGACCCAACAGTGGCAGAACTTGACATTTGTTAAATGGTAAAAGGGAGTGTTATACTCCTATCTACTGTCATATTATTCCGCCTTACAATGAACCTCATTTTGAAGGGTCTTCTATGTTTTCAACCTCAGGTGGGATTGATTCAAGGAAAGTACAATTCAGTTTATCAGCTCCATCGTTTCTCTCTCAACCCTAGCCAGAGTAATAATCCTTTTCTTCTCCTTGGGCCAATATGGACACACAGCCCTGTATCATCCCATTGAATGGCTGAGTTTATTATCCTCATTGTTCATGGCACAAGCCATAGCTGCTAACTATCCCAGGGTCAAAACTCTAGGCATGAAAAATTGCAGGCCAAGGGAGGGCCTGACCACCCCCTACCCAGCCACCAGCATTATAAGAAAACACCATCAGAAACTCAACTGGCTTCCAAAAAAAAAAAAAAAAAAAAAAAAAAAAAAAGAAATGTAGGCCAAGATTTTGAGACTGTTGACTTTTTGGAGTATGACTGTTTAGGAGGGATAGTTTTGTCTCAGGTGAAGCAATTCTTTCCTCCCTGACTCCCTTAAGTTGCTTTACCGTTCCCTGTCATATGTTCCAGATCATACACACATATGTCAAATATGAAAACATTTGGGGAGAAATAGCGATTCAAACATGATCAAAACCAGGAAGCTGTAATGAAAGCCATGAGAAAATTCTAACTAGGCTAAGAAGGGAGGGGCTAAGGAGACAAAGGTCATCTCCGGCTGGGATGACCCAAGAAGACTCAAAGGAATAAGCCAGGATTTGATCTGAACATGGTGGGGTAGTTCGAATTTCAATAGGGAGGTTTGGTGGTGGGGAGGAGCAGGAGGAAGAAAATGGTAAGAGAAAGTAAGAGAAAAGTAAACATTAAAATATTATATGCAAATATCCAATTTGGCTAGGGCGCTAGGTAAAGGGAAGGTGACTCATGAAGCAAGCCTAGGAAGGAAGGTTGAGGCCAAGCTGTGAATGATCTTCTGGCTTAAGGAATTTGGACAGAATTCAGTATACACTGGCCTGGTGCCAAGCACTTTAAACATGTTACCTCGTTAATCCTCACGCCAGCCCTATGAGGCTCAGAGATTGAATTAATTACCCAAGAGCGCCTAGCTGGAACACGACAGTCAGGACTGGATCTCAGGTTTGTGCAGCTCTACGGGCTGCGCCCACAGCCTCTCTAAGCTGAAGTCAAACGCTATCAGATACAAATTAATCTCGGGGTGGGGATTAGAGTTGGGGCCCCGCTTCAGAGCTGTTGCAGCAGGCTTGAGATGGATAACAAGGGCCTGGATTAGCAGGTGGCTGTGTGATGGAGAGGAAGCACTTATCGGGGCGTCAAGGAGAATCACATGGTGGGTTGACACTCAGGGGCCAAGAGTCAGGCAGGAATCAAAGATGGCTCTTAGTTTTTCAGCCTTGGTGCTGACAGCACGAACTCTGTTAAAGTGCCTCTCACTAGAGCTATCCCGCAGCCCTGGGGGAGGTTTGGAGGAGTGGGGAAGGGGAAGATTTTGGCAAACCTTAGAGGCTGCCAATAGCTTTGAAGGGTATAATTGCCCCAGAGCAATGTGTGTGTATGTAGAGAACCCCAAGACTAAGAAAGCAGAATCTCTCATCAAATTGCTCTCTTTCGCGCTGCAAACCCGGAGGGAGGTTTTACACGTATCGGCTTGCCTATCACGGCAGTAGGAAGATACGTGTGCATGCACCCACATACACACATACAGTGGTTTTACGAGTCATGTGACTGGGAGATGTTAACTCGCTAACCATCGTCCCACAAGGCAACTCTGTAGTGAGTGTGTTTCTCTTGGATGGCAGAATGTACATTTCAACCAGCACTGCCTTTCCCACAAAAAACCCTCAGAAAAATGTTCGACTTTGTGTTTACCACATCAATCAAATGCCAGCATTTTATTCACATACCCCTATGACACTGATTGTACAGTCACACAATGATGTCCATCCTATCAAGAGATATAAAGAATAGAAATGTTCTAAAGAAGTGAATTTTCTCATTAAGTATGGGTTATCCCTTATTGCCAAGTGAAAACACATTAATTCTCTTGGATAGAAACTTTTCTAAAACAGAATAGACCCAATAGTCTTCTTAGACAATATTAAATAAAATGAAAATTCATTCTTTTTTCTAGCATGATTTAGTGATGCTCTCACTGACCAGCAAGGTAGACCTATTTGGCCCTAGCTAAACGGCCCAGCCTGCTCACGTTTAGAGATCTTATACCTGCTATTAATAGATTCCCAAAACTCAGTCTAACTTTTCTGACAATGCTCATTCATTATGCCTCCCTGCTTTCTGACTGCAAAGGGCAAGAAAACCAGGCCAAACTCAACCAGAAGAGTCATGATTTCTATGGCATTTAGTGCCTATGACCGTGTGGGATTTAGTGCACAGATTGTCTGATATCAATGCTGACATTCAGATAAGTCTTTTTTTTTTTTCACTTCTTATTTCCTGGTTTAAAATTTTTTTTTTTCAACGTTTTTATTTATTTTTTTTGGGACAGAGAGAGACAGAGCATGAACGGGGGAGGGGCAGAGAGAGAGGGAGACACAGAATCGGAAACAGGCTCCAGGCTCTGAGCCATCAGCCCAGAGCCTGACGCGGGGCTCGAACTCCCGGACCGCGAGATCGTGACCTGGCTGAAGTCGGACGCTTAACCGACTGCGCCACCCAGGCGCCCCTATTTCCTGGTTTAGAGTGTTGAGGTTTCTGAATAAGAGATCTTTAGATAAATTAGGTATTGTCATGTTTTTTTAGCAGGAAAATTTTCTAATTAATTTTATTTCAGCTCTTTCTGCTAATCCCTGCTTGGAGAGGAAAGAATGGAACATTTCTATACCCTTAAGGAGAGCAGCACCTAGGTGAAATAAGCATGTCCTGACCAAGGTGGGAATAGATGTGATCTCTCTCTAATAATAATAGCAGCTGTGGCATGCAGGTGTGCCTCTAAACAGTGTGCATGTATGACTCTCATGGAATCTGTGCCCTATGACCCTTACCGTCAATACCTGTTTTCCAGTAAAGATTGCTGAGGCTTGAAAAAGTAAAGGAACTAATTCAAAGTCACAGAGCTGGCGTTCCCAGCTGTGCTCTCTGAGATGAGCTGGCTAAAGGCCTCCCCACTCATTCTGCCAGATGGCCCATTAGAAATTCCCAGATCCTATGGAAGGACAGAAGAAGAATGCATGGCAGCCACAGTGAGGGCAAAGAGAGTGTTTCATAGGTGATGTCCTGGCCACTGTTTCCAACCAGATAAAGGTCTGCTGGAAGAAGGGGTGGGGCAGGCAGACTCCTGTGGGTCACACTGGAGGCCCAGGGGCTCTCAGGCCCCCTGACCAGCCGCTCTGTCACAGGAGTCTCATTTCTCCTTGTTGTGTGCAGTGGGGGCCTCTACTATGTGTGCTGGAAGGAAAAAAAAAAGCCCAACAGAAAGAAAGAATCATGATGGTAGGCCCATTTCCCTTGTGTTCTCTAAAGGTCAGAATTCATCTCCTCGTATTTCCTGGAAAACCATCAACTCAGAGGAGAGGGTAAGAAGAACCTGGTTACAAAGAAAGGCGTGGTTACCACCCAGCCCTGAGCTTCCTCTCCACTGCTTTGGCAAGAGCGCCTGCTGATCGGTCAGATGATCCAAACAGATTTTATCACTGATCCGCAGCTCCTTTGGACTCTGCTTTTTGAATAGAGAATTCCCTAGGTGCCCAGCAGGAGACCCAGCCTGGAATAAAGCAAGCCACTAAAGAAAGTCAAATTCCCAAAAATAGGCACGGGAGAATGGCATGAAAAGGGGTATATTTTTAGCTAGCAATGATAAAGCTTCTGCGCTTAATTGAGGTGACTGTAGTGCAAAGTAGAATGTAATTATTTTCCGCTCAGCACCTGTCTTGGAGTCTGCTGCTTTGCTCTCCACGTCTGGACGCTGGTGAGGGACGCTTCTCTGCTTTTTCACCTCTTCCTTATCAGCCCATTGTGGCAAACGTCACTTAGTTTGAAAGTACGTACGCATGGGTGCCTGGGAACATTCAAGAAACACTCAAATGCAGTGTCCCTCTTAAACCCTGCATTTCTTTTGGTTATATTTTCAGACTTCCTCTCTCTTTCTCTCTTCATTCCTTCTCTCCTTCCTTCCAAAAATATTAAGGCACTGTGCAACAACCTATATATATTTAAAGGCTCCTAGTTAATATATGCACACATTTAATATATTAATATTTAACACATTGAATATATTATATAGTATTAAATTCTACCAAAATATATCAATAATATAATTATTTATTAATTCTCAGCAATTAATTTGCATGTATATACACATATTTACTAGGAGCCTTTAGTTAAAATATTAACTAGGAACCTTGGAAGTACCAGTGCACAGTCACCTGCATGGTGATATACTTAAAGGCTACTAGTTAATAGGTGTGTATTAGCTATACACACACAGATATTATATATGATATATTCACGCACACCTATATATACCTAGGAATATATTATCTGTATCTGTTTATGTTTATGTACTGTGCCTGCCTTTAGGATTACTTGCTCTTTACCTCACATGTTGGATCATTGGGTAGGCACAACTTAATCAACACTTTACTAAAGGTTAGTGATACTGTGATGCTAGATAGATATTTGTTGCTATGGAATAGGAACTAGAGGTAGGTAAAGCTCAGTTCCAAGTTTTATAACTCTGTGATTTTATTACTTAAAAGAATAACTATAGTTTTCACAAGATGAGAAAAATATACCTGAGAGGCATTTTTTCTGGCCATAGTGGTACAGAACAAGAAAACAATGGAACATATTAGCAGCTAAGCAAAGCTAAATTTAGCCATGGGGAAAAATTATAAAATCAGGGGCTACTCAGCGAGTCCCTGAAATTCTGAACAAGAAGACAATTAGTGGGCTTATACTATGGACAATGGACAATTCTAATTCCTTGAAGGGAAACCAGGTTTTATATTTATTTGTTGTTTAGTTTTTTATTAGGCAGGAGAGTCTGTTTGAGACCATGACACCATTAGCGTCTCTTTATAATTATACTGTCAATCTGAAAGGGCAGAGAAGGCCAAGTTCATGGATACCATAACTCCACGAGCCTAAGACCTGATAGAAGTGAGGCAGTCCCTACAATAAGTTAGGCAATGGGGAAAATAATTTTTTTCCCCAAAAGAAGATATATCATGTGAAGGACAAATCCTTTTCTTACTCAAGATACTATCTTATCAAGTATGACTTATCAACTTTTAAAAAAGGCTACCTGAAGCATGACCATGATGCCACCAGGAACGAACAAGAAAGACAACATATAGGCACCAGCATCCCTGATGCTGCGAAGAAAGGACAAGGCCTGTGAACATTATCCAGGTTGCTTGGATTTTTGAATCCATCTGTCAGGCTATTTCAATTTCTCTAAGAATTCCCAGATGTGACAGGCAGTCAACAGCTTTCCTGGGCATGACAAGTTTCATTTCAGGGTCCAGCTTGTAATTTCAAATAGACTGGCTGCTGGTAGAGGTCCCATCAACTCAAGGCTTCGATTGCTTTCAAGCACTGCTTCACTGAGCACATTCCGCAATGACAGAATCACCCAGGCCAATGTGATAAAGTCTGGGAAAGAACTCAAAAGTTCCTTAAAGGAATAGGATATTTTAGCAGCTTTTTGAAACAAGTATTCTAAATGTACATTTTAATAGCGATGGGTCCCATACTTTCTGATATGCAAGAAAGGAGGTATTTCTGGAACTGGGGTGGAATCCACAGGGAAGATTTGATCTTTATCACTGGGAACTGACTTCTGGTGACTTGTGAAAGAATAGTGGATGTTCCTGCTTTGACCCTGACTCAAATTTTTATTGCGTTTTACTTACAATTTTTAAAATATCAGGTTTTTAACTTTTACAGATATATTTGACTAGATGGCAAACCAAAGAAGTGAAAAACTGGCATTCCACATTTTACACTGACACACATCAAATACATATATTATACACACACCTACACCCATGGAATTTTCCAGAATCGTTCCAATTTCAAATATTCTGCCCAGGGGTAGCTCATATCCAAGGCCATCTAGTCTAGATTTTAGTTTTGAAAATCTGGTTTTGGGACCTATATGATCCACACTATTTTGACTCTAAGGGTGAAATTCAGATTTTGGTTCAGTAGATATTTTCTTCATACCTTCTGCAAGGTCAGTGTTTCAATTCAATATCTAGTGAAATCAGAGGACATTTATCATATGGGATATGGCGTATTATTTTTTCCTGATGGTTCTCACCAACACATGAAGGACTGACTGCAACATTCTTGAATCAAATATTTGATGCACAGAACCTTTTAGAAAAATGGATTTTTATAAGTTTCAATATATAATATTTATCCTATAACAATTTTATCATAATATTATATTTTATCATAAAATAACATGTTATAGGTAATGTAATAATATATAACCATATAATATATTGTGCCACTTAACTGGCTCTGTGGCCTTGAGCGTATCTATTTTACAGATGATGACACTAACAAGATTGCCTTCACAGGTTGTTGTGAGAAGTGAATTAATATGTGTAATACATTCACAAAAGACCATGACATATTCTTGGAGAAGCTTACCTAGCTTGATAGATGGGCTCAAAAAACCAAGCCACCTTGTGTCCAGTAAGTGCTGTTGCTATTACTGTTATTATTTCAAATCCTAATTTCCTCATCAGTATGCTGAATGGGTAGATTTCACCTTGATGATCCCTAAAGGTTCTTCCTCTTGTTGCCATGTCCTTTAATTTTCTTTTTTTATAATTAATTTTTTATTATTTTTCAATGTTTATTTACTTTTGAGAGAGAGAGAGAGAGCGCGCGCGAGAGAGAGCACGAGCAGCATGAGTGGGGGAGGGGCAGAAAGACAGGGAGACACAGAATCCAAAGCAGGCTCCAGGCTCTCAGCTGTCAGCACAGAGCCCGATGTGGGGCTCGAACTCATGGACCACGAGATCATGACCTGAGCTGAAATTGGATGCTCAACTGACTGAGCCACCCAGGTGCCCTTATCCTTAACTTTCTATGGAGTGACCCATATCCTGGCTGAGTGGATCCAGTTAACAATTAACACAAAGGAAAATTCACCCTGAGGTGTTAAGAACCCATGATAGCAAACAGAAGCATAAGAATATCTGCTCTGTCTCCACGTAAATCATTTTCCTGTGCTTATGTATTTATTTATTTATTTTATAGTGACAGAATGATGAAATGACCAGACGCAGGTAATTTCCCCTGGGGGGAATAAATGCTTGGCCTAACTTATATGCTTTGAGATCCAAGAAGGAATGAGACCTGGCTCAGCCTTTTCAGGGAGCAGAACAGCTTGTCAATTGGTTGTTTTAGCTCCCTGGAGGCTCATTCTAACACGGCAATTTTAGGTTATAAATTCGGGAGAATGTTTGGACAGGCTGAGGGCCAGTTGTTTTGGCAACCGCTACTGTAAATCGTTCATTCCCCAAGTAGTTGCTCTCTTTCTCAAGTATCCTCCTCTGCAAATTAAACGCCAGTCATGGGGGCTGTAAATGGCTTAAAATTAGGCTTCGAGCTAGTGAGTATGTCCTCTCCTAAAAGAGATATTTTTTCCCTTACATTTCCCAGTATTTGGGCTCCACCAAACTTTAAGTGCTATATTTCTTGCTCCCAAATGCATAGAAAAAGTATTTTAAAAAAATACTGGTGGGAGACAAAGCAGTTAAGAAGATACGGACTTTTTTGTCCAGAACAGAAAAAAAACCCACAATGATTCATCAATAGTGCAATTTCAGTGGTGTTTTACAAAACTGCTAGCAAAACAATTTAAAAGGAAAAGAAAGACAAAAAGAGACACAGAGCATGTGTGAGACGAACAATAAGGAGGGATTCTCTTTGGTGGTTCTAGCTGGTTTCTACCACTGTCCCTGACCTAGCCTTCATTGCTTGTAAAGAAAACGCCATATGGTGACTACTCGATAATAGGTCATTGTTTCCTTAGTCAACTGCTAGTATGGAGGTAACCTTGCTAGTTGTATTAAGCTCAGGAAACAGGAGACTTACAGTGGGACTTTCACCAGGGCCAGCATCAGAGCCATGTTTGTGGAGAATGCAAATTCAATCAAGGTAAGGCAGCAGGAATCTATCTGTGAAAGACTGCATTCATCACAGGTGTCAAGTCTAGGCTGAGTCTTCATATTTCTTTCTGTCATGTAATTTCTCCTTATCTTGTGGCTCCTTCATATGGACTGCATATTCAGGAAACAAAGTTGTCTCATAGGGTTTGACTAAGGTCAAGTCCACCATGTCTGACAATCTGTGACACTCTCCCACTTGGCAAATTGCCCAAGAAAATGTTTGGACATTATGTGAATTAAAATTAATTGAAATTAATTACATAAACTTGATGAGCTAAAAGGACCCAGTAGTAAGGGCCATTTCTGCATCATCATATTTAACAATCATCCTTTGTTCAAATGCTGAAACATTGTGCCGTTTTCAGTAGGTGCTCAGAAAGTGCGTTAATGTGCAATTTTAATGGTTAGGAAGGCTTTGCTGAGGCAGGTATGGGCTTGGCATGCTACTAAATCCAAAGTGTTTTCAAGTGTTTCAATAGGGTCATAACATTGATAATTCATAATATTGATACTAGGATGACCACAAACTTTATTCTTGCCCAGGGAGACCCCTTACAGAAAGCGGGTTTGAGAATCATGGTGGAAATTGGGAAAGAAGCTGTTGGCGGCACTGACTCTGGTATCCTTACAACCAGGCCCCTACTCTTGTCTAAAGGTATGGGGAGGTGGGGTTAGGTGCACAATCCATGTCTTTTCCAGGGTTTAAAACTCAACCTAATGTTTGTAGTGGGGGACTCCTACTGTGAAATAATGAATGATTTTACTTTAAAAATATATGTTTATGAGTTATATGAAACAACGCAAGTGTTTTAATGCTAAGTGAAAAATCTCGTTGTACAAATATATACGTGGTTATGATGGTACTTAAAACAAATCTCAAAATTTACACATAGAAAAAAAATAAACACCTTAGAAGTAAATTCAACAAGAGTCCTTGGTGCTTGTGGGGCTATAGGTGAGTATTTTCCCTGCTTTTAGTTTGTGGTAGTCTCTAAATCCATAATAAACATATTTTTAATCAACGTGTATTACTTTCACATGGAAAAAATGAACTGGATCAAAGCTACGTTCATAGTCAAGTTCAAGAGGATTGTTCACTGAGAGATGTGAAATTAACCTAAAATATGGAAGAAGACTCTTACAAGCAAATGAATCATGGAATCCAAGAAAAGCAGTGCCTACTGGGACCCAGAGGTCATTTAGATTGTGTATTCCATTTAATCAGGTCATTTGAAGGTAAGATCTTTAGTCTGGAGAGCTAAAAGCCAGTCCTTCTTACATTAGTAGAGAAAAGTGGAAAGCACTCAAGATGTTTTTCAAACAAGTCTGGATTCAAATCTTGAGGCTGCTACTTAACCTCCCCTCCCTCCCCCTGCCCAATGTCCCTTGGGCAAATCACTTAACCTCTCTAAGCTTTAAAGAGGAGAGATGGTAATAATATTTTGAGAGAGAGAGAGACAGAGACAGAGACAGAGAGATCATGAGTGGGGGAGGGGCAGAGAGATAGGGACAGAGGGAGAACCCTAAGCAGGCTCCAGGTGGTCAGGGTGAAGCTCCTGATGCAGGGCTTGAACCCATGAAAACGCAAGGACACAACCTGACCAGAAATCAAGAGTCAGACGCTTAACCAACTCACCTACCCAGGCGCCCCAGAAATACTTTAATGCCATTTCTCTTAGGCTTAGAAGAGAATGAAGATAATTACTGAAATCTGTCCTGCATCTTCCAGTACTGAATAAGGTAAATATTTAAGGTCATGGAATTTTTTTATGGTCAAGAGTTATTGTGGTATCCCTTGATCTCTGTTCTCCCTAGCTTCCCCATTTTTTCTTTCCTTTTGTTATTGAAGAATTTCCCCAAAACATTTTTTTATTCTTCCTCGTTTCTGCTCCTTGCAAATCTCATTCTCTCTTGAAGGCACTGCATTCAGGACTTTCTCCCACAACACCAACGAAACTGCACTTCACAAGGTCACCGAAAAAAATCCATCTTGCTAAATCTGGTGCATGCCTTTCATCCTGGTAGTAGTTGATATATTAGCACAAGATCATTCCCTCCTTCATTCCATATATTTATTATTTCTTCACTATCTCTTCCCCACTGGAATGTAGACTGTATGAAGATTAGTACGGCTGTAACCCCAGCCCCTTAAATGTTGCTGGTCATGTGGCAGGCACTCAAGAAATGAATAAAAAACTGCAAAAGTGGTGTGAACAGAAGGCTACTGCAGGTAACAGACTTTGGCTTGCCGTGTGTGACTTAGAACAGAACCTTAAATGGAATGTAAATGAATGTGCCAACCTGAAGCCCATCCCGTGGATGCCACTAGCATTTCCTGAATACATTCTTAACTTCTGCTCATAATTTTTTGGCACATGTGATGGTTTGGCTTTAAAGAGGATGCATTTCCTGCTTGGCTTTTCCCGCAGTGAGCTTTCTGTATATGCCTGTGTTTATTTGTGTACAATGTGTGCCTTGCCTGGCATCTGCTCTGCTTCCCGCCCCTTCGTGCACCCGTGCCCACAGGGCATCTGGGAGTTTGCCAGCATGTTATAAGGAGGTTTGGAAAATTCCCCTCTCTGAGCCCTCTGGCTTATCTTATTGGGGCTGAGAAAGCTACCAAGTACCGCTAGGCTGGCAGAGTGACAAAATCAACCCACACAAGGAGATGAAACAGCTGCAGTGGGGAGGGAGAACTTCCGAGGACCAATGAAAGAGAAAGACAGAGATTGCGGCTCATGGATGGCAGATGGTTGAGGTCTGAGTAGAAATCGGGTTGTCGAGAAACATTTTGTCTTAGGCAGAGCTGGAACATCGGCATTTAAAGCCACACGCGGGCCAGTGACAAGGCCTGGCAATCTCAGGCTCTATTGGTGTCAGGATGGGGTTCTCTGCTTCATCGTCCTGCCCTCATTTTTGTCCATAATGGAACTTACAAGTTGGCTCTTGTGAGCCCTGAGTTTTGGGATGCTGGCAGGCGTGTTATCCGGACACTGTGCCCTTTTCCAGAGCACTCAGCCACTGAAGGGACATTTCTCTGAACATGCAGGGAGAGGACGGTGCAGTGAAGCACTAGAAATACGGGTATTAACAGATTTCCATGAGAGTCATGGAAAAGGAGCTTGCGTTTCAAAGCGACTTCCTGACTTCACTGTTTCCAGAAAGCACTGTCTCAGATGGGGATCACTTCTATATTTCCTGCCAGTGAACGTGCATGTTTTTGAGGATGTGAAATGGGGACATGGGGAGAAGGAGTGAACAAATACAAGGCAAGGAAGAAAGATAAATGAGAAGCATTGTTGTTTGAGTCTTTGGAAAGATGACTCATCCTCCCCAATACTCTGTCTTTTTTTCCACAGAGAAAGTGTCACAGGGTGAGAAAAGCAAAAGCTTTGGAATTAGACACATCTGTGCTTGAATCCTGGCTGTTGCAGTTATGATGTTGGCTTAGGCAAGAAACCTAATTTCTCAAGCCTTAGCTTCTTAATCTGTGAAACTGGAGACATAACACCTATCACATAGTGTTGTTTTGAGTTTTAAGTGAAAAAATATGTGCAAAGTGCCTAGCAAAGGGCCTGAAATAGAGTCTTCCCTAAATAGTAGTAAAAAAAAAAAAAAAAAAAAAGGGCGGGGTGGGGGGCTGGCGCCTGGCTGGCTCAGTCAGTTAAGCCCCTAACTTCAGCTCAGGTAGTGATCTCACGGTTTGTGAGTTTGAGCCTCTCTTTGGGCTCTGTGCTGACAGTCAGAGCCTGGAGGCTGCTTGGGATTCTGTGTCTCCCTCTATCTCTGCCTCTCCCCCACTCACACTCTGTCTCTCTCTCTCTCTCAAAAATAGGGGCGCCTGGGTGGCGCAGTCGGTTAAGCGTCCGACTTCAGCCAGGTCACGATCTCGCGGTCCGTGAGTTCGAGCCCCGCGTCAGGCTCTGGGCTGATGGCTCAGAGCCTGGGGCCTGTTTCCAATTCTGTGTCTCCCTCTCTCTCTGCCCCTCTCCCGTTCATGCTCTGTCTCTCTCTGTCCCCAAAATAAATAAACGTTGAAAAAAAAAATTAAAAAAAAAATAAACATAAAAACATTTTTTAAAGGGTAGGAGAAGAAAATATAGCATCAGATACACTAGACCTGGGCTTCATTGATCAATTTATTCAGCAGATATTTAAATGGAGGATCTACTTTGTATCTTGAGATGTATGACATGCTGGACAAGACATATGTCTTCATAGAGGCTAAAAGTGCAGATAGACAAATACACATGCGGACACAGATAAATGGGAGAAGTACAACGTGTGGCAGGTGCCATCACAAAACAAACGGTGGAGTGAAAGGGGGAAGGCTTCCTGGGGGAGGAGATGTTGATGCTGAGAATGAAGAATGACAAGGAGCCAGCCATGTGAAGAGTGGAGGGAAAGAGTTTCAGGCAGAAGGAAGGGGACGAGCAAATGTCCAAGACCGAAGAAGCCCAGAGTGGCTGAGATGAGAGACTATGGCCAGAGCAAGGAGAGACCTACAGGTGTAAGCACTGGCAGTCATTCCCAGGGAAAACTTCTCTTGAGAGTCTACCATTTCCCCCTGCCCCCCGAAAATGCCATCTTGTAACGAGTTCTCTCCCTCTGGTTACCAGCCTGTCCTCTACTGTTTGGGAAACAAGGTGATGCCACTTTGTTGAAATGGAAGTAGTCTGCCTGTATTCGAATCGTTGGCCTTTGATCGTTTGTTGGTGTTGTTAGAGGACAGAATGGTGCAGATTTGTGAATGTTCAGTTCTCCACGAGAACCAGACTGTGCCGCCATTGGCTCCCTGGCGGAAGTCTCCTGGCCCTCTCCATGGGGAAGCCTGACGAAAGGACTCCCACTCTGCTCTTGGCATTCCTGCAGCATGTGCTGGAAACTGCTGGAGGGATTTGTGCTTTTCCCCAGACCCAGGTGCCTATGGAGGTTAACACGCTGCCAGGAATACGGACACTTTATTTCTTCAGCTCCAAGTCAGCCCGCCTCCCCCTGAGGCTGAGAGCTGCAAGCTTCCTTGACTCTGGCTAGAAACTCCTCTTCCCACCTGTAAAGAGGTGGCGGGACATGGCAAGGGAACTTTGTTGCACTCACATCAGATCTAGGGCAGTTGTCTTTGGTTTTTGTTTGTTCATGTTTTTGTAGGCTTTAATTCACTTTGTTTTTCTTGTAGAAAACTACATGGTGAACACAAGTGGAGCCTGGGTCTTCTGCACGGAGACTCTGGTGTGGGCTTTATAAGATGGCCAGTGAATTCCTGATAGGGAGACTTGATGAACACAGTATCTTTCCAGAGGTGGGGAAGAGACAGGTGTAGGTCTTGGGAATCAAAAGTGGCCTTGGTGAAGTTGCCCGGGTGGCAGTGCAGTCCCTGGCTGACGTGTAGCAGTCATCAGTACTGTCATCGTCTGTATCTTCTTGGGCTCAGGGACTGATACAGTGCCAGTGCCCCTGGGGCTGAGGATGAGACCGACCAGCACAGAGCGACAGCGGCTGCTCACCCTGCATGGGACAGTGTGGGGCCTGATGATCTTGTTCCCCGAGTCACCTTGCCACACAGATCACTGGAAAGCTTGGCAGGGACCATGGCCTCATGGACGGCAGTGGCTACCTCTCTGGAGCACTTAACACCCAGACCGATGTGTCCATTGTCCTCTTTGATGGCAACAAATGCCTAGAACCTGGTGCGCTGGTCAGCATGGGTTTGCTTTTGTGCCAGCATAGTCTTCAAAACCTTATCCTTGAGGGATGCTCCCAGGAAAGTCAGTGATCTCAGATTCCTTGATAGGCAGGGAGAAGAGATAGATCTCCAGGATATGACCTTCATGTCCTAAACCAGGTGGCCCAGCTTGGTGATGAGGACCCACTCCTTGTCCTCAGCCTTGCCTCTGCAAGCTCTGTGGTCTTGGCAGCTCTAACTCCTGCTATGACCCTGACCCTGGATACTGCTGCGGAAGCCACCGCCTTGGCCTCCCATCGCAGGGCCCCCCAGCGGCACTAGTGTCCTCTGCTGTTTGATGTTTTCTCAGAGAAGCAGGGCCGTTGTCTTTGAATGGACGATGGTAGTGGGCGGGAGGGTAGGAGGAGGCCGGATCACACCATTTACTAGATGAGTGATCTCAAGTCAGTAAAAATAGGGCCGATATTCTCGGTCTTTTAGTGTTGTGGGGAAGATAAAATTACAAAGCAACTGGCAAGCTAGGGATTAATTTACCCTTCTTCTTCTGCTTTCTTCCTTTTCTTCTCTTCTCCTCATAGTCCACCACACCTTTTTCCTCCTGTCTGCCTCTGATCATTGAATGGCTCATCGTGGGCAGGTGCAGAGCCCTTGGGGTGGTAGTAAAGCCCCCACGGTCATTCTCGTCACTTGTTGGAAGTCATGGCCAAATGCTTGGAGAAAAATGTGGTCATAATACAGATGGTCCCCAACTGATGATGGCTCCAACTGCAATTTTTCAGCTTTACTCTGGTGTGAAAGTGATTTGCATTCAGACTTTAAATTTTGAAAATGGATCATTCCTGGCTAGTGATATGTGTTAGGACAGTCTCACATGATGCTGGGGCAGTGACAGCCACAGCTGCCCATCAGCCCCATATTCACAAGGGTCAACAACCGATGCACTGACAATCATTCTGTAGCCATACAGCCATTGTTTTTCACTATCAGTACAGTATTCCAGAAATTACATGTGATATGCATTTACTATAAAATAAATGGGGTTTGTGTTGGATGACTTGGTTCAACTATAGGCTAATGCATTCTGAGCACACAGAAGGTAGGGCTCCACTAAGCTCTGAGTATTTAGCTGTATGAAATGCATTTTCAACTTAACACTGTTTTCATTTTATGATGGGTTTATTGGGACATAACCCCACTGTAAGTTGAGGAAGATCTGTATTTAAAATCAAGTTGGTTGTGGCCAATTTCATTTAATTATGCTTTTTCTCTGCTCCAGCCCCCACCAGGCCTGTTCTCAATATATAGTGACATTTCCTTTGGTGGCATCTTTGGAAAACGAGGAGTTTCATATAAGTGAAATTTCAATTTGTTTTCCAGAAAAATTAAGTTCACCTCCTTGTGACAAATCATACCAGACCTTCTCTAGGCTCAAAGGCACAGAAGGAACTAGACTGTATAGGTGGTAATGGTGCAGAATCAAGAATTTTCTTACATGAGAAAGTCGCACCTGGAGAGCTTTTAACATCCTTCACACTCAGGCCACATCCCAGACCAAGGACACTAGAGACTCCAGGGCTGGGATCCAGGCGTCAGTTGTTTTTAAAGCTTCAGGTGATTGTAATGTATAACCAGTGTTGAAGCCACAGCAGTATGGTTTCTCAACACCTTGAACCTCTATGTGTCTATGTGTGTATGAATTAAAAAGAAGGAGGAGGAGGAGAAGGAGAAAAATTCAATCATGTGGTCACCAGAGGCCAATGCTAAGTTCCATAAGAATGGGGGTGAGTGGAGTGTTAGTCACATCATTATGGAAATGAAGAAGATAGACCAGCTCCAGAGTGAGCCTGAGCACTGGCCGTAGCTGGTCACAAATCATGGAACTGGGCAGGAGAATAAAGAAAATACAGGAGGGGAAAAGACCAGATGAGAAGGAGAAAAAAGGCAAATCATATGTAAAATAAAGGAAGAGATTGGCAGGCATGACATTTAAATTCTCTTTGAGGGAGGAAATAGCCAAGTAAAGCAGATAAAAATCGAAGATGAATGATGGAGACGATGGTGACAGTGATCATCTTATGCAGTCTATTTTTGTCCTCCTGAATAATTTTCTCCAGTCAAGGTTTGGGTTTGGTGAAGGCAGATAATGAATTAGGAGAATGGTAGATTGGGGGACACATGATCAGCATTAGGCTAATGGCCTGGTCTGAAACCTTGGGATTTGATGAATGTATTCATTTACTGGACATCACACCTAATAAGAAGAAGCATAAATACTAATATAGATGGAAATGTGGGTGAATGAGTTCAAATGACAGGAGGTATTGTGTACACATTGATTAGCATGGAAGAGAAAGCAGAAAGTATCTGGCTTTTAGACACCTGGTTTACAAATAATCCACGCATGTCAGTGGCCTCTCCAGTTCCTTTCCATTTAATTTCCCCTTGCCCCTCCTGTAAACTTCCCTCTTCCTCCTGCAAACACTATGGATCAAAATCACAACAAAACATACAGGTTTGAAAACATTCTTTAGGATCCAAGTGGTGGAAGGAATATGACGGGAAATGCCTGTGTCCTTTGGAGCCGTGATTTTCAAACTTTAATTCTATAGCTTTTGGTCAAATGAAATGTTACCAGGAAGGGTTAGAGAACTAAGATATATTTAAAACAGAGAGAGGGAAAGCCAGCATCTGTTATGCTTTTTCTCCTCACATTAGCCATGAAGGAGATGCTGGAGGAAGCAGAGTTTGGAAATGATTTGAAAATGAAAGTTGACATGAGATTTTCAAATAAGACTGGACAATCTCTGTGACAGCTCAAGACCTTCCAACTCCACCCCACCCCCACCAGATTTTCCCCTTCACTCATTATACTGCCCTGGAGACCCCTGATCAATAATTCCTTTGGTTCTATATGTATCCATCAGAGGCTCAAGTCAGTTACAGGTCAAAGGACTCTCAGTCCTGCATCTATGAATATGAATTCAATTATACTGGCCTCCAGATTCTCAGGTAAACTCCTCTTCAGTGAGGATATGGCATGGTGCGAGTTAGGAGATGGGTAACATTGGAGGAATGAGGTGGGGGAAATTCTATTAGGGTGTCCAAAAAGGGTTGGGGGCGGTGCTCTGGGAGCAATGCTGCAGAGAAAGAGGAAACAGGTTCTCAAATTCTAATACATAAATAGTTTTGTCTGGAGTCAGTCCCAGAGAAGGGGATGCCAATCTTTTTCTTCTTTCCACCTATACTTCTTGGTTTCTTATTTTTAGTCTCTTCACAGCAAACCAGAATTTTGCTGAATTATTATTATTTTTTAAATGTTTGTATTTAGTTTTGAGAAAGAGAGAGAGAGAGAGACAGAGCACAAGTGGTGGTAGGGGGAGGGGTGGGAGGGGCAGAGAAGAAGGGAGACACAGAATCCAAAGCAGGCTCCAGGCTCTGAGCTGTCAGCACAGAGACTGATGTGGGGCTCAAACTCATGAACTGTGAGATCATGACCTGAGCTGAAATCAGATGCTTAACCGACTGAGCCACCCAAGTGCCCCTTGCTGAATTATTTACATTGCTTTATGAGACAGTGGGTTCTGGGTTGTAAATAGATCTTTGGGTCATAGCCCATTTACAAGCTAATGGTCCTGAAATGCATGATTGACTGTTGATCATGGAAGAGATTACATGTACTAAAACTGTTAATGAGAAATGTGGAGGTACACACATTTAGAAATTGTTCAGAGATTAAACGTTTATCTAGATGGGGCATCTCTGAGGGACTAGAAGGAATGTAAGGCAGTGTTTATGGCTCCTGTGTTCCAAACTTAGTTGTTGCCATAGAAAGGCCTCTACTACAGTGGTTCTTAACTCTTCAGAGTTATTCATACCTGGGGAATCTAAGAACGAATGCATTCTTTCCATAATATGCTTATACATACAAATTCTTGCATATGTTTTCAGGGGGTTCGCAGAACTTACTGAAGACTTCTAGTTGCTCTTGGACACTAGGCTGAGAAGTTTTACTCTACCAAATTCGAGGAAAGCACTCGTCCACGTATTCCTCTTTGGATAGAAATATTCCTATCTGGGAATAGGCTATAAGGTAGGGGTAAGAGAATCCATCCCAGTGCTTCTAGGATCTAGTGCATTTAACATTTGAAGACAGCATTCAAGAATTTGCACAAAATACAGAAAGGTGTATAAGACACGGTCTTTTTCCTGGAGGAAAATTAGATTTGGTTAGACTAGAGTATAAGGGATACAGTGGTAGTAGTAGTAGTTGTGGCAGGAGAGGTAGACTAGATCTGGACCAGAAGGGGCCTTGAATGCCACATTAAGGAACTGAAACTTAACTCTGAAGGCCAGTGTCTTCCAACCGAACAGTCTTTGTTATAGAATCTTCATCGTTTTGCCATATCTATATGCCAACACTACAATCAGATCTTTTTCAAAAGGATCCTCCCTTAAAATTTGTGTTTATTTAGGCTTAATATTCATGGTTTTGTGTTTTCTTGTTATTAGTTATAATATCCATGCAAATTAGAACATGCCTCTTAAAATAAAAATATTAATTTGCCTTCTTCCTGAAAAAGCCTCATATGCAATCGGCATTCCTCGCTTTGGGAAACACTGTCTAGGGCAGTAGGGATTTCTGATTGGGTGGGAGGTTATGTTATAGAAGTGTCTCCTCAAAAGGTGTCATTTGGCAGTTGAGTGTCAGTGGGGGGTGGACAGACTGCTGGTGGTGAGGCCAAGCAGAGACCATTGATCAAGGCAAACATGGTGAGACCCTGGCCTAAGAGGCAGAGTGGAGGCAAGATGTGGAGTCTCTGAAACCCTGTCTCTAGAAAGACCACCTTAGAATTGAAACCCAAAACAACTGTCAGGGAAATTATTTAGTAATTACGTCGGCCCTTAGAGGGAGTACAATAATATGATTATTTCTTGTGTATTTACATTTTATTTATATTATTTTAATTCATTTTTATGCATAAAGAGAGTATTTTCTGTAGCCTCTAATCCACTGACAATTTTTGATAAATATGGCTGGGAAAGGTCAGTGGCATTTCTGTTGTTTATGAGTGTCTGAGACCTTGACAGTGAGGATGAAAATCAAGTGGGATATTTCTGTACACTCCTGTAGTCTTCTCTGATTTAATTTTTCTTGTTAACTGAAACATAGACATAATTCTTGCCCCATTGTTGCGGGCAGCTCAAATGATACAAGGAATGCAACAGAACTTTGTCTACTATAAGGTGTTATTATACATTATGTAAGATGAAAGGTATTAGCATTGTTATTAGCTGTCTTGGCAAGGAGTTGGGTTAATGACATTTCCTTCAAATTTCTTTTTCATCTCAATGAATTTTTGGTGAGAAGAACATAGTGTGAGTTGATCTCTAATTGAGGGGCTTCTAGTTAGTCTGACTAAAATACTACCCTGGAAAAGAATAACTTCAGTTTGCCCTTGATGCAGAAGTACTGAATGGCCTGGATGTGCTTACAGTTTCCTTGTAAGCATATGATGACTGCTACATAAGGGCAGAGAACCTTCCAGGAACACCAACCAACAATGTATTCTTTTTGTTCCAGGAATCATGAAGTCTAATAAATATTTGTTCAGATTATTCCAGAAATGAGAGAGAAAATGGGTTCCGACTTCAAAGTCATTTTTAACTTGGTCATACCTGATATTTGGAATATGGAATCAGCTGAACTATGGTGGAAACTGCTTGGGCCTTGCAGAAAGAGGCTCCTGGTTCAAGTCTTGTTGCCCCTAACTTAGCTACATGACTCTGGGGCTGTCATGTGAGTCTCTGAGTCTTGGTTTCCCTCCATAAAATGGAAATAGTAATCGTGACCCTAGCAAGGTTCATTGTAGTATCAAACAGGGTGACATGAAGATGATCTTTGTTAAATATGAAGTGCCCTATAGACATCATCACCATTGTCATCATCATTGTTACAATAAAAGTATCTATTGAGTGCTTATTATGTTATCTGTATATATTAACTTACTTGATTCTTATAATTAATCTCAAAATATAAATGCAATTATTATCCCAGTTTTCTGGAAAAAACAAATGCATCTAGAGATTAAAGTGCCGTGTATTGAATGGAAAATCTGGGATTTGAAGCCAAGCAAGCTGACTCCAAAACCTGCATCATCTTTATTCCCCAATAGTGATATTCTATTTACCTAAAAGAGTTTCTGAACCTTCAAAAATCAACCTGCAACCTCCTGTGTGTTGAGAACACAGTACGGAGAGCAACTTTAGGGGAGCGATATTTCTTCTGCATCCTCTTCCCACCATCTCATTTAAAATATTTAGACTTCAGTTATGTTAAGATGACATTTGAACGCACTTAAAAGGAGTTAGGTACAATTCAGCATCTATCTCAAAGAGCATTTCCATTTCTCCGTAAACACTGTGTTAGAGAGAACTGTTTTCTGCACTTGATACATGACTCTATGACCTTCAGCCACTTGGCCTAAAAAGCCCCTTTTCAGCTCTAAGAGTTTTTCTTTCCTTGTGACCATAGGAGTCTACTGTGCTTGTTTGGTCATTGGCATTCAACAGGGAAGACCCTGGGAGGTTACGTATGTTTTCTCGTCTGTACTCTCCATCCATCAAGATGAGCAAAAGGAGGGAAGCTGGGTTGTGAAGGCAGGGTGACAGGTCCTTGAGGTCAAACTGTGCCTCACTGACAACTTTAGCCAGGACTAAGAATTAGTTCTGTCTTATTAGGACTTATTAGCTTATTTCAAATTAGTACTTATCATTACTCATAGAATAAATGTAATTATAGCGACAGTTATCGAGTCCTACTTGGGAGCCACACACTGTGCCAGCATTCTTTATACGTGCTAAAATGCTTAATTGTCTCGGTAACTTAGGGCCATAGGGTCACGGGGGTCTTCAGGAACACCTCTTAACCTGCCAAGTAATACTCACCAACCTGCCCATGGTATTAACAGTCTTAACAGTCTGACATGCATCTATTTTTCTTTCTTTCTTTTTTTTTTTTAGATGTTTATTTATTTTTGAGAAAGAGCGAGCAGTGTAGGGGCAGAGAGAGAGAGGGAGACAGAGGATCCGACAGCACAGAGCCCGATGCCGGGCTTGAACTCACGAGCAGTGAGATCATGATCTGAGTTCGATGCTTAACCAAATGAGCCACCCAGGTGCCCTAAGCTTCTATTTTTCTAAGCAAGGAAGATCTTGGGCTTTGTGATCCTTTCCTGCATATAAGAGGCCTGTCCCCAAAAAGAGAAGAAACCTCTTTGTTTAGAAGTCATGTTTGCTTGGTTTTTATGAATCTGTGAAAAGGTGGAGTTGTCCCTCAGTTTCCTAAATGTGGCAGAAGTTGTAATGGGATATCGGCATACACTTTAAATAAGCGCTCATTAAGAAACGCATCTCCCTGTGTTGGAAGGTAGCAGACTTGGGGCTCCAGAGACTCATCGGTCAGGCACAGACAACACCCCTCTGCTACCTTCCCGAGCATCTCGGAGAGATTCATCAGCTCTGGAGCTCGGGACGTCAAGCAAGAATAGGAAGCTATGTGAGTGACATGTGCATGCTGCTTAGACTTGGACTTGGACTTGGCATATAAAACCCTTGATTCAGTCTTGACCTTTTGGTATTGTGAGATTTATCTTGTGTGTATGTGTGTGTGTGTGTGTGTGTGTGTGTGTATGTTTTAAAGAATCGCAGTATAATCTGTATGAATAAGGAAGAAGTGTGGCAAATCCTAGAATAGATGGGTATTATCACTCCCTTTTATTTATTTATTTATTTATTTATTTAAATTTTTTTTTTTCAGCGTTTATTTATTTTTGGGACAGAGAGAGACAGAGCATGAACGGGGGAGGGGCAGAGAGAGAGGGAGACACAGAATCGGAAACAGGCTCCAGGCTCTGAGCCATCAGCCCAGAGCCTGACGCGGGGCTCGAACTCCCGGACCGCGAGATCGTGACCTGGCTGAAGTCGGACGCTTAACCGACTGCGCCACCCAGGCGCCCCTTATCACTCCCTTTTAAAGTGGACAGTCCTGGGGCTTAATGGAGTTAAAGCACTTGAATGATGAAGCCAGAATTAGAATCCAAGTTTGTCTGCTTCTAGAGCTTACTCCTCATAACCACCTCATTAGAATACCACCCATAACTTAAGCAGGTGGCCCTGAATCAAACTTAAGTCCATCAACCAAATCTATGACTCCCTAAGGAGACGTGACAACGCATAAGTGGAGATTTTAAGGCACTTTACGGATACTAAATACGTATCTCTCCCCACTAACGCATATTCATCTGAATTCATTCATTTACTCATCCATTAAGCAAAGATTTATTGAGTGTCTGCTACATATATGCTCTACTACTAAAGGATAAGGGATAAGTGAATGCAGGAAAACCAGAATAATGAATTAGATACAGATTCTGTTCCTAAGGTCTCACATAAGTCAGAGATATATATAAATAACTTAAGGTATAAATGATAAGTACTACAAGAGAGTTGCAATAATGGAATGACATGTATTCTAGGTGTTTGTGTGTGTGTGTATGTGTGTGTGCTGTGCACCTGTGCATTCGTGTGCAAGTATGTATTTGGCAATTGGTTATGGCTAATGAGAGAGGTCTAAGTTGAACAAATGCAGGGAAGCAGGCAATAAAATAATAATTGCAAGCAGACTGGTTTAGTTAGCATGAAGGGTCCATAAAAAAGAAATAGAATTTAAGACTATAAATTTCAGCAGAACATTACACTTTGCATTCAGAGGAGTGGTGTTATTGATTCTGTGCTTCAACAAGAAGTATCTGGCATCACTATGCTGTAGGGGCCAGCAAACCACAGCTTACGGGTCAAATATGACCCATAACCTGTTTTCCGGTGGCCAGTACGTGGAGAATGGCTTTTTAGATTTGAAAGTGTTGTTTAAAAATAAATAAGCAAATAAACAAAGAAAATACATGATGGAGACTTTATGCAGCACAAAAACCCTGAAAGTTTGCCAACACCTCAGTGCATAGAATGGATTCATGGAGGGTACTGGATTAGGGAAGACCAGCCTTCCCCAGGGAATAGCCATAGTCCAGGCAAGAAAGAATGAGGGCACGAGAGCATGGAGTCTGCAAATGCAGGAGACTGGAGGAAGACAAGGACCGATATTTGTGCATTTGGGAATTTTCTCAAAATGATAACTGAAGTCAGAACAGTGAATGAAAGGGGAAAGAACCAAGAATTGATTTTTGATAAACATCTGTTGATAGAGCGGGGAGTAAGAAGAGGGACAAGCAAACCCAACGACCCAGTATCATTGCTTCCATTGGTTCCATTAGCACAAGCTCTTAGGTCCTTGGCTTTCTCTGTACCTCCCCAAGTGAGAATGTGATGATATCAAGATGCCGCAGCTTCAGCTGTTAGGACGAAACGGTGACCTATTCCTTAAGTTTAACTTCTCAAGTTACGTGTCCATCATCTTTCAAATACAAGCAGATCCCAGGTACCTTCAAGTTCTCCCCAAGCCACCTCTTCTCTGTGGCATCCCTGGAAGCTTCTTGGCTGATGAGGTTTACAGACACATCAGTTTATTTTCCTTCCTGCACATCCAGAATTGATGGACTGGATAAGCATACTTAATAGCCCGGTTGCAATGTTGGCTTCTAGACTCCAGAATCACTACTGTACGTGAAAACTGCTGCTGGAAAGGAAGCAGGATGCTCATGCAGCCATACCATAAAGACTGTGAAATGCAATGCAAAGGTTCTCATGAGGCAGTCAGGAGATGACAATGATAAAGGTTTACAGCGATTGTAAGGGACAGAAGAGGCTTTCAACTGAAGATAAATAAAAGAAGGTTGGTAAGAACTGAATGATTTGCTTTGGGAATGGTACCGAGAAGGACCAGGCCCATAGGCAGAGGGCAGAGGGGTGGCTAAGTGAGAGGACCCAGGGAAGGGAAGGGAAGGGTAGAAATAGTCTAGACTCTCAACTAGGCACCGTGCAGAGAAAACCTCACGTCCCTTCACTATGCTTTCATGTAGATCATCTCAGGAGTTTGGCCTCAGATTAGCAAATTACAGAGAAGCTCGGTGTTCAAGTTCCATAGGAATGAAATAACAGTGGTGAGTGCAGGAGGGAGGGTGGTTGTGTTTGGAGTGGGGAGCGGATGTTAAAGTCTCAGGTTTTGGAGCAGTGTCAGTTTTGAATGCAGATGTGTCTCCCACGTGTGACTGGGGGGGGGGGGGGAGGTGGTGCTGAAATGGACAGCCTTGGCCCCCCGTGAGGTCCAGCAGCTGAGAGAGGAGGACAGCAGATGGAAGGAGCTGTCGGTGTGAAAACAGAAGGTGGTGAACAGGTCCCGGAATGGGTGCCCTCCTCCACTGCGACTTGGTTAGGGCCACACATACCGTGGGGCTTATACCGCTGAATGCTGAGTGTGGGAAGCAAATGCGAGGGAGCTTGGCTCAAAGGTAGGGCTGTAGGGGGATAGAGCTTCTCAAAAGGTGACAGTTTTTTGAGATGTTGTTTGGGCCCAAGAAGAGAAGTAAATCTCTCCAAGAACAATATGAAATGAATAGAAAGTACCAACACAAGAGGCCCATCAAGAAATGTTTTCCATGAGGCCACACTGCCCAGAGACCCAAGCTGCACAAGCTGACTACGCATGCCTAGAACACTTGTTTATTACAGAAGCTTTTAGGATGCCGGGATGAGAAAGATGTCAGATCAGCTCTGGGGCCAAATCCCTTCGCTGAACTTGGCCAGGGTTAGATTGACTACAGAATATTATATCCCACTTCATTTGCTAAGGGAATAAAGGAAACTTGAAGGATTCAAGAGTGAACAGGAGCTCCATGTGAACGTCTGTGCTGTGTGTGTGAAGCAAGGCAGAGTGCAGAGCAGAAGCCTCTCGGGCTCTGCATCAGGACAGCCCCAGTGTGGCTCTTCCCGGCTGTGTGCACCCCTTCTCTCCTCTCCCACCTCACTTCCCTCCCCTGCTCCCCTCCAAAGGAGGAAAAGAAATGCCTACCTCAGGTCCACATCCTTTATAAAGCATCTAGTACTGTCTATGCACATAAACAGCCTCTCCAAAATGAAAATTCTTTTAATTACATTTATGATTTTTAAAATCCTGATTTCTGCCCAGATGTGCAGATAAGGGCAATTTATTTCTCGTTAAGATTGCATTGCCTTCGCCTACAGTGAGGGACACCTCACACATTTTGCAGGAAATATCTGTCACTAAAATACGGTCGACCTTTTCAGCAGGAGTCATGATGAAGCGACATAGCGATTATTGGGCAGAATCCTGGTGAACAGTCCCATGAAATATCCAGAGAAGCACATTCACCCTCATTTGGTTTTATGACTTCCAAGTGGTTCCTTGAATTTTAATCCTAACTGCATCTCTAGGAAATTTATAAGACTGCTGAAATAGCTAGTTCTGGTAAGATTTCACAGCTGGCATTGGAAAACTGATAGCCACAGTCAGCAGGAAAACCATCTTCCATGACTCAGGCAGGAGCTCAGTGGTACATGCACCTCCTTGAGGCTAGAGGAAGTGTTTGAATTGAACCTCCTTGAGCAGCCACGTCCAAGATGGCAGATTGCCAGTAGTCAGTTGACAGAGGCTCTCCTAGGGGATCAGTCATCATGGCTATGAACCCCATCTGTGTATTGGCTTCTCTATACAAGATGGCCAGACTACCTGGGTCTATGCATACTCAAGGATTAGAGGTGGAAACTTTCACCCCAAACCTGTAAGGCACTGAAAGTTCTCACAAAGGTCATGTGGATGCTTTCCAGCAATGGGTCTTGCTTACTTGAATCAAGTACTGTTCTTCTAAATGTTTGGTTTCTCATACTCAGAAACTGCCTCCTTCCCTCACCTCCCTCCCTCCTGGCAGTCTCTGTGAGCCTGTGTGTGTGCCAGCCACTGTCCTAGGCATAGGGATACCATCGTGAGCAAGATGGCTCCAGCTCATGCCTCAAGGAGCTTGTGGTCTAGTTGGGGAGCTGGCTGAAAGTGGCTCACTCCAGCCCCTCCCCACCCTATCTGCCTCCAGATGGTTGAACCCTTCAGGGTCTGGCCCTGATGTCCCTCTGGAGAAGAAGTGCCGCCATGGTGTCCCCAGAGATAATCAGCCCAGGATGCCCACATGGCCATGAGGTGGTTCAAAATGTGAGTGAGGCTTCTGTTCAGGTTTAAGATACTCCTTGACCTCCCCTGTAAGCAGGTGGGTTTAAACGACCTCTCAGGACAGTCTCTGATTGCTGAGGCTTGCAGGGAATCTTCTCAGAGTGGGCGATCCACTACCTTGGCTTCAATGAGACAGCTTCTGATACAAGCATTCCCCACAGAGATGAAATACCACTGGTGTTGAGTCCTGGTTCCTCATTTATTAATCAGGTGAGTTTGCATTTCCTCATTTGTAAGGTAAGGATAATAATCATACTTCTCTTATTGGGACAGTCGTAAAGATCACAGGCATTGAAACATGTAAAGATTTAGCATGCTGCCTGGCACATAGCAAGTGCTCGTTAAATGTTAGCTCATGTTATTTCTGTTCACTCTAACAGAAGGTCTCTGTGATTATACCACATTTGCAAGACACTTTTACCAGATGTAAGAAAGGTTTCAGTAGCTATTGGAGGACACTTCAGAAGCTACGGAAGTTTCCAACATTCCATGGGCACATCCCTCCCTTTTCTACCTGTATAAGTTAGCCTATTAACCTGGATCCTGTGTCACTAAGATATTTGACAATAAGCACATCAGTGGTTCCCTACTCACACGCAAAGTGAAACCCCAAAGAGAAGCATTTTCCAGAAGGAAACCTATTTTCTCTCTTCAACTCATTTGGTTGAGGCAATCAGAAGCATTCGGATGAGCTTCAGTAGGATGTTGAAACCCTGCTGCACACACTTCATTAAATCTGGGCAGAAAAAATAGTGTCTTAGCTACTGAGGGGAGGAGGCTACAGGAGCCAATGGAGCCTGAGGAACATTGTGAGCTTGGCTGGAAATAAAAAACAGTTGGTGTGTGATTCAAGAAAATGGTTAAACAGACGAAGGGAATATGGAGAGGGCTCTGCCACTCATGGGGGAACACTGTTTACATACCAATTCCTTCTTCTTCATGCACTCCATGAGGATGATGAACAGATGCTGAGCTTGGGTTCGAGTGTAGGTGAAAGTCTTCTGGATGGTCACTAGCAGCTGGTCCCTCAGAGATTCATTGATAAGTCTGTAATTAAAAACAATGTCAACAACAGGTCAACCAGGCTCCTGTTCAGTACATGTTTCTGAGAAATATTCTAGAACAAAAGAAAGCATTGTGAGGACTGACTTTAGAGATGAGTTATTTGTTCCTCTATTTTTCTTGCAATAGTTATTTCGACTGTGATAATTAAAAAAAAAGCAGTGCACTTAAAAATAAATCTATTTGAATGTCTCAGAACCTAAAATAGTAAAGCAAGAAGATTAATTTGGTTCTATTTTTGTCTGTCTTTTTCTTTCTTTTATAGGGCATGTGTCTAATACCCTCTTCCTCAAGTGCCGTTATCAAAAAAAGCCTTACTCATTAGCATCTTAGTAAAAATTTACTGTGTGACTTATATGAAGATTTAAACTTCATCTCTAATTGTGAGGGAAAAAGCTTACATCTAAGTAATTTGAGCACCAATGAGGAGAAGTAGGACTCATGATTTCTCTAAAATCATTTCATGTAGGTAGCTTATCTGGCCTATGATTCAGGTCGTCATTTATGTTGAGCATTGGCTCTGTTATATCCAAGAAAAGCGTGATCTACAGGAGGTTTTATATGGACACTTTATTAAGAGATACTTTTCAGGCTATCGAAGAATGAGTGAGAGCAAGGGAGGTACATCATACCCAATCACTGCTTTGTTACCTCTTGAAGATGAACCTGTTGTAACTTTATCTCCGCTCATACTAGCCTGGTGAGAACTGGGCTATCTTTACCAGCCATCAGACGGCAGGGAATAAAAAAAATCACTCTACTGTTAATAGAATCTGTCCAAAATCAGAAAGATAATACTGCTTTCAAGGAACAATGACAAAATTATCATACTTTGCCTAGAATTCTACAGCTTTATAATTTTCCCCATAATTGAAGTACCAGAAAACCCTATATACGATAGTAAATATAATGATCTCATTTGGTGCTTATGGAAACCCTGTAGGCTAAAGGTCTGTACAATTTTTTTCTTTACAGAGAGAGAGAACTCACATGTGCAAGCGGGGGGGGGGGGGCAGAGAGGGAGGGAGAGAGAACTTCAAGCAGGCTCCACACCCAGCATGGAGTGGAGCTCAACATGGGGCTCCATGTGGGGCTTGATCCCATGACTGTGAGATCATGACCTGAGCTGAAATCAGGAGTTGGACACTCAACTGACTGAGCCACCCAGGTGTCCCAGGTCAATACAATTTAAAAGGGAAGGATATTTAAGTCAGAAAGAGCCAGATGCTTAAGGTCACTCAGCAAATAAGTGGCAAAGCCAGAACCAGAATCTAGTTCTTCTGATTCCTTGTCCATTACTTTTTCCATCACACCATGCTGTCTCTTATTACACCAAGTGTACTATACCTTGGACTCTCTTCATCACTGTGGCTACTCGGGAAGCAAATTGTAAAATTTTCTCTTACGTGAAAGCATAACAAATTTTGTTGCTTAATAGAAACCAAGATGGGAGGCTTGAGGATATTTCATATCAGTGGCCTTTTGTGCCCCAGGATTGTGTGAGGATCACCTAAGTCCACTAGGTTGGACATTATGGTGCCCTACATTGAGGAGGGTGCATGCCTCATGACAGGATTATACCAAGGATCCTGGAATGTCACTTAGCTCAATGGAAGATTGGGTTACCCCTTCTGCCCCCCATGAACATTTTTTTTAAAAAAGAGAATTGTCCACAAGAAGATGAAAAATAATACCAGGTCCTCTCAAGATTACTAGATCATTCTGGAGGACTCTGTGGCCTTAGGTGTACACCAATCTGAAACCATTCATTAATTGGTTCACTCATTCATTCAACAATTGCCTAGTGATGTCTATTTAGTGCCAGACATTGTGGTATATGCCAGGGCTATAGGGATAGACGAGATATATACACTTCTAGCCTTCAATGAGCTTACACACAGGTAGAATAGAAAGACACGAATCAGCAATTCAAGTGTGATTGGCAGTGGTAAAGAAGTAAAGAAGTTGTGACAGCTGAATGTAATCGAACCTAGGGGGTACAAGGAAGACCCCTCCGAGGCAGTACTGTTTAAGCTGAGACGTGAAGAATAAATTAACATTAGGATGATCAGGGATGTGGTGGAGCTGGGTAAGAGCATTCTTGGCAGTATGAACAGCCTGGACAGGAAACAGCATTAACAAGCCCAGTTTTGAGAAAATAAAAGGTGAGTATGGCTATAACTTGGAGAGCAAAAGAAAGAGTGAAACAAAATGGTGCTGCAAAAGGGGTGAGAATGAGATCATGGGGAACTTTTGGGATAGTGCTAGAGATTTTGGATTGTATCCACAGGCAATGAGAAGCCATTGGAGAGTGACACAATCACATTTGTGTTGCCAATTTTCTTGAAGAGTCAAGACAGGAGCAGTCATAACTGGGTATGTATCTGCTTGACAGGCAACCCATGCAGATGGGTCTAGAGGGTTCTGCAGTATCAAGTGTACATAAATGTTGTACACGATTAACAACAGAGGAAGAGACTCTCCTGATTAGCCACTTGATAGATCTAATCATTCATTTGCAGGTGTTTAATTTTGATAACAACTCAAAATTTGTTTTCCACTGCTAACCACCTGTAGTGAATTCCCAGTTCCCTGAGGTCATTAACTGTTTGAGGGATCTGTCATCTGTATCTAATATATCATTTTGTAAACACTGAGAAATGCTGTGCAACTTAGCTAATTGTGGGTTTTAGTGGTGAGGAGAGCTGAAAGATGCTAAGCATCTTATCTTTTTTTTTTTTTTTTTTTAGCTCAATTTTGCAATTGAATCAAGTTGTGGCTTTGGTTAAATCCTATAGCAACAAGAGCCCAGAATTCTACTACTAGAACTATAAAGATTCTCCAGGTTGGTTTTCCAAAGTGTGGGATGCCTGTCACTGATGGAACAGAGTGAGTGGTTTTAGGTGGGACAAAGATGATTTTGTCATTCCAAAACATTAAGTTTTACTCATTAAACATTAAATAACTGTTATTTTGGCTTTAGTTCTTTTTCCATCAAGAGGAAAATCACATTTTTGATGCTTCTTTGACTTTAAAAGCTCACAAACATTTGCAAACCTCCCCCTTTTGACAAAGAAATAATATGTATCAGATCCTAAGCTTTTTGCAGAAAGAGTTTAATAACTTTTCAAAACAAGATCCTGTATAACATTTGATGTGTTCAGAGCATATCGTGGTTTATGACACATGATGGGCTACAGAGATAATATCATTTGATTTTCATAAGAATCTGAGAGAGAAGCAGGTGGTAATTCCATTTTGCAGAAGAGGAGGCTGTGGTCCAGAGAGGCTAAATGATTTGTACCAAGTCATATAGCTTGAGTCAAGTCTGCTAATTTCAGCCTTCTTTCATGGTGCTGCTTTTACAGTTTGCAACCTATAAATATGTTTTCTGGTTTCCTAATCATCTGCACTGGAAGTAGACATTTAAATATATTTGTTGTAGGAAATTTGCTTTTCTTTTTTTCTGATAGAGCATCTGAGGGAAACCAGAAGAGTTTGGAGAAGATAGGGAGAAAACAGAGGACAATAGAAGATTCTATTTGCTTCTAATTTTTCACAAGTATTTGCTTTGCTGAATGAGATGTTTTGTATTTGGCACAAAGGCTGCCTCTGTCTTCTCTGAGGACCCTTTCTTACTCTGTGGCCATATTCTGTAGGATACTGGGAAGCCTGCTTTCTTGAAATTATTGCTTTCCTAGCTCTTCCCATGTTTTTTTCTTCTGCACAACACTGGAATGATTTAAAAATCTTGATTGTGATATTTAAAAAAATAGCAAAAAATAGCAAAAAATAGAAATAAGCCCATTTTTAGATTTCTTTTTATGGAACCTGAATAGTGGTTGAAAATTTCTTGACATCAAAACATGGTCATAGTATTATATAAAATTTTAGTTTTAGAATTGGGTCTTTGACAAAGTGGTGCCTATTTATAGAAGCTGTTAATTTGTGTTTCCATATGTCCCAATGCTATTTTTGGTATACCTCAAATTAGAATGTTTCTTGATTTAGAAGGGTAGTCATTGAAGTGAGGAAAATCTCCATACTATGGCATTTGTGTCTCCATTTAAATGCTGAACTTGTGATCTGGAGCTTTTTGGATGAGTCACAGAAGTATCTGAAATAGGTCAACGTTCATCCAGGGCTGGAAGTAACCAAAGGAACTTCCCATACTTTGCTATTAGCATTCTGTTCAGATGCTAGCAATACAACCCACGTGTTCACACTTTTCTCAGAATGACTTTAATTACCTGCAATATCAGAGTCTCATTCCTAGATTGAAAAATTAGAAAATGCATTTAGAATTCAGTGGGACACAAAGAGCTAGACTTAGGTTAATGGCTTTGGAGGAGTGAAGCCCTTTTCCTGCCCTCCAAAGACACCCTCGGTTAATTTATTCAGACACAATATGAGAAAATTTTACCTATATAAATAAAAAAAAAAGATCATTAATAATACCACAATTTGGTACTTAAAAGGCATCACTTTCCAGACAATCTCTAATGCTCTAAAGAAAAATGAAATTTTGTCATTTGCTAAAGCCAAAGCAAATCATTAAATGTAACCTTAGGACACAAAAAGTTTACATTTTTTGCCTAAGTTTACAGAGACTGGCATTTTTCTTTTCTTCTCCTTCTCTCCTATCCCCCTCCCCCCTTCTCTTCCTCTTCCTCCTTTTTCTTTTTCTTCTTTGTTAGTAGACATCACCCCTTCCTCCCAAATGCCACGACTCTGGGGTCACAAGCAATAGCACGATTCTTCCCAGAGAGGAAGGACAACATTGTAAACAAATAAGCACCATAGTCGCCAGGGTCAGGGTGTCTGGAGTGAAGCTGTCACTTGCTACCCATATGATCGTGTGCAAGCTATTCAGTCTTTCTGTGTCATGTTTTTCATACATGTAAAATGAAAATTATGAGTGCTTATCTCATAGACTTGTGAATAGTAAATTAGTACGGCCCCCATTTGCCTGGGCAGACCACTCCCTACCGGTGAGATGTTGAGGAAACTCTGTAATCCTTCCATCCTCAATTTCCTCATTTATATAATGGGGATAATTATCCTACCTACACCATAGAGTTTAATGAAAGACAGTGTTTAGACCAGGTTCTTGCATGCAGAAGCTTTAAAAAATAGTAACTTCACTTTTGCAAGTATGCTTTTGGGAAGGGGGTCAGAGGTATGGGGAAAAGGGTGGGGTAAATCTCAATTCTCGCTCAAGGCAGTTTGTCAAAGATTCCTTCTACCCCCATATCCTACTCTGTGAGATGCTGGAACAAGTATAATTTTCTTTCTTTTTTTTTTTTTTTTAGATGGATTAGTGATGGATTAATTCCTCACTGTTTTAAAATTAGTCTTTCTTGGGGCCTCTGAGTGGCTCAGTCAGTTAAGCATCTGACTCTTGATTTTGGCTCAGATCACAATCTCAAGTTTGGTGAGTTCAAGTCCTGAATCAGGCTCTGACAGCACAGAGCCCAAGCAGGCTTGGGATTCTCTCTCTCTCCCTCTCTCTTAGCTCCTCCCCTGCTTGTGCATGCTCTCTCTCTCTCTCTCTCTCTCTCTCTCTCAAAATAAAAAATAATAATAAATTAGTGTTTCTTATTAATTATCCATAGACAACTGCTGAATTAACTTGTCCCTCAATCCAGCTTCAAACAGTATCCCACAACAAAGAGCCTCTCGTTTTTGATATCCTATGTGTTATGCCTGTAGGGAAAGCCTCATATTGTCAGACAGTTTAGACTGATGCACTTCACAGGGTTGATTAAAGATGGACTATTTCCCAGGTATCTTTTAGGCAGATAAATTTCTTATTTTTCGCTTGGCTTCATAATCCAATGTGCTATTTGATGATTGCCTGATGGTGATATATGGGGCTATCTATAAGATGTTGTCTTCACTCTAGAACAAAAGTAGACACCCATGGCATGTTGAGTGTACCTTTCCTTCTTTGCATCATTGTTAATCTATCACAATAATCTCTCCCCTGAGCACCAGTGTGGCCTCAGAATAATTCTCAACACATTATTCTAGGACGCCGGTACCAGTTGATTGTTGTTGACACTCAAGATGAAAACCATTTGTCATCCCTGCACTAGAGATAAGAAAATCTCAAATATACTATCAAATGGTGAATACCAGGGATATCATAGGGTTAAAGAACTGTAAATTTTAGGTCTGTCTCCAAGACGCTGAATGAACTGTGGCTTTCATGAATTTAAAGAAACTGATTTTTTACTGCTTACTTTAGGGATCACTGCTTATGGATACTTGATTTGCATGGAATAACTGCAGAAAATACCATAAATATGTATATTAACTAGAGGACAGCTGTCCAGCAATTAGGACAATTAAAGAAAAAGTGTATTGAAGCTGAGTGGAGCCTCTCCTAGACAACAGTAGTGCAGACTTGAGTTAACCTTGGAATACTACTTTAATGCATCTTTAGTGTGTCTCTGGTGGAAGAAACTTTTATAGCAGGTGGTCACTGTTGTATCTAGTTTTTATGAATCCTGTAGTCCATAATCAACAAGGAGAATTGCATGGGGAATCTAATGGAAATCCATTAAGGACGCTGCAAACATTATCTATTATTAATGATACCACAGGGTGAGATGTTAATCCACTCTATTTCTAGCAGCTGCAGGTTCTAATATCAGCCAGGATGATTCAGAATTCATCTTCTCTAAGGTAGAGGAATTAAATACCAGGACATTTTATTATCTAAGGCTCCCTCAAATACATTTTAAATGTCTTTGTGGATTTTAAAGTCCTCACTGCTTCTTTTCATAAGAGAAAGAGGATGTGTCGTAGAAGTGGGTAAAGAAATGTACGTGTACATCTCACACTAAGGCAGAGAGGTGTATGGCAGCAATGGGAAGTACAATTCAGTTCTGTTGTCTGGTGAATGGAAGGTTCATTGACGTGACTGTAGAGAGAGCTGGGGCCAGAATGCAAAGGGTCTTTAGTCCAAGCCAAGGAATTTGGACTTGTCCTGTGGATTAATGGTCAACTGGTTTCCACAAAGAAGCCCCAAGAATTCTGAGGAGGTGCCCCAAAGATGCCTCAGAGCTGCATTAGTGGGTGAGAGCCAGGCACAGAAAGGAGGCCTATAGACCAGTGGTTCTCAAATTATGGTCCCTGGACCCACAGCATCAGCATCTCCTGGGTATTTCTTAGAAATGCAAATCACCTGGCCAATCAGACTTACTGAATTAGAAAATCTAAGATGGGGCCCAGCTATTTGATTTTTCATAAGCCCTTTGATTCTGATGCAAGATAAAAACTTGAGAACCACTGGTCTAGGCCTTCCACCCCAGCTTCAACAGAGTGAACATGTATCCTGTGTTTTATATATTGCGCTTCTATCTGAGATTTCATATGAGAAAGACTTACAGACTTTAAAAAAGCGAAAATCAATGCTACAGGCAAGTGGGAAATTGGGACTCTTAAATGGTTGACTATCGCAATTGTAAAGTCAAAGGAAAATGAGCTAAGACCTTCTAATGCTGAACGTAATGTCCTTGATGACTGTCAATGGTGTCTCCAACAGCAGAGACCCATCATTCAGTTTTAAATATTTTCAAGTTTCTCATCCTCTTTTTTTTTCCTCTTTGGAAATGGGTCATATATTTTGAACTAGTTGGACAATCATTTTTGAAAGAAATAAAATGAACTGAACGCCCTTAAGAAATCCATGTAAATAAAAATGTGAACAGAAAAATTTACCAGTCCTGTCAAAGTGAGTATTTTTATGGTATAGCTTTCTCTTCAAGGGAGGAATTTTCAAGTCTAACAGATGTTTGAAACCAAGAACAGCTGTGATAAAGAAATAAATGAGGTGATTCATGCTAAATCAACTTCTCAAGCCAACTGGGTTCCAGGGACAAAATTTGGCAGAGGGTACAAAGTGCTTGCAGCAACAGTGCCATGACTGGTGTGAGGAGAATGCACGCCAAGCACAGCAAGTGAGGAGGCTCTTTCTGAAAACATCAGAAGGCTAATTTGTATACATTTAAAAGGAGTTTCCGAAAGCGTGGTCTATGGACCATTCTGGTTGGAATCACCTCAAGTTTGTTTTCACATAGAGTTTCCTGTACCTCAGTCCAGGTACACCGAATCAGGATACTTAGGGGAACCTGTGTCTCCTAACACTTTCTGGGTGATTCTCAGGCATGGTAAAGTGTGATAACCACCTGCCTATTTTGAATGTATTCTGTGTAACAAGTGGCCAAGAAGTGAGCTGAGCAAATCTCAGAGAAACATGGTTGATCCATCCTGTGCAATCTTCACTTGATATTGATGGGCTGTCTAAAAGTCATGGGCAGTGGTTCTCCGAAAAGGATTTCTTTACCATGATGGCTTATGCAGCTCTGTGTTCTTTCTAATGTTTGCTGTTGATGTTCAAGGCCACACTTTCCCAGCCTGGAGCTGAGCAATTCTAAAGCAAATTTAATCAATTTAGAGAACTGATTGACTGATAGAGATCAATAGAACTTTTCCCCTCGCTAGTACTTTCCTCCATGAACTCTATGTAATTGTTTTTTAGTCAATGCTTTATTCTTTCCATGCTGACACAACATGGAGGGACCAAACAGCAAACTGGAAGACGGAGTATTTTCTTTTGAACTTTCCTAAATAAATGAAGCTACTCCAGCCTTGAGGAACTTAGATACGATGGCACAGGTATCTATATATCAATATCTTTAATATATTCTACAGAGGGGAAAATTGCAATATAAAAATTGCAATTCAATAATTATAGGCATTAGTATATTTATAAATTATATATAATTTAATTGATTTTATTGGATTAATTTGTCAATTAACTTGATTTCATTAAACTGAAATATATAAATTCAATATATAAATATATATTATATATAAATAACATGCAAATGTATTTAAATATATATTTGGGTATATATAAATTCAACATAATAGTATGTATGTACACATACAAACACACTATCTCTTTTATTGGCTTTCTTTCAATACTCTTGAAACTGATTTTTTTTTTTCTGTGTTGAGTTACACAAAAGAGGGTCAAATATTAGCTTTTCTTGTCTTCCAGGCTGATCCTCAGTTTGGATCCAGTTTTTGATGGAAAAGGGGAACAGGAGCAATAGAGACTATTATGCCATTATGTGAGTAATTAACACTCAACGTGGGGCTGGAACTCATGACCTTGAGATCAAAAGTCTCATGCTCTACCAGCTAAGCCAGTCAGGCACCCTTGAAGAGATTCTTGGGGGAAATGCCACACTCAAGTACTTTGTCCTCTGGCCTCTTATACGTTTATCACAGCACATGTGACCTTCTAGTTATCTGTATTCATGGCTGTGTTTTAACCTCCATTATAGAATCTCTGCCAGCGCCATGTCTTGCTCATTCTCTAACAGTTACATTGAGGGCATATAGTAGGCACTCAATAAAGGTTAACTTAGAAAACGGTTTACAAAAACAACACCCCTTTTTAAATAAAGCTCCTGGTATGCTTCGTCTATACAAGATGTTTCCAACTTTCTTCCCGTCCCTTCTGAGAAAGTTACAAAACAGAATCAAGTTTTGACATGCTTTCTTATAGAAAATTCTAGAAAAGAGACAAGGTAAGATGAAATTAATGGAAACTAAAATAGACACTGGAAGTCAGCATGCTTGATATTTGTTTCCTTCTTTCTCACTTGACATTCCAATTATGTCTAAATCATATTGGGATACAGACTACTGAGATCAATTACTTCCTTTCAGCAGATCTTATAGAGAAAAATGATAGGGCTGTGACATCCTTCAGCCTTAGATGGAAATCTCTCGAGCTGAAGAAAACATTAGTAACCACTGCATGGAGTGATATGCCCTAGGGAATACAGACTGCACCTGGATTTCTAAAATGGCTAGTTTTCTGGTGACTTCCTCCTGACTTTGGTCACTTTGATGTATATTTGGAGAGAAGCAAACTTTCGTTACATCCGTGCTAGGACACAGTGATATAATTTGAAGCCATGCAATGGATTTTTCCTTTCTCATCTCTACTTTGTGTTCCATTTATGCCTTTACCTCAGCTAATCAGAAAATAAAGGGATCTTTATTAAGTCCCCTTTAAACAGGAAAATCAGATTTTTTTCCTTGAAATATATTATCTATTCTCTTCCTCAAGAACAAGCCATTAGTGGCTCAGTGTTTCTCCATGATATCTAATACAAATTCCAGACAAATACGAATGTGAACAGTCTATTGGCGTCTGCCCCTTGGTGCCATCCCCAGAGTTATCAACAGTCTATGTAAGAGCTTTAAGGCTTTCTGTTACCACAAGCTCTACTTCTTGTCCTAGGCTCTCTGAAAATGGTAAGTCCACATAATTATTTTCAGGAAGAAGACACCAAAATAAATGTAAGACTTAGTAATAAAATCCAGATAAATGAGGAGCATCACCTTAGAGTACACATTCGTTCGGGATGCCTTTTTCACGCTGACATCTTTCATCTGTGTGGCACTTTCTCAATGGCTGATAAATGAGGAGCTACACCATATTTCTCTGCAACCTGAGACTTAGTTACTTTCCAAGCAAACTAATCTCTGACTTTAACTGCAGGCAGCTACCACCTGAAAGGTGTTCTGACTGTAAGCAAAGTTGGTCAGCTTGCTTCCTCAACACAGCAAAATGTGGAATCTTCCTATTTGAAAACTTAGGTAAGTGAATCTAATGCCACTTGGGTAGCATCAATCTGTTTGTTGACAGTGTTTAGTCAGTTGTGATTCAGAAAAGAAAAATTTGATAATATTTTTATGGAATGAAATTAGTCCGGGAAAGTGAGTTGTGACTCATTTTAAAACTATGACAGATGAGAAATAGGATGATCTAGTTCGACATTAAGGGAAAAAGAGAGTTTGGCCATTTCTTTCTGGTAGCACCTGCTGCAGGGCAGAGAGGGAGAAGAAGGCAAATGAATTCAATTGCAGTTGCCCTCCTAGTGTATCCAAACCCATTTACTTTGGGATGGATACGCTCTGTCTTCCTTTACCTCAAGTAATCTCATCGACACAAGTTAGTTTTGCCAATTCCAATTTGCTTCCTAAGTGATGACCTTTCAAATTCATATTCTTAGAAGTTGGTTAACAATAGGGAATTTAAGGGCAAAATACCAAGTTCATAAAAGTTAAAATACAAGGTGTGTAAATTTCATTCACTCCTTTAAGATTATAAAGTGAAAAGCTTTATAGCTAAATATACACATTTACAGTCCTTGGACCTGTGTGATTTAACAATCTATAAATGAGTTTAAAAATGCTTACATCATATTTAAATCACCAAAGGGGCACCTGGATGGCACAGTCAGTTAAGCTTCTGACTCTTGGTCTGGGCTCAGGTCATGATCTCACAGTTTGTGAGTTTGAGCCCCACATCTACATTGATGGTGCAGAGCCTGCTTGGGATTCTATCTCTCCTTTTTCTTTTTAGCATAAAGCAAACACACTACTGCAAAATAATGTTCTTTGGAAATGTTTTTTTTTTTTTTAACTTTTTCTAACATTTATTCGTTTTTGAGAGACAGAGAGAAACAGAGTGCAAGTGGGAGTGGGGCAGAGAGAGAGGGAGACACAGAGTCCAAAGCGGGCTCCAGGCTCTGAGCTGTCAGCACAGAGCCTGACATGGGGCTTGAACTCATGAACCATGAGATGATGACTGAGCTAAAGTTGAATGCTTAACCGACTGAGCCACTCAGGAGCCCTTGGAAATGTTCTTTTTAAATTGGTTGCATATGTGTGGCCAGACTACTTTTTATCAAGCTAAATAAACATGATTCTGGCAGTTATTCAGATGACACAGACAAACATCTGAATTCATTTGATCATGATAAATTTATATTGCCTTCCTGGAGCAAGAGCATACATTTATTATAACACCATATAAAATAAATACAGATCTATATATTTGGATTGGCAAATACAAAGCTTCTCTTGAAGCTTCTATTTTCTTAATAAGTGTTTCTAAACGGTTCTTAAAATTTTTTAAGTTTTAATCTTAATAATTCCCAAGGTATGAAATCATATCTTAATTCTTTATCTCCACGCAGGTTATGTGCATGACTTCATACTCTTTGATAATCAACCATGGTTTACATGTTTGCATAGATCCCATATAGATTATGCTTTTGCATATTTTGGTCATAAAATAATCAGAACTAAAACTAAACTTTGGTTTTAAAACTAAAATTTCCAATTAAAGTTAAAAAGGCATGGTATTTCTGCCTCCTAATTTGGATCTGGGTCAGGGGGAAAAAAAGAATCCCCGTGTTGTAGGGTTGGTCGGCTTGGACCAACAAGTAGGTTTACACCTAGGAATGCATTGATTTTATCTTTGGGGATACATGCAATAATACAAAAAATTAGGAAATTCTAATGTAAAGGGGAAGCTGAAGGGAACTTAAGTTACTTAAGAGACGGTGCCGTTGAGGTAATATATAAGAAACAACCAAGGCACAGGCCACAAAAATCCATTTCAGTGAACTTTTTAAGAGAGCAGAAAGAATCCTGACCTGGGATCGTGGGCTATGCGACCTTGGGAAACCACGTAATTGCTCTGTGTATCCGTCCCCTAGGTTAAAAAATACAGAGTTCCACTCCCCCAGGTCTAAAATGTGTAACATTTCCCCTACATATAAAACAGAATCAGGAAGAGCAACTTATCAAAAACTGTAACGTTTTCACACTATATAACCCATGACAATGGCAAAAAGTAGGCCCTGGGTCCAGACCTTCATTGTGTACAGACTTTAAAAACCTGAAATGTTAGGATGAACAGCTCACTCTTCCATGAATTTTCTGAAAGGGAAATGTGCCTTCTGAATGCAAACTTGCATTTACTTTGTGGAAATACAATAAAATAATTGCAAGCATTAGGAAGAAAAAAAGTTAGCGGAAGCTAAAAACTGTATAAAGTCTTTAGTTCTTTCTGAAAAAGAAACACGTTGCTATATTTAAGTCAATGAGAACGATGGCTACATTTTTAATAAAAGCAAAGCACAGTTGAGGATCCTGAATTCTGGTTGGTAACAGACGTGGAGGTGTTCAGGCAAATGTTCTTTTTAGTTTCTTAGCTATAAAATGGACCAATATTTACAATGAAAGGAGAAGACAGAATTTAAATTTGCCAGGAAGCAAACTCCAACTTCATGCTCATGAATATTGTTTTTTTTTTCTTTTTCACATCAGAAGCTTTAAGGCGCCCCCAAATCACTGTCAGTGTTTGCAACGTTAGTGGGAAGCCTGTGACTCTCCTACGTGTGTCTCCTTTCTTTCCCATATTTAGGCTCACACACTTATCAGGGAAGGGGGCTGGGTTAACGCTCACCTGGAGCACTACTGGGCCTCGGGCAAAGACAAGGAAAGGAATGGGAGAGAAAACATACTACTGGGCTGCCAGGAGGAGCCTGTTGTAAGGAAGGCTACGTGGCAGACAGGTGGAGAAGGGAGTGTCCTGAGCAGCCAAGCTCGCCAGTCACTTACTACTAATCATTACATGCTTATCTACTTACTAGACTTACTATGAGCTCTTTGATGGCAGGAAGAGTTGTTATTCTTTTTTCCCATCTCTGTGTGTGGCACCCAGTAGACACTCGATGTATGTTTGTAAAAGGGATGAACAAAAGACCCCATCTCCTTTGGGGCTCCTTTCGCCCACCAGTTTCATGTGTTAGGAGAATTGTTTCGGTTAGCAAGTTCCTTATTTAAAAATTCAATGACTTAGGGGCGCCTGGCTGGCTCTGTCAGAAGGGTATGTGATTCTTAATCTCGGGGTCATGGGTTTGAGCCCCACGTTGGGTATGGAGATTACTTAAATAAATAAAAACGTTAAAAATTTGAATGAAATAAAAATCCAGTGATGCCCCCCTGAGTTTTCCTCCTTAAACCCATTTATACCTTGGGGCGAGTCACTTTAATAATATCCAAGACTGCTTGGATGTCACCATTCCCTGGGTGGGACCTCAGATTGACAGGGAAGGCTGTGGAGGGAAGTCTTCCTTGCGGTGGGGGGTGGGGGTTGTGGACTGTTGAGAGTAGCATTAGGGGGTAGACAGACCAAGGAAAGTTCGTGGTGGCGGGGAGTCCAGAGGGGCTTAACGAGGAACAGAGTGTTTACAGACTCTGCTTTCTGAGCCAATCTACAGGGATCTGACAGCACAGGCCACCGGAAGTTTTCATTAAGGTGTCGCCTTTGTGAACACGCAGGAGTCTGGCGAAGCTGGTGTTCGGAGGCTGAGCCTGGAGGCTGCACATCCCAGCTTTTCCCGAGGTACTAACCGGACCTATATGGTCCAGGTTAGCTGTGCCGTGTGTGTGAAAAACCAGTTCCTGTTTCTCCTTAGTGAGAGGGGCAAAAGAGAGAAGAAATCAATAGAAGAGAAAGGCTACCAAGTCCTATGACCCTTCCTTTCCCTTTGTCTTCTTTATTGGGCTAGTCCAGTGGAGATTTCATGGAATGTCTCAGTTCCCAGGACATTTAGAATACGTTCCCCTGCTCTTCCCCCACCACCTTCCCAAACCAAACATCTTAATCGACTAATACCATCTTTCCAAGTTTGGAACATAGGCTTCATACTCATCACCTACCCGCCTTCTTCTGAATATTTATGCCCAAAGGCCAGGATGTCAGATGCCCGTCCACTCCCATCGCAGACAACAACTGGCACGGGAGGGGTGTCTCGAAGGTACTCCAAGACAATGGAGATCACATTGGGTCCTCCTTCCACAATGAGTGCCACCACCGGAACGCCTTGACCGATTCCTGCATTAAAAAAGGAAAAGAAAAGGAAAAAAAAGAGAAAAGAACACAAAGCCAGCAAACCAAAGAAACAAAAAGAGAAACAAAAAGCACAAACTAAAATTACTGAGCCCGGGGGAGATAACAGATGAAGGGATAAAATACGGAGCAAAATTTTTACAGACTGCTGTAGCAGAAGCTTCCCACCAGGGGGTCTGTTTGGCTTTGCCCTCTTCCCAGAGCTCCTGGGATGCTGGGGTCAGTGAAGGCACTGATTGCCATACGTTTATAGGAGGGGGTGCATAGGGCGAGGAGGGAGAGAAAGGAATCGGTTAGTAGATGAAACACTGAGCCAGCAACCAGACGATTGGAAGTGAAATGTGACCTTAAGCAAGTCTCATATGTACCCAGTTGTTCAGTTTCCTACGTGAAAAATGGGAATTTAAAACAGGCCAGATCCCTGAAGTCATCAGAGGCACTAAGAAAATGCCTGAATGGTTCTCTTTATTGAAGACTCAACAAATGAAAATCAGCTGGAGGCACATTTTCACTTGTTGCGTTAACTACTAGCTACATTAGGGGTCTATCTATGTCTGACCATAAATGATAAGCTTGATTATTGATTCTTAATACAGTAACAGTCACAATAAAGTACCCAGGAGACATATCATCTGCCATCTGCTACTGCTTTGTCCTTAGCCACCGAGCAAGGTGCCAGGCTCATGATGGGTCGTCTGGAAACATTTGTTGAATTCAGTTGAATTCAGGGGTGTGTGTGTGTGGGGGGACGTGTCACAGACTTTTTCTAAAGTATTTAAGCTATTATCGGTGAGCTATAAGATGTAAAAAGTGCCCTAACATCAGCACTCACATATGGTTCAACTTGACATTTTAAAGAGAAGTATTAAAAATGAATGCCCATGAGAGACATGATGAAAAAGATTTGAAGTTCATTTTCAAGAGTTCTCTCAAGTGCCATCATTGTTCATTGAATAACTTCTTTTGCTCATTTTGGTATCACACTATATTTTCTCACTTTACCTTCCCAGAATAGTTAAGGAATTGAGCAGTACCATAAAAATGAGATGGTTTTGTACAGAGCAGTTATCTTAAAAAAGAAATAATCAAGATTCTGTGCCACTTCTGTAAATATGAACTAAAAAAAGCCTTCAATCATCTCCATTTCCCCCCTTCTCCTGCCTGCTATGTTTTTTTTTTCTTTTATCAAGAAACTGCTGCCCTGTGAGAAATAATAGTTTGAGGTTTGGTTCCTTGCTCCATTAATAAGAGACTGTATTTGACTTGTGTGACCTATTATACTTCTAAAGTGTATCAGTGTCCTGGGGCCTTCTCTTTTCTAAGTCAGTGTTTTTCATGGTTTGATTTTCATCTTAAAGGAAATGTCCAAAATGTCAGTTACACAAAAATGGGTGCCATTTTTATATCAACATTTAAAAACTGTAAGAAAATGACAATTGTTGTCCCCAAATTTCTTTTTGTGCTCCAGAGGGTATGAGGAGGGAGGGATAACCCATGGTCCCATCTGATTCTTCTGTGGATGGAGAACTTTTGAGAATTACTCCTTCAAATCCAAGGAGAGGGAAGCAAAAGATTATGCTTTTGACCAAAAGGCCCTTAACGATGAGACAAAAGGGCACTTTAAAACTTTAAAACTATTTACGTGTCTGTAGAGGAGACATTTTCCTCACTGCTGATGAGGAGGAGTAAGTAACTTCCTACTGAAAGGCACTTTGAAGATTAAGGGCTAACTTGAAATGTTAATACAGCACACTTCTTTTGGAGGAGAACTTGCTGACATAAGAAATATCCACCCCCTTATGGGTTTGTATGTTTTTTAAAGTTTATTTCTTTATTTTCAGAGCATGGAGGGGAGGGGCAGAGAGGGAGGGAGAAAGAGAATCCCAAGGAGGCTCAGTGCTGTCAGTATAAAGCCCAATGTGGGGCTCAGACTCACAAATGGTGAGATGATGAGCTGAGCCAGAATCAAGAGTCAGATGTTTAACTGGCTGAGCCACCCAGGCGCCCCGGGTTTTTATTTTAATGCCTTAAAAAAGAGTCTCTTTTCCAATGTTTAAAATTATTTTATGAGGTATTTGCCAAAGTACTATGCTATTTAATTTTTCCCTTTGCCTTGGTTTAGCACATGCTACCACATTGCTTCATGTCAAGGAATAATTATATGCCATACCTGCTGTTTTTTATACCTAATGATATGTTTAGACTCATTCTAGGATCTTCCAAGAGAAGCCTTTGCCAAGTTCTGATCTTGAGCACTGGTTCTGTCAGTGGGATCTTTACTTCAACTCACAGACCAGCTGTGATCCACTTAAAGTTCTCATGGAGAAAGAAGTCCTAGAATGGGCCTTCTAGAATGTTTCAGTTATCTAGAATCTACCAGACAATAGGCGAGATGGCTGGAAACCTCTCTTCCCTTTGAGAGGATATGTAGGTGCAAAGGATCAATTTACATAGGATACATTGAGAGCAATAAACAAAGGATCTCATAACAATGTATTTCTCAATGTACCAAAATGTTGTAACCCCTAGAAATACAGAAACATTTTAGATGATTAAATATCCTAATTTCAGAATGAAGCTGTTACCAATTCAAACATGAAAACAAATATATAAATTTATATTACTATTATTATTATATTATAATCCAGTGCTAAAAATTGGATAAAGTATCAAAGTATCATCTCCCTTTGCATAAATACTGAATATATATGGACTCCACATTCTCACCCATTTCCTACAGTGATAATACATGGAGATTTATTCTATAGACAATAAAAGCCCTTATAGCCTAATACAAAAGCACTTCTGAATATCTTAGTTATGAAACGTAGAGAATCAGGCTATATCTAAAAATACCATGCTTTGTGTAAATTTAGCCTGCCAGTATATGGTAACATTGTCTTTCTGTCAGGAGACACACACACACACACACACACACACACACACACACACACACACATTGCCTTTGTTTCCAAGAAAAGAAAATGGTATCAAATAATCAGTAATGAACTAACGAAGTGGTTCTTAGCCTATTTTTTTGGATATAAGGATCTTTGAATACTTTTGTGAATCTGATTAAATCTACTGACCCTTTCTCCAGAAAAATAAGTGCACATATGGATAGTCACAAAAATATTTCTATGCAATTTCAAGGGTTTATGGATCTTTGAAAGAGATTCATGAAAACTTGTGAATAGATCCTTACCAAACTCCAACCTAAATTAAGCACATTGATATAGCTATAAAGAACATCAGTTTGAAGCTCACTGGGGCCTGTGAGGCAAGTTCTAGAATGGGTTTGCCAACAAAATTCTATGCCCAAGGGAACTATATCATGCTATTGTTGCCCAGTTATATTGACTGGCTAAACTTCAGAATAAACACTATCTGTAGGATGTCACCGTTCCCTCCATTCTTTCTCTCTTGTTTCTCCTTATTTCTTCTGTTCACACTTTAGTTTCTAACTTACATTTTAGACACAGGATATTAAAAATACTCTAGAGAAAGTCATAAATGTAAAAAATTAGAATCTGTAGTATATGACTCCATTAGTAAAGAAAAGGCTTTTTAAAATACCATGAATACCATTTTCTATTAATGACATAAAGAAAACATTTTTCTTTATGGAATCCACTGCATGTTCAGCTGAATTCACATGGCACATTTCTATTTTCTTTATGCCCATTACAACATTAGTATAAATTCCTTTGAAGATAATCACAAATTTATACCTTGCTCAGCAAACCTACTAACCATTCACACACACAGACACACAAAATAGCTGTTTAGATCTATAGTTTTAAAAAATATAACCTCTATTATTCAGGAAGCTTTTTCATTTTATCGAGAGCCCTCAGAGACTTGTGTGTGTGTGAATATTTTTCCTGTGCTTTTGGGGAAAAATAGGTTAATTGTTTAGTCGATTGCAATAATTTTACATGTTTCACCATAACCAAAGACTTTCAGCAGTTCTCAGAGATTTCCATTAGAATTTAATTTTAGACCAATGTGGAGATGCTTAAGCAGGGAGAGGCTTTGCCACACTCTTTAGCTTTTGCAGTGTTGGAACTGGAGGCCTAGCCTTCAAAAATGTGGGCTTGGGTAATGGATTTAACAGCTACATTGTACAATGTTCCAGGCTGACCTACGGCTTTCAAATTACAGACCCCACTCCAATTAATTGTTCTTTGCAGAAGATATTCTCTTGGACTTGTGTCACATTTTGTTCTGACTGCTATGTACCTTAGCTTGGGTTCCCAATAAGGCAGAAAGTGTCAAAATTGGCTTAACCAAAGACTGGGTTGGGTGTTGGGAGGAAGGAAGGTGGCAGGAATAGGAGAATGTCTTCAAACTCCAAAAGCATCCTCTTTCTTTCTCCCTCTCTTCTCTCCCTCTCTGCTGACATGAGATAATAATCTGTGATCAGTTCAGGCACTTGTAAAAACATTCAGTCTGTTGTACGTGAAATGCCTGGATAATGTGAGAATTCTGATCAAAGTAAATTAACACTTTGGTTTCATGTCACATCACCGTATATGATCTAAAATCCCTATGGTCCTAAGGAATAATTTGCTATTGGACAGTGGTTCATATTTATATGGAGATGGAGTATAGAAGGTTGATCTTAGGTAGGTTGTAATGACCTAGGCCACAGATTGTGTGATCTGTGAAAGGAGGGCTCAAACTTTATGTGAGAAATGACTTCCCAAAGGTTTTAATGCATTCAAGACTGAGACTGTTAATGGTGGGTGGGCATTTCTCTCAACCCCTAAAGTTGCGTAGCAATAACATGAACATAACTAATTCACTGGCCTTGTCAGCTGTGGGAGTATGTGATTCTTGATGATTTAGAAGTTTGTGTGGAGAATTCACATGCTTGGAAACTATGCATATAGTAAGACTTTACCAGTATATTTTATGTTTCACAATTTTTAATTTGCATAATTAAAATTTGCTTAAAATTATAAAACATTGAATGTGCCCCCTTCATCCAACTTCCCACTTGAACAGCCTGGTCTTTGGTTCAGTGGCTGACTCTACCAACAGAACATTGGCCATTATCTCCTGTATTTGGACTACATAATGAGGTCATAAAAACTCAGCAACTTCCTAAGGTCTTGCACTTTTCCAAACAGAACCTTGCACAGACTTCGGGGACATTAGCAATTACTATAGTGATGGGAAGAGAAGCAGTAAGCTATTTGCCTCATTTTAATGGACACTAATTTGCTACCTACTTGAGAAATAATGGCTGAAGTTTGCATAATACTGCATAATACCACAACTTTCAACAGATACTTTCAGATTGAGATTCTTCATGTTCTTGTCGATTTAGTGCATCTTTTCTATGGCCTGAGAAACTGGAGATAGATTTGTGAAAAGTATGTAAATCTGGTAATCACTTGTGTTCAAGTGACAACACTTAAAACTATTCTTGTTTGTTAAGTTTAATTAGGAAGATTCATAACACATGAATATTCAGGTACAATGATAGGATATTATTATCCAGAAAGAGAATATTTTTATATGCTGTATTTTATAAAAGGAAAAATGATTGGAAATCTTTAAGCTACCAAGGAACAGAGCGAGACCAAGAAAATATCTAGGGGCTGACAAGAAAAGAATACGTTTCATTTTAAGTAGAATATCTTTGCAGTTCTTCTATGGAGGCAGATGTTTTGGATATTGCCTTCATGTTTTAGAGGTAGAATATGCTATCTATTCCAGACAACAGAACTATAACTGGAGTGAGTCTGGCCTTACTTGGAAATGGGTAATGAACCCAATTATCTTTTAGTGAATCCTGGTGAGGTAACCAATTGGTGAACGCCAAACCCATTGCAAATCAATCCTGTGTGTCATTATTATTACTATACCTTTTCATCACTATAATTCTGCATCTAATGCTTAGGCAAGCATCTGGGAATATTATGTACCACACAAACTATTAGGCAGTAGAAATAAAGCCACATGCAACAAGACGCTTCACTTCTGGATACTTATGGTTGTCAAGTGGGAAGGAAATTCCTTGAAAGAAGGCTGGGGACTTTCCTTAAGGCTGAGACTTCCCAATGTACAAATTTCCAATTCACTTTAGGACTAGGCAGGGGGAACATAATGTGAATTTCTTAAACATCCTCTCCTGTTATCAGTGATCCTTATGGCAACTCCCTTACTGATATTTAGCTTAATGGACCCCCTCCATGTAGTCCTTCCATATTTACAGCTAATAAACACACCAGTATACCAGAATAAACACACATGTATATTTTATCTTGCCATCTAAAATCTCAGCAAATTTGTCTGGAGATAGGCAGTTGTTAAAACCCTAAAGATACAGAGTTGGAATTAACGGCAATGCCTTTCCTGGTGATAAAAGATTAAAAACCTATGGTGTAGCATTTCTTCTCCCGGGGACAGTGAATGCAAAAGCTATTGATGAATACTGCAAACCGCTTTTTGTCCAGCTTGTTTTCAATACTGTTGAACTCATCTATTTTGCATATTATCAATGCGTATTTTCACAGGAATCCTGAACTAGCTCCTACCACCTGGCTTTCATTTTAGAGATTGCCTTGCTTCGATTTTCTGTCTGGTAACCAGAGGACCAAGGACAGACGGAGAGAGTGGATGAGTGGATGAAATGTGGATCCTGTAAGCCATGCAAAGGCGTCACTGTGGCACGCGTACTGGAAACACTGGTCACGCCCTCCCTGTCCACACTCCCCTTCCGAGGAGTTGACCTGTCCACAGGTCTGCCTTGTTTGGCTTCTTTTAAAACTGGTTGGACTAGAGGTGGGTTCCAGACCTGCAACGGGTCACATTTGCCTTTCTGGAATTGGAGTGGAAACCCAAGGCCGGAAGTGAGTTTCCGGAAAGTGGGTTGGTGGAGAGTGAAGCTTCTCTATTAGCTGAGGCTCTGGTAGGGCAATGGGTGGGTGATTAAACAAGGGAAGAAGACCATGAGGAAGGAAGAAAGGGGGCAGAGGATACCACAGAGAAGGGATCATGTGGCCTGAGTGAGAGGGAAGGAAGGGTGTGTGTGTGTAAGAGAGGAAGAAAGAGAGATCATTTATTTAAAAAGATATTTAAATGTATATTATATATGTTATTTATTGGTAATTCATATACAAATTATCTAAGTCATATAAACTATAATTTATAATTATATTTATATAAATATATTTTATATAAACTTATATAATATTACATGTTATAAAATAATATATGAATATTATAATTATTTATAAAACACACAGAACAGAGTCTGGCATTTAAGAACTACATGGTTAAACAAACACAAATATAAAGATTCTTATTTACGGGCACCTGGGGGGCTCAGTCGGTTGAGTGTCTGACTTCTGCTCGGGTCATGGTCTCACAGCTCATGGGTTCAAGTCCCGTATGGGGCTCTGTGCTGACAGCTTGGAGCCTGGAGCCTGATTCAGATTCTGCATCTCTGTCTCTGTCTCTGTCTCTCTCTCTCTCAAAAATAAATAAACATTAAAAAAATTTAAAAGATTCTTATTTATATTTATTAAGCTTATAAAAGATTTCCCATTTAAATGTGTATAAATATTCATGAGGATAACAGAAAAATAAATGTGCTTCATATACTTAAACCAAAAGGAGGAGTTGACAAATAATTTGAAACATGTTTTTCCAAAGTTTGAATGTCCTCTCATGCAGACCAATAATAATATGCTGAGGAAGACAAATTTTTTTTTATCTTGTATCCAAAAAGCTAAAACTATTTGTTTTGGGGTAGGTGATTCTTTCTGGCGGGGGGGGGGGGGGGTGGTTAGGTGACTTTTTGTATCACTCCCCAAATGCCTTCTACCGTGGCCTCTTTTGGGTGCTTCAATCAGCTTGTTAAGCCATTTGAGTTTTGTGGTTTGGACAAAGATGTAAATGCCAAATAACAAAATCCATAAACTGACTCCAAGTATATTATATGCTAATAAACTAACTTGGCTTTTGACTTAGTCAATGGGAAACAGTTATTCCCTTACGGCAAGCCAGTTCTGATTGAAATATCCTGCTATTAATGTTCATATATTACCGGGACATCCAAGTAACATTCTATGTGAATCATTTCAATAGAAAAGGAACAACCGATCCCATGGGCTGTGGTGCAAGTATTACTTTCATAAAAGGAAAGAGCCAGCGTTTTCTTTGAGGCCATTGTTTGCAGGCTGAATGTTTTAATGTAATTGATCTAAGTCTACAAGAAAACTCGCCCAAACAAAGCCAAAGTCTTCTTAGTTTCTACTCTGTTCAAACCCACATCAAAAGGCATCCTTTGCCTTCTCAGATGTAAGGTAATCAGAGTGGTTCTAACTCCTTTGACTTTATAATACTATGCCCATCCTCCCCTTATAACAATTATGTCTTCCTCCCCCAAATGTGAAAAGTTCTTTTCTCTCTTCAAGGAATGTTCTTTTTGACTTACTCTCTGTGAGGAACTTACACTCATCCTGCAGTTTCCAGGTTCAAAGACAAGCCTTCCTGAGCCCCTTCCCCCCTTTTACCCACCAGGCAGAATTAATAATTCTCACTTGTGTTGCCTCATAGCATTTTCTTTTTTTTAAAGCCCATGCCAATGAAGAGATTTTTAAAATTTGTCTATCAATTACTTTGGCATAAAAGGCATTAAAACTTTCTCATAGTGCCTATCTCTTGAAGTTTTCTCTCATTAATTACGTGTTTGGACACCTCTTTTCTCTATTAGGTGGGTTTATCTTTGTATTCCCTGCATGGCATGCACATAGTTGTTGCTACTACACATAGTAGTTGCTCACTAAAACTTGGGGTATAAAAGGCAGGATACTGAATTACTATCAAGTATACCCTGATTTCTTTTTTCTTTATTTTCTTATTTTTGTTTTTGAGAGAGAGAGAGAGAGAGAGAGAGAGAGAGAGAGAGAGAGAGAAGCAGGCAGAAGGAGAGGGAGAAAGAGAATATTAAGCAGGCTCCATACCCAGCAAGGAGCCCGAAGCAGGGCTCCATGTCACAACTGTGAGATCGTGACCTTAGCCAAAATCTAGAATCAGCCACTCATCTGACTGAGCCACCTAGGTGCCCCAATCCTGATTTCTTATAGGTTAAATGACAATGTAATTATTTCCACAGAAATTTTTAGATGTTTTCTGACGTGAGCCACTTCCCCTCAATCAACTGGCCTGAGATCCAGGGCACTGAGATCTGATTTAAATTTTCATGAAATCGGGAATTTTCCCAGATGCCTAGGGTTTTATGTTCATTGATTGGCTCATTCCCGAAGTGCTTCCTGCCTTATTTCCCTGCCTCCACAGCAATCACCACCGGCTAGTTATCATCATAAATACAGTCTTCTCTGTAGCCATCTTTAGTGACAAAAGTCCACACTTTTACAGACAAAAGTCCACACTTTTCACGTGACAGGCGAGGCTCCCCGTGTTCTGGCCCAACCTTCATCTGTAGCCTCATCTCCCTCCAGATCTTCTGTTCACCTTAATTCTGGTCTCGTCAGACTATCTTCATGATCTGCCAGCTAGGATTCTGTTTTAACTTCCTCCTAACCATCCAAATTTTCAGAGGGGAGTGTCTCTCCCCACTCCCAGTTTCATGAGGAAGAGTGAGGTCTCCCAGCTTCTCTGGGGGCTCTGCCCCTAAAGGTATGTTGGTGACACATGAGGGGTGGGGTAAAGGCTCACTATGGGATTCTGCCAGATCTGGGGGAGCCATTAAACCCACTTGGCCAATGGTCTTAAAGCCATACCTGCTAACTTGTCCAACAAAAACTGGTATTTTGAGTTTCATCAAGTACTTTTTTTTATTTCTGAGATTGTTCAGAATTTCGATGAGAAAGGCAGGTACTCTTTATTGTGGCCTCTCAGAGACCCCAATGCAATCTTCAGAGTCTACTTTAAATGTTACTAATTGCTGAGGTATTTCTTAACTCCCTTAGGTAGTATTAATCATTCATTCCTTTGTAGCCTGTTGCTGATTTTTTTTCTTTTATCTATGTTTTGGCAGTTATTTTATTCTGCCTTGCTTTAATGAAAGTTTCATCCACTAAATTTAAACTTCTTGAACAGACCCCTGCCCCCCCCCCCCCCCCCCGCTTTAGGCAACATCCTGGTGTCAAAAGTGCCTCACATGTAGAAGGTGGTTTCGATAATTGTGAAATAAAACAAAATTAAAATGTACAGAGCCTCAGGTACAGTGCCTTGGGACTAGCACAGTTGAAGGGACAGGAATAAATTGGTGGTTATACAGGGACCTAGTACCGTATCTCAATACTATCGATGTGTATTTCTGACAGTTGACACGACAGCCATTTAAGTGGCCCCATCGTGTCCTTTCACACGCCTTAACTACCTGGCCTCAGCAGTGGTCAGAGACCTAGAGAAGGAGCTGCTGAGTCACCTGGGCCGGTGCTCACATTTCACTTGTCCATTTGGATTAGGTCTGGAAGAGTCCAGATTCTTAGCGACTCAAATAGCCAATTTCGGTTCAGCTGTCTTGTCCTTTTAAATTGAAGTCTCATTGTTTCTCAGAATTGGACCCAGCTGGAGTGACAACGTGGCCTGGCCACTGGGAGGGGAAAGACGTAAACAAAGGTTTACATTCTTCCCTTTGCTGGAACGATATCCGTGAAAGCTATTACTTCCTCCACATGAAATGAATAGGGAACTACGTGACTGAAATGGAAACATAATTCTGTTCTCTCTGAGGTGATTGATATGATTCAGCAGCAGCTACGGTGCTGTTGGCTAGAAGTGACCTTCATTCACCACCAAGGTTATTAAACTAACTGACTGCCATTATCCTATATGAGACAAAGGAAGGGTACTGATTGTTTGACATCTAGTAATAGTATTTAGTCCAATTTCTGACCAGCAGTTGGGAGAAGTGATAAATTTTTATTTGACTGTCTGGGCATCTTTTCTAAAAGACAATGTGTCAAGCCCAGTCTGTTCAAATCTTTATCATGACTAAATACTCAGTGGGAAATATGGATGACGACATGAGGAACCTTCTTTCCTCTGGTTTCAAGTTCCGTGTGGATGGAGCTCCATTAGTGGAACATATCTAGCCCCTTGTCCTTCCCTTACTCCTCTCCACATGTAAAACTGAGCAACTTGATTGGGGGTGACTAATGTCTATGTTTCTTGGTGAGATAGAACAAATCCACTACTAGTCTCCCACTGAAGAGAGCTGAGTTCTTTCTTCCTTGTCCTCCATGGACCAATGCTAGTCAATGCTATTAGTAAAGGTGTCTTTTGTAGACACAGATTTCTTTTCTGGTTGGCTGTCTGGCGGCTGAAAAAGGCAAACCCATTTGGCGCTCACACTAGGTCATTATTTCCAATAACTTCACCATTAATAAAAATTATGTTTTGATCTCCATCTGCCTGACTCTGGTGTCCAACTCTCAGTCAGTTTCAATCTTGTTCCATCAAGGGTGAAGTATAATGTATTAGACTTTCTCAAGCTCTAACACCATGAATTATAATACTGTTATTTCTCTTGCTTGTATTCACTTAGCATCAGAACATCTAACAAACTTGAGCCTCTGGTTCAAATTTGTGATGTGAGATCATTTTTCAAGTGCAAAGATGGCCTTCTCTAGCAGACATTTTTTAAATGTTTTTTTAAAAAACTTTTTAATGTTTATTTATTTTTGAGAGAGAGAGAGAGAGCAAGAGCATGAGCAGGGGAGGGGCAGGGAGAGAGGGGTCACAGAATCTGAAGCAGGCTCCAGGCTCTGAGCTGTCAGCACAGAGTCCAACGCGGGACTCAAACTCATGAACCATGAGATTATGACCTGAGCAGAGGTCAGACGCTTCATGGATTGAGCCACCCAGGCACCCCTTCTTTATGTTTTTATAGCTCCTCACAAGGAAATGACAATTCCAATATGTTAAAAAACCTAGTTACAAATGGTGCCAAAACAAGGCTGCTTATGAATTTCTGGGTTGCAGTGAATGATCTCTCATAGTGAAGTCCACTCCGCCAACTGGCTGAAGGCAGTTTTTTTTTTTTCTCTTTGGGGAACAAGCAGTTGCTGAGCACCTGCCAGGTGTTGGGCAGCAGCCAGGCGGGTTGCACATGCTTACACAACATGCTCAACAATCCTATGATAGAAAGATTTTAAATTTCAGTTTACACCTAAATAAACTGAGGCACAGAGAGTAAACTGAGTATCGAAACTGGGTCTACACTATTTGCACTCTTACTGGGTCGTCTCTCACTAGGGTGACCATTTGTTTTATCATACAAATACCAGGACACTTTTGCAAATGAAAGGGTCGTCGATCGTTAATAGTTATTCTGGGATGACTAGTATAAACCAGATCTAGTCCTGGACAAACCAGTACAATGGTCGCTCTATCTTTCTCATGCCTCAGAGTGCCAAATTCATTTCTGAAAAATTTTAAAAATGGATGCCAACGTCAGATATTTAGAAAGGGGCCTGAGTTTGTTCACTGTCCCCTTTTTGCCTCTCTTCCTGGCTTAATAAGGCCAAGACTCACTGCTACCCCTCTCTGATTCCCTGGGAGCAGGTTTCCGGCTCCATCTAAACCACAGCTATTCATTATCAGAGATATTCCTTCCCTTAGGTACTCAAAAGGATGAAGCTCCAGGGAGGGATTAGATCATTAAGCAAAGGAAAACAGCAACTATAACACAGCAGCACCTGCATAAATCCTGTAGGGGGAGAATATTGATTTAAAGTTTTTCTCATTCTAGCATATCCTTGATGGTGCTGAAAATAAATCCCTTCTACTTTTCTCTCTTATAAGTAAATGCCTCATTACATTCTATCACTTAAACATACTGGAGGGCCACAATGAGGAATCAGCAGACGGTCATGGCCCAAGGGCATCCAATGGTACTTTGGGTCCTTAATCACTCAGTCATTATCCTACTCTGTCATGTTCATGTGAAAACAGACACTTGGCTTATTCCTACTCTGCCACCAAGAACCATTTGACTGCAATAATAAGTGCTAATACCATCATTCTAGAAGATGGGCTCTCCTAATGTTATATATAAGAAAGTGACAATCTAAGGACTGTTCTCAAAACCCTAATTCTAATGTGCAAAGACCTAGTTTGTGCATTGAAAACTATCACTGGAAGGGGTGTGCAGAAATGCCCATGTCAAGGTCTCAGCTCTTCTGATCAGAGTCTGCTGTAGCACACGGCTCTTGAGTTTAGCATGTATCAGAATTTCCTGGGGAGCAGTTCGAGAACACCCCGCTGCACACCTTCCCGGAGCTTCTGACAAGTAGGTCTAAAATGGGACTTGAGAATGTGCATTTCTAACAAGTTCCCAGGTGATGCTATTGCCAGTGGCCCAATGGACCAGAACCGCTGCCCCAGCATTAAGCTATAAGTAGAGGAGATTTCCAACTATGAAAAGAAGTGGAATCTAAGATGTGTCCTTTGCGGTAAATTAAGATGAGAGGCCATGGAGTAGGACTGAAACATCCATGTTTTGTTCCCTGGAACAAATCTAAATCTAAATCAGGAGTCTGCAAACTTTTTCTGCAAGAGGCCAGATAGTAAGTATTTTCAGGTTTGCAGGACAGACAACCTCTGCTGTAAGTCCTCAACTCTGTCACGGTTGGTTGAAGGCAGCCATAGATGTACATAAAAGAATGAGCATGGACATGGCCGTGTTCCAATAAAGCTTTATTTACAAAGACAGATGGCAGGCTGGATTTGGCCCATGGGCTGTAGTTTGCCAACCTTTGGGTCTAACTACTGTGATAAAAATGATTCCTATGAAGCAACATCTGTTAGTCTGCCAAGCTTGAGTACATCTATGATCGATGAGAAGCTAACCAAGCTGGAAAGCTGTGTAAGCCAAGCAGTGACATCCAGTTCAGTTGTATGTGATTGATGTAGCGTTGCCCTTACTGGAAGTTATGTGCTCTTCTTCCCCTAGAACCAGTTCCCCTAGTTCATCCCCTAGAACCAACTCTTTAAAAATGAATAGCTTCCCACTTCATCCTATTTCAGTAGGGGATTCACTGTACTGCTGAAAATTATTTACCTATATTGAATATACCCTCTACTTGGTATGTGGCCTAAAAGCAAATAATGTATTTTCTGTCTAACAGGATCATTTACTGAGTTACTAATTCATATTTTGTTTTCCATTTATTTTTCCTTCTTATTTCCAAAAGGGCCCACTGGGCTGTCTTTTCTCAGGGAAAGTTGGCATTGCTGGCCTGAAGATGAGCTCTCTGGATGGCTTTTGTTAAAAACGTAAGCTCATTAATGTCTTAAAGAGAAAGAAGACAAGGCAAGTGTCTCTGATGGGTAGAGATGGGATGGGATGAGACAGGGAGAAGGGACTCGCAATATCCCGATGGTCAGTTCGCAGGTTTCATCTTACTTGACCCATCAAAAGCATTTACACAGTTGGCCATGGCTTCCTCTTGGAAATATGCTCTTCATTTGGATTCCAGAAGCTCCCTCTCCTTACTTCACTAGCTCCTCCTTCTTCATCACTGCTGGTGCCTTCTCACCTCCCTGACCTCTGGTAGAAGGACTGATTCAGTTCTTGGTCCTCTGCTGTTTCCTTGTCTCCTCTCCTCACTCACACCCTGGATGATCTCACCCACTCACATGGTTTTGTACACTGGCCAGACATGGGCGACTTCCCTATCTATATCTCCAGACCACTATCTGCACTGAGCTTCAGTCTTGCCCAACCTTGCTCCTCTCGACATGGCTGCAGTGCCATGGGATAGCTCAGATAAGATGCACCCAAAGGTAAGCTCCTGATATTGTCCCTACCTTCCACCCTCCTCCCCAGTCTTCCCCATCTGAATACATGGCAGTGCATTCTTCTAGCCGGTCAGTCCCCCAAACTGGGAGTCACCGTGGATTCATCTGTCCCTCTCACACCTTGTATCAAATTTAACGGTAAATCTTGCTTGCTCTGCCTTCAAATTATAGCCTGAATTATACACCTAGTCTAAGCACTGCCAGCTTTTGTCTGGCTTCTTGCCATGGTCTCTTCACCGCTGTTTCTGCTTTCACACCTGCTCCCTATGTAGGCTACTCAACTCAGTAGGTGGGGTGATGCTGTTGAAACATACAAGAGCACTTCTTCCTTTGCTCAAAACTCTGCAAGCTACTATCGCACACAGGGCAAGTGTAGAAGTCAAAGTTCCTACCCTCCTCATTGGATCTGGCCCTCATTCCTTCCCTGCACTCCTCTCCTACTCCTCTCCTCCCTTTCCTTCCACATGGCCGCACAGGCTCCTCCTGATGTCCTCCGATCATGTAGCCACATTCCCGCCTTAGTGCCTTTTCACTGCTATTCCTTCTGCCAGCAGTGGTTGTCCCCGATATGTCACCTGCTCTGCTCCCTCACTTCCTAAAGTCTTCACTCGAGTGTCCCCTTTCCAGTGAGGCCTTCTCCACCACTCTATTTAAAAATGCAACCTCCTCCTTACACTCCCCTTTTTGGCCTCTCTGCCTTCCTTCTCTCCCTGACACGTATTCCTACCCAATACACTACATATTTTACTTATTTCTGGTTTCCTTCAACCCAAATGCAAGCTCCAGAAGGGTGGGATGAGCACAGACACCTGGCCTGAAGGGGACTGCTATGAAGTGCACCCTGGTGCTGCGCTCAGCACTGGAGCACCAGAACCTTCTGCCTGGCCTGGGGGTGGGGGCGGTGGGGTGGGGGACCATGCAGACTTGGGCAGTTCCAGTACCAATGGTTACCTTGGCTGAGGGAAAATAAGAGGCCTCTTCCCAATTTCCCAGGTACACTATACCTGAGAGAGAGAGAGAGAGAGAGAGGGAGAGGGAGGGGGCAGCTGAGAGGGGGAGAAGATGGGAAAAGGAAGGGGAGAAGGGGAGGGGTCAGAGGGAGGACATCAGGAGGAGTGGGAGGGAAAGAGAGACACAGTAAAAACTGAGACTGAATTCACCAAAACTAGATGGAAAGGGAGCTTAGAATTGGACTTATTTGATTTAAGGAAAATTTTTATTATGCAACATTTCCTACCTACCTAAGTTTATGAACCATAATTCATACTCACTGTAACGGTTCTTATTACCTGAATAATGGAAACAAGTAAGTTGACAGGACCAAACAAATCCTGCTCCATGCACGACCTGCAAACAGAATCTAAGAACGGAAATACAAGGGAGAAGAGAACTTTCTACTTGTCCCCAGTCTCCTGATGGTGCGGGCTGGCCACGTTAGTTGTTACTTCTTTCAGAATCCCCCCTCCCCCCCACCACGATTTCCTAATAAATTCTGATGTGCACCGGAGTCAGAACTCACTTCCTGTGTTCTCCCTCTGGGTGGAAGAAATGTGGCTAATGAGGAAAGGTTCAGCTCAGATTTGTTTGATGACCAGAAGGGCTGACTCTTCAATCCTCAGTCCCCCGTGTTAGCAAAGGCACACCTATTTTTTCATCCTCCCTCATTCCAGCAGGAATTGCCCACAGAACCCCGTGTGGTCGCGAAGACGCCCAGGCTCATTAGCCAGCAAGAACTGTTGATTCCTCTGCCTGAGATCTAGGACTTCAGCATTTGCCTACAGGGCTGCAGCCTGTGGAACTCAAGGCAGCTTTTGAAATCTGACTCTGCTCAAAGAACAGGAACAGCCTGTTCAGTAAGGGGAAGAGCTGCTTGCTTGTTTCAGCTCTGGATGCCAAAAAAGAAAAAAAAAAGTTCGCCTATTTGGCCGGTATTAACGGAATAACGTCTCTAGTCTCCTGTTTTTGTTTTTTTTTTCCTCAGAGGTTAATATCTTGAGCCAAGGGTTCAAGGTTAAAAGATTTTTATTCTGTTAGAATCTATGACAATTTTATTGCTGACGTCTTGGGAGCACTATTTCTGGTCACTCTTCAAGCCTATATGAAATACATTTCACTTTTACAGCCATCAGTGTCACTGGTGTGAAATGATTCAAACACTATTTGAAGGCAAATTATTTTAAATTCTGGGAAGGGGCTTTGAAGGGTCTCGTGACAAATTCCCTGGCCTTAATCATCTCAAGCAAATTAAAATCTCAGCCCACTTTCTTTTAGAACCCTAGAGAGTGAGATACCTTATCCTCTCTAAATATATCCCACAGTAAAATTGTTGATTATGGCAGAAAAGTACTCAGTCAGCCAGTCAGCACAAGTTCTGCCATTTATTTTATGTTAGCCTAACTTCCTAAAGGTACCTATGCATTTTTACTGAATGGTTGATCCTAATCTAGACTGAAAAGCAGCCATAGGCAATTATCACTTTAAATAAGTGGGGGAAGATCAATACTTACTTCTTTTTCTGTGTATATGGAAATAATGGAGCCGTGATGGCTTTGGCCACTCCAAAAAATACACATCCTTCGACTCTCTAAGTTCCTAAGATGCAAACGATTTAATAAGAATCATGATTCAACAAGAATCATGATTCAAATTTCCAGAATAAATACTTTCATGCCTATGACAGAAGTATTCATGATGGTCTTTGCCTGTACATGTTCCTGTGCATTTATCTTCCCAGAGTCTGTCTATGTGTTACTGTTTTACTACGTGTCTTTCCTTTGAAGCTTTTAACATCTAAGCTCGTCTATTACATTTTTATGTCGGGCTGGAAAACAGAGCTAAAAATAAGGCCAGAAAAACATTTATTGATGTTTACAATAAAAATTTATTGAGCCCCTACCTGCATATATCAGGCACTGTGCTAGGTTTGCCAGATGACAAAAATGACTAAGACTCAGACTCTGCTCACAAGGAGCTCACAATCTACGGGTGACGGAGCACGGTGCAGGCAGATAGAGATCACCGCTTTACCAAAAGAGGCAGTTCTGCGACAGAGGCTTACACAGAGTGCTGTGGGAACATGGATTATATGGCAAATAATTGAGCCTACAAGAATATGTGTGTGTGTGTGTGTGTGTGTGTGTGCGCGTGCGCACGCGTGCGTGCGTGTGTGTGTGTGTTATAAGATTTCATAGAAGAGAAGATTTTCAAGCTGAGGCTTGGAGTGTAGGTTTTTGTCCTTAAGTAGAATTGGAAGAGGTTGGAATTTCAGCAAATGTCAATACAGGAGAAAAACACCTCCAATGAGGAATGTCATCATGTCGTTTACGGGGAAATTGCAAGTAGCTTAAAAGGGGTGGAACGTAAGGTCTCCATGAATTATGAAAGAAGGGGAAACCAGAGAAACAACAGATAAAAACATATAGAAAGACTTTTGGTTAGCAGTGGAATAAGGAAGAGGTTGGGTCACGTCAAGAGGGTCTATGCTATCATGAGAGGAACCTATTATGGGGCTGACCAATAACAGCAGATTTTGCTGACTCTTGAGACCAAAATGCCAAATATTTGCTATCCACATCTTTCTAATCTGAAAAGAGATCTCAGCATTGTTTCCTGCATGTAAAAGAACTTAAGAGATCTTATCAGAATGGTGGATAGCTCCCCTGTTGGACTCATTCAGGAACTGCCCCAGTCCCTGAACAAAGTCATTCTAATGCAGAAAGGAGCTCTTTGCTAAAGAGAAAGCTTTTTGCTTAGCCTGGATTGGAAAATGAGTCAGATAAACAAGGTAGGCAGACTGGGAAGACACAGGTTTCACTAACATGAGATCTACTCCCCCAACATTATTCCTTTGAGTCCATAATTGTCTTGATGGACAAAGTGACATTTTAGTACCAAGCATGACAAACATTTCAGGGACAGCCAACTTGTATCAGGCCATTGCAAAAGATAAGAGAGGGCAGATGTTTAGACTGTATTATCTTTTTCACACAATCTATTCTTTTATAGATTTATAGAGGGAAAATTCTTTAAAAAGTAGAGAAAAGTTTGAACAACACGTTCAGTTGAGGGCGTCTGAAAAATGGCAGGTCATCAGAGTCCAAAGTTAACTGATCATGAATTTGATATACATATTTTGGATGGTCTTTTACTTGATCTGTTGAGTCTACAGGTAGAAAGTCCAAATGATTGGGCTGAACAGGTTAGAGCATCCACAGAAGGCAATGAAATGTCCCTGATATACATGTAACCCACCTAGGGGAAGTTTAACATCCTTTTCAGGTCATGTGGTTTGAACTCAGGGCTTTCAGTCTATGAGAATATAAATTCATTATTTCTTACTTCCAGGTCTCCCTGGATGAAGTTCTGCTATGACCCTTAACTTATTGACTGCTATTGGTCTCATGGAACAGTTATGGGCTCAGTGATGGAAATTTTCATGTCATGGTTACCCCAATGCATTTGAACATGGTGCAATGATCAAAAAAGATGCCAGTGATGACAATTGAACGTCCCTTTGCCTTCCCAGCCTCCTTCATATATTCTCAGGCATAGGATGACAAAGGGAAGTCCACGAGTCACATGAAGAAAGACTGTAGCCATGGGTACACGATCAGGATCTCCTCTGCTAATCTTCACCCCCACCCTCCCTGCCCTACTTCCTCCTCACGTTGCTCCTGTGAATTCCTCCACCATCTTGCCACTAACCACCGTCCTCTGCCCAAGGTTCTCCTGTTGAAGAATTCCAGCTGAACTGATGTTCAACCCGTGTATGATGTGGAACTTGTGTTCAAACAGTTGTTGAATGAAGTAAAGACCCCTAAACCCTCCAAGGTAACAAGATGTTAGGGGAGTGCCTTTTTGAGTGAAATAATGCTTCCTTCTGTGGGGTGAAAGAGCAAGGATTTGGGAATCACATCAGCCTGGTTTGTGCGATGCTGTGCCACTAACTGGATTTAGAACAAGGGCTTAGTAACTCTGAAATGCGGTTTCATCAACTGTAAAAAAGGAAGATAATAATCCCTACCTTAAAGGATCTCTGCATTGAAGGATCTCTGCTCATATATTAAGAGCAGTATATATGAAAACGCCTAGCCTAGTGCCTGGAACACACCAGCACCTCCAGAAACGCTCATCTTTATCCTCTGTTTTATGGGGGATTTTAAAATGATAAATAATAGGGAATAATCATCATCATCATCTCGGATGTGGTTGGAAGTCTTAGAAAGAGATAAACAGCAGTCATAGGGAGAGAGAGCGTTAGGAATTTTGAAAGGAAATGAATGGTTTTATGGTTAATTTTCTTGGTTGGGGTTTAAGAGGAGATTCATGTTGTCCATTAATTATACTTACCAATTGGGTCTAATTGGCAACTACCCCAAAATGAATAAAACAAGCGGGAGTCAAGAGAGAAAAACGGCAGGCATCCTGTCAAAAAATAAAATCTTTGAAATTTCTACAACCCAATGGTTGAATATACATTTTATTAAAGCAGACGGACTCACCCACTTTATAAATTTATACATGTGATGGCAATCCAAGTTGCACACTGAGACTTTTGCAAAGCATCAAACAGCCCTCTGTAGCAGCTATACCTGATTTTCTCATTCTTCTACTTGTTTGGGTTCTTAAAATCAGCCATCCCCTTTGCTGGATGGAGCAAGCATCCCTCATTATTCTGCGTCAGCCTAGGTGAATGTTGTGGGGCTCAAAGGGTTAAGCAAGGCAATCTGTGTTGAGTGCTTAGCCCTTGTAAATCCTCTAGAAATGTTAGCTGTTGGTACCATGATGATAATAATAATTATGAATCTTTCGATGCTGTTTTCCAAGACTGCACAAGAACTGGATTGCCCCCTCTTTCCTTTTAAAAACATTAATTTTTTCTTGTTTTTGGAGATATGTGTCCTCTTCTCAGGTGATTAGCTACTTTTGACAAGGAGTATTTTTTCCCCTCCACTGGCTAATGTACTTAATTTCTTTTCTTTTTAAAGAATAATTGAAACCAATGACAACATATCATTCAATATGCACAATATTATTTACTGAAAAGATCCCCACATTCCCTTCTTCTTTCTCTCATTGCCAAGAAAATGACTAATTAGATACACAGACATAACCATATGTACATATAGGTATTTTATATATATATATATATGTATATATATATATACATATATATATATATTTTTTTTTTCTTCCTTCCTTTCCTTTCCTTCCTTCCTTCCTTCCTTCCTTCCTTCCTTCCTTCCTTCCCTTCCCTTCCCTTCCCTTCCCTTCCCTTCCCTTCCCTTCCCTTCCCTTCCTTCCCTTCCTTCCCTTCCTTTCCTTCCTTTTGTGTATACATACATGTATATATCTACCTACCTATTTATCCAAAGAAAAAGTCATCAAAGCCACTTCATTATAATAGGTTTCCTTACCAATTTGTCTATAGTATCCCAAACTGGGAGGTGAATTTAATTGTAATATCAAGACTCTGGAGTTGTTAATTTACTAAACAAGCTAGGCTGGGGTGAGATGATCCAGTACCTCATTTCAAATCTAGGCCCCAGAGGAGAATCCCACCAACAGTTCTGTTTCTGCTCCTTTTTTCTTTCCCTGGAAACATTTATGGAGGCCCCAGCTTCCTAAAATCAAGCCAGACTCCTAGAGGAGCTTCAACAGGGGGCAGTCGTTGGGCAGAGGGTAGCCAATTTGTGAGAGACACAGTAAGGTCTTAATCCACTGTTACAGAACATTGCTTGGTGATTCCTCAGTGCCCACAACCTGGCAGAGGTGCCTTGTCATAAGAACGTACTCACTGGGGGCAAGACAAAGAAATATCCCTTGAAGCACAAAATGTAAGAGTTGGTTTCTGGATTCCTCTGGATTCTTAATAGTTTGTAAAATAACAAGCCAAGAGTAACTACTGTGTATTTCCCAGAAACTTACCAATTAGCATGTTCCTGAGAAATAAATTCAGCTGGGGAGCACACACCCCCCCAGGCCGCTCTGCTGCTGTGTATGACAATTAGACTGCTTGCTAAATACTATGAGCAAAGCCCCAGATAGAGAAAAACACAAGACCTCCTGGCAAATTTAGCACGAGCATTTCTTTATGGGACCAACTACAAAACTGGCCTGGCTATGTGTTTCCTGCAGAGTGAAGAGCACGCTGGTATTTTCAGTGTAGTTCTCTTTTGCTTCCAGTTACCAAACCCTAACGAACAAAAGTTAAAACAACATTTTAGTGAAGATTAACCAGATTTGTTGAAGATTTGTTGCATGGCTGGAAATGGAAATGTCTAAACATGTGGCGTTTGGTGACGGTGACCCCAATTGTCTCATTATTTCCTTGATCACCCTATCGGGCATGGTGTAAAAAGTGGTCTCAAGGGGGGAAATGGGGAAATAAAGGGCCACGGATTTTGCATCAAATGAGGCTGATACCCCCAAGAACCCTGCTTTCATTCCTGGCTGAGGTGCATGGAAACTTTTCCTTATTTGAGTTCCCCTGGCGTTATGTTAAATACATGAAAAGTACTTCCCAAACTAACTCAGTGACTGTGCTGAGCAGCAGACTAAGCGTGTGGCATTCTCAGCTCAGCTAAGATCTGTGCCAGCAAATGCACAGTATGAAAAGAGGTAGGACACCTGACCTTTTCTAAGTGGGCTTTCCCATCTGGAAAATGAAGGCAGTGAACCTGGTGAGATACACACACACACACACGATTTCTTGTAAAGTATATATATATTATATATATAATATATAATATATTATGTTATAATTATATGTTATATGTTATATGTTATATGTTATATATAAATACATATATATTTATAATAATGTGTGTGTGTATATATATATATATATATATGGTTATACAAAATCTCATGAGCATGTGTAGCTGTACACCTGCCCCATCTGTATATCTCTCTATATGTAATAATGTCTCAGTTATCATATATTATTCTATAGTGTACCTTTACTTCCCCCCTCTCAAGGAATGTCTAGAAAAAGGAAACAATGAAATATATATATCTTTTCCTCATGATTTTGATGTTTGTATTTCCTAAAAAACTAACCCCAGTTCACAAGTAGACCTTGTTTATGTTTGCAGCTGAAATAATGCAATGTAGAGAGAGGATAAACAATTTAATGAAAGTAAAACAAATTCAATTAGACCACACGCTGTGCACTAAGTTTCTGAAGGTTGAAAGCTTTCACCTACATGGCTTATAATCCATTGCCCACATTCCACCCATCAAAATCTTACTTAAAATATCTCTGCCACATACCCCCCTTGAATGTTCTACGTAGAAATACTCTTTGTCTGAATTCCTGTTGTATTTTATGTCTTTAAAGGGCACTTAACACTTGCTGCTTATGATAATGCAGCTCTTTGTATCCTGAGCAGGAAGAGCACAGTGGTGGGGGCTGACACAGGCTGACTTCTTGGGTTTGCCTCTTATTACCAGCCAGATGTTGGGGCTATTGTTGACCTCTTCCTACTTCAGGTTTTTTTGTTTTGTTTTGGTTTGGTTTTTTGGTCACTGGGAATAATAAATGGTACTCACTTCACAGGGTTGTCGTAAGGAGTAAATCATGATTTCTTGTAAAGTGTTTAGCACTCAATTAAACACTAGTTATTGTTAACTTATTTGTCAAACTCTAAGTTCTAAGTGTACAACTATGCCTTATTTATCTTGCAACCCCTACAGTGCTTGGTATGTTGTAGGGTGCACAAGCCAATACTGGTAGAGCGACAGAAATACTGTCAAGGGGAAATATACAGCAGAACAATCACTACTTATTTTAAATGGCAGATATTTTGAGTTCTCATTTTGCTACATTTTGAAAAGCTGAAGAGCTTTAAGCCTGTGTTTTGGCTCCCTATGAAGCATCTTAAAGGTATAGTGGAACAAAGAATATAGAGGGAGCCACTTTTCCACAGTGAGCATGACAGACAACATCCAACATGAAACAGCTGTTGAATGAGCTATTGTGTGACCCAGCTCCATACACCTTCCAGCTCCCAAGGACCCCAGGAGAGCGGAGCTGGATTTTGTGGGTGGCCAGGACCATAAGGAAGGGAAAATGAATTATTCCAGCTCTACTGAATTGTACATATGGTAGAAATATAAAAGTATGACATTTTCGAGAGTCCCATTATACTAGGGTGTCTGGTTACGGCTAAGAATTGGGGATAAATTTTGGCTCTTTTGTCATTCACTAACTCCAAGTAGGGAAGATAATTTTGTTTCTGATTTCAGCTACTATCAAATGTAAGCATCAAATCTGCTACATTGGTCTCATAATTATTATACACATTCTTTATGTATGATTGGACAGTATGATTCTCCATAACATGTTCTTAACCAGCCTCTTCCCTTAGGTTTCCTGACTTGACTCTTTCCTCTTGTCTTAGATGAAGCCGAGGATAGCCAACAGATTGAGTGGGCAAGAGAAAACGTGGCTATGCTGGCTGCTTACCCAGAGGTCAGGAATGATATATATATACTTGAGGGAGGAAGGTTCTGAACTCGTACATTACATGGATAGGCTGACTACTGACAAATGTTTTCTTCCTCCCTCCTTCTCTCCCCCATCCTTCCCTCAGCCCCTCCTTCTCTCCCTCCTTCTCTCCTTCTCTCCCTCTTTCCCTCTCTCCTTCCCTCTCTCACTCTCTCTGCTTTCTTCCTTTCCCTTTCCTTCTTCCCTTCCCTTCCCCTGTGCCTATGCCTGGCCCTTTCCTTTCTTTCATTTCCTTTCTTCCCTCCCCCTTCCTTTCTTTCCTTCTTCCTTTCCTCCCTCCCTTCCACTACAAAAGCTGTATTTGCTCATTGTAAAAAAACAACATTGACAAGTGTTCAAAGGTATAAGCGGAACATATCAGTTCTTATCCTACCTCCCTCACCTCAGGTTTCACTGCCTAGAAGTTACAACTAATACTTATTCACCTGTGTCCATTCAGGTATTTTATAAGCATATACATATATTCTTTCAAATTTTTATAAACATAAATGTAATCAAAACCACACACTTGTACTGTTTTACAACAGGCTTTTTAACTTAAGAAAAAAAATATACCTTTGGATATCTTTGCATATGAGCCCAAACAGAGCTAGTCCATTATTCATAGTAACTTCAGAGTATTTCACTATATGTTTACAACATAATTTGTCAATTATTCCTGAATCTTTGAGTTATTTCCATTTTATTACTGTAAACAATACTGCAATAAATATGAATAGAATAAATTCTTAGAAGTAAAAATACATGGCCAAAGGGTATGCACATTCCACATTTAATAGGGCCAGTCAAATTGTCTTCCAAATAAGGTTGCCCATATTTGTACACACACTAGTGAGTATTTCTATATACACTTACTGACAGTAGATATTTGCAAACTTTTTTTTTTTTTTTTTTTTTTTTTTGCTGATAGGTTAAAAACATTTCATTGTCTTCATTTTCATTTCTTTACTTTCTACTGAGGCTGAGTATTTGTACTTTCTTCATGTGATCTTCCTGTTCATATATTTTGCCCTTTTTCTTACAGAATTTTTCTTTTGGATATGTGGATGCCCTTTGCTTATTATAGAAATTAGCCCTTTGTTATTGTCACAACTATTGGCTTTGCTTTACCATTTGTTTTTTGAACTAGTATTTTCTAATGGGGTTTCTAAACATTGAATTTGTTTTCTACAGTGACATAGCTTATGTGAATGGAAAAGTCATAATAACTCTGAGTTTGGTTTATAAGAAGAAGGGAAAAGATACTAGGCAAGACAGAAACAGAGGAAAATAACTGTGCCACATATGGAGTATCCAGAGAGGAAAAGTGAGGTTTGTTTTCAAAGCACTTGCCTGTGGTTTCATTAAATTTGTAAGGCATTAGATATTCCTAGCTTTATTCCTTTAGCAAGACAGAAGATAAATTCCAACTGTCTATACATCTACCTTTGTGGTTTTACTGAAAAACACAAGCTAAAAAAAAAAAAAGAAAAAAGAAACCAACTAGGGTTAGATGAATAAGGACACATGTATCCCAGGCTCTAAAGTGACCCAATTCACCATTTATTAAGAGAAGCTCCATAAATTAATCTTTTTATAACTGTCAGTGTCAGCAAATACTCTCAATTTTATATTTACTGTCATTCAAAACATTTTAAGAGCTCTTCAGTTATGTTTTGACAAGTTATTGGTTGTCACTTAGGGGTTACTAAAATGTAGGAATGTCATATTGTATAATTGGCATAAGAGGGCTTTAAATCCATAAGAAACTCATCTGCTCATCAGGTCTCCTCAAATATTTCCTCAACAGAGTTAGGAGATACTCTTATTCCCAAAGATAGCTAGCTCCCTCACCCTTTTCTCCCAACAGGACTGAAGTCCTGTTATAATGTATGGAGTTGAGAGGCTGCCCAATCCCCATCTTCCTGCTTATTACCAAGAATATAGTCATGTGTAGGTCACATGAGAATTATTTTCCAGGGTTTATCTTTGAAACATTCATATCAAGAGTGCAGCGTCATAGAAACACAGAATCTTTTTAATTTATTTTTAATATTTTGGGATTTAAAATGTTACCAAATGATGTACAACAAAATATGTGGCTCCATCAAAGATCCATTATGGCATACACATGCAATATGCATAGCACAGCATAGGCTATTACTTTGAGGCTTAGGGGATCTGCTTGAGTTAGTTAACTTAAGGTAACTAAATGAGAATGGTCTAAAATAGTCTCTATAATTTGAAACATCTCATCTCAATCCAATTTCAAGTGGAAATTATAATTTCCAGAGCCAGTGCAAGACCCTTCAACCACCTATCACTAAAAAACTCACAGGTAAAGAGTGAAAGAACATGGTACAAAGCATATGCTACAGGAGCTATTTATGGACAAGCCTTTCCAGTGAACATATTGGAACCTATAGGCAATCTTTTTTATGAATGGCAGATATGTTCTATCTCATGTGACTGCTCTGGCCATTTCTTAACAACAATCTAGAATGCTAAGCTGAAAAGATATGACAAAAACTGTCATTTGTACCCTGATATCTATTCTTCCTTTCCCTCATAGTGATGGGATTTGAGCTAGCTATGTAATTGTACAAGATAAAGACTAAATCCCCTTTTCGCTAGGTGTAAGCATGTGACCAAATATTGGTACACGGTATGTAATCCAAGATGGTGTGTATGAATTCCTCAATGTGACTTTAAAGGGAAAGGGTATGAATTTCCCTTACTCCTTTTTCCTGTTTTTTTTTTCTGGCTAGAATGTAGATGTGATGGCAAACTCCCACGGGCCATGAAGACAGGGATAGAAAGAGCAAAAGAAAGAAGGGATCTGAGTCCTTAACACTGTGAGGCCACTACATTAAATCTGGACTCCTGCTCAGAATATCGTATATAGAAGGAATAAACTCCGGCCTCATTTAGGCACCCATTGTTTTGGGCCATTGTTACAGCAGCAGAACCTGTGCCCTAGTGAATTCAAAATAGTTCCGAGCTGAATCAAGACTCAATAGGAAAAGTGTCATGCTAGGTTTGCAATGCCAGCTATGAGCAAGGGACCCGATGGTCTCCTGCCAACTCTAACTTCTTACTGTGTACATAGCTAACCTACTCCAAAATAGAAAACTCTCAAAAAAACCTTCTCATGTCACTCATAGGCCATATGCCTGTCTTTCTCTCTGTGCTATTGTTGACCACTTCAGGCTTAGCCTTTCTCTATTTGGCATAAATACAAAGAAATGAGACTGACTTAATCATAATAAGAATAAAATAACATGTGTAGTATTTAGGATATACCATTTATTTATATATAAATTACCTCAATCCTTTAATACAACCCCCTGAAATACTATGTGCTTATTTCAGTCATGCTGCCATTGCTAAAATATTTTTGGATTTTTTTTTTTTGAAGCTGTAAATTCACACATTTCTTATAATAATAGGATGGGATCAAATCACTTAAACATCTGTCATGTGAAACCAGCAAGTCTTCACTGAGCACTTACTATGCATAACATTGTTAGTTTTAGTGTCAGAGAGGCTGGTAATCAATTTTAGGGATGTCAAAGGTACTCTTTAGATAATCTATGTTAAATTTCCAGGGTAAGATGGCTTCATAATTTAACATAGAAAAATAATACATATAAGGGGTCTACTACAGTCCAGGGAATGGGAAATAAATACTAGAAATGGAAGGTGAATTCTTTAAAAGCTCTGCTTCATGGGATTCTATATCACCAATCTATTCATTCACTCAAGATTTATATTACTGCCCCGCTCCCTTGCTTCCCCCCAAATTTGCAGTAATTTATAAATTAAAAATGAGATTTCTCTTTTTATTCAATTTCAAACTCTTTATTCTCCTAGCACCTTGGTTTATTAAAATATTCCCTGGGTAATGCATCTGGTGAGGAGGCTCTCCAGGGGCCTATGGGTAAATCAACATTTCTGCCTCTGTCCCCACATCAGCTAATAACTGTGGACTGTAGGGTTTCTCTGAGTATCAGGGACCCTGACAGGAGAGCTCCCAGCATTAAGCAAGTTTCTGGAGTCACCATGCCTGAAACATATAAAGCTGTGGTGCTCAGAGCGGGTGCTGCTGAATTAAAAATACTGATCCGATTTACTTCATGAGTCAGTTCTGCCTGTTAAGTCGGTATGTCTCTTCAAATGAAAAACAGCTTCCTTGTAACCATTGTGGCAGAAAGGTCAACTCAAATCCATTTTCAAATATGCCGAGAGCTCAAACTTAGATAATGACTTTGGTCCTCACCCAGGAGAGAACAGATTTAGAGCAAATGAAGTCAGATATAAGGAAGAACTTCCCAATGGCACATGATGTTAGGATGTGAAGCGTGTGCTAGGGCTGACATCCAGCCTATTCTGTTGCTTTGGGAAACCAAAGTCTTCGCAGGTTGTCAAGATTTTAAATCTCACTGCTGTCTCACTATTGCGGCTTCTTCTCTAGTCGTTAGACTAGAACAGAGTACCTGGGCAGGGTGGGGCCTTGACAAATCAGGTGTAGGCTATTGGAAAGATTGGAAAAATTTAAAAAAAGAAAACTCAAGGAAACACATTTGGGTTAGTGTTTCATAAGTCAAGTGATTGACAATTATGAAATTGACATTTCATAAGTCAAGGGATTGAAGACCTGCCAGGCAGGTCTTCATGTGAAACTGCTCTGTACAAGGTAGAATATGAACATTCCTGCCTCCTTTCTCATGCCATTCAGGAGGGCCAGAAATTTTGTTAACCCCAAAGTCCCCTGATATTTTTAAATGACTCCTAGGGGACCAGTGTCACCCTAGTAGCCAACTGCTATAGTCATGTCTAAGAATTATCACCAAAAATGGTGGTAAAGGAAGTAGGCTATAAACGATGCAGTCATGAGTACTTTTTTCTGATTATGGAAATTTCACAGAAACAAAATGCTTTAAATTAGTGTGTGTCATGTCATGGAGATGAGCTATTTAAAATAAAATCTCTTGGAACCAATCGGACTTCACCAGTATTGACTCAATCTGTGCATTAGTATGTTTATGTGGCTCATGTATCGTATAACTCAGTGGAAAGGGGATATATTTGCTTCCACAATAAAGCATAATTTATTAGGGGTGACATCCTTGTACCATTGGGAGACACTATTATTATTGTTTTTGTTAGTTTGGGTGAGTAAGCCTCCAATCGTATATGGATAGGTGTGTTGGCTTAGGGACTGCATAATAAAACTTACATCTTTCTTAGAGAATTCTAAACAGCAATATCCTCAAATACCAAATGTGATTATGTTTTATGAATTCTGCCATCATTTCTGCTACTTGTGTACTTAGAAATACCAAGCCCAATTTAATCTGCTGCTTTAGAGGAAGTACTCTTGGTATCTTCATCAGATGAGGCTACACTCAAATGTCAGTCATTACTCTGGGGCAAAGAAAATGTGGACAATCAAATTCTCTTTCAAGCAAACCCTGACAGTAGCAAAAGTACTGGTTATGAAAATCTAAACCAACCCAGACACTCCCATTAATTAGTATCACAAAAAATAAATGTGTCTATAATGACTCCCATGGGGACATAATCCCTTAGGCTGGATTTAGTCTGACATAGATTTCACTTTAGACTATGGAGATGACAAAGGCAGAAATTTCTAGCCTCATAATGAAATTTCCTACAACCTAAATTGATGTTCACAATGTAAGTAGATATGCAGTCTGAACAAAACTTTGCATTTAGGCAAACTTAAAATAAAATTCAAACAGCAAAAGAGTAGCATTTTCATCAAATAGAGCCCAAAGATAACTAGATTTCTGTCCTCTTCTTTCAATCCCCTTTTTGAATAAAATGGTAACTTACAAGAAGAAAATTTAAAGTGTAAGATATATTCTGGGCCAATTCACATTTAGCGCAAGTTCTAACACCTCCACCAAATACAGTATTCAACAATCCTAACTGACATTCACCATGATTGTTCCAAGACACTGGAATAGCTCGATGTCTAAAGAAAGATTACATTTTCTCCATCCTGCTCTGTTTATTCAGGCAGGAGGAACAAGTAGGATGTAGAATATATTCTCAACAATATAGAAAAAATTTTTCTGGTTATTGCTGCAACGGTCAAGATTTTAAAATCAATTACTCTTTAACAAATAATGTTGAATAGAGGCTCGATGATATGTTCCAGAACATAATCTGGAACCTCATTTTTCTTTCTGGATCTTTTCAGCAACTATAGAGATACAATGGCTTCTTCTTAACAAGCAGAGTCAGGCTTGATGTGTGGTAAAAATATTGTGATCAACAATACCCTTGACTCTGACAGGCTTCAAATCAGGTTGGAATCCATTGCAGCCAGGCTCTCTGAGCATGGGACATGGTTTCCCTCTGTGGGACCGTTGTACCACCAGCAAGGTAAAAATGGAACAGTGTTTCTGAACTGCCACATGCCCAAATCCTTTCATATGTTGATTCCTATGTTAACTCATTTAACCAGAGTTCACAGATAGAGAAACAAAGCCTAAGAGAAGTGCTTTCATACTGAACATTTATGGGTGACGTGATATGCTGTCTGGACTTCCTCCAAAATTATCCAGAGAAGGATGTAGGCGGGTATATAGAGAGAGATTCCAAGATTGGCCAGGGTTGATAAATGTAGAGGCTAGGTGATAGTTACGGAGGTTATCATAATATTCTCCATTTTTTTTTGTATGTGAATGTTTGTAACAATAAAAATGTGTGCAAAAAATATGCTCAGGACTGTAAAGTCCCATTAGGCTGCTTATATGCTACTTTCTGGAGCAGGCCCTTGGTTGTCTTTCAGCTAATACATATTTCCTCCACAGCTACTATGTTCCCAGCAATGTGCCAAGTTGCCTCCATGTACGTGACTATGTGGACAGCAATAAAATAAATATGAGTAAGTGTTGATTATGTACCTTTGTTTATTTAAATAGTTCAAACTTAGTATATGTATTTGGAAATGTTAACCAAAGGTGTGGGTCACCTTTGATAATTCTCTTAGTCACTTCCTTGAACCTCAGTCTAATCTTTTAGATGAATGATTTTATGTTCTTGTGGATCTCAGCCACAGTGTGGCTTTCATCCACAGACACTGATAACACTTCTGGGATACAGGTATACAGGATTACAGAGTACAGATGGCCTCACTCCCTTGCTCTCTCTCTTCCTCTTTTTTTTTTTTTTTATTTATTTTTTTGGGACAGAGAGAGTCAGAGCATGAACGGGGGAGGGGCAGAGAGAGAGGGAGACACAGAATCGGAAACAGGCTCCAGGCTCTGAGCCATCAGCCCAGAGCCTGACGCGGGGCTCGAACTCACGGACCGCGAGATCGTGACCTGGCTGAAGTCGGACGCTTAACCGACTGCGCCACCCAGGCGCCCCATCTCTTTTCCTCTTATTTGCCAGGCAAAATCCCAACAGGTGCCTAACCCAATTTTATGTCTGTTCCACTACTTGAGCTGAACATGGCTGCAAAGAAAACACACAGCCCTGGTGATTCATGCCTCTTGAAATTCACCACCACAAATGCTGAGTGGGACCATGGTACTGTGGGGTAAAGCCACATTTCCCTGGTCTAGTCACTTTCCCTGTCTCTACATTAACACAGTTCTTTCCTCTCCTTAATCTCCTCCATCTCCTCCCCTTCCACACTCTTTGCTGATCATCTCCTCTATGCTTTTCTTTATAAAGCAACTATCTGCAGAGAAAGTACCTGATCATCCCAGCAGAGAATGTTCTGTCCCACCCACCTCTGAGCCCATAATACTTTGCCTTCCCTCCTGCTTGGAAGGGATGGATGAAACTGTCCTTGTCCTAAGGCTGAGCTCTTTATTTGTGCATTGAATCTCATCGCCTCCTTCTCTCATAGGGACTCTGTCTCAATTCCCTAGAGATGGGTCCTTAAGTCCCTTGCTTTTCTGCAAAAGCTTACTCCTTTGGGGCTCTCACTAGTTGCCTTGTTTTAAGAATACATGTGTCTACTCCTTGCCCTGAATGTCATTTCATTCGCAAGTCCTCTTGAATTCTGCCTTCACAGTATGTCTTAGGACTAATATTGTAGGATTTATATGAGGCACCTAAAACAGGCAAATTCATAAAGATATAAAGTGGAAGAGTAGTGACTAGGAGCAGGAGGGAGTGGGTAAATGGGAGTTAGTGTTTGATGGGTACAGAATTTCAGTTTGCAAGGATGAAAATGTTCTGGGGATGGATAGTGGTGATGGTTACACACCAATGTATACGCACTTAATGCCATTGAACTGTATGCTTAAAAATGGTCCAAACGGTAAGTTTTACATTATGTATATTTCACATTAAAAAAAAGATCAGTTGAGAAAATATGTATGCATATATTTGAATCCAACCACTTTGTACCACTTCTGTTGCTGCCATTCTATTTCAAACCACATTCAAACCACTGGGCATTTGTCCCACTTTAGCTCTCCCCAGAATGTTCTCCCCACAGTGGGCACCCTGACTTCATTCAGGTCTCTGCTTATAAGTCACCTCCTCATAGAGGCCCCTCCTGACCACCTAATCTCCATCATCCTCCCAATGCGCACGTGTGCATGTGTGCAAACACGTGCTTAAAGGTCCACAGTCCTATACCTTCCTCTGCTCTCTCTTTAATTGTTCTTTTTACTACCAGACATCATATATTTATTTGTTTACTCATTTACTTATTACTCTGTTTGCCCCTCTTGACTTAAGCTCAGTGAACTGTCAACAGCTGCTTTCCTCGACCTTAGCCAGGACTGGTGTATAAGAGGGGTCCAAGAAATACCTGTATCCTAAAAGGCAGCCTTGGGATTGTTAGGCTTGTTAGGCTTGGAGGCTTTGCATGGTAAATGTGAAGTTTAGGAAATTGCAGATGGAAGAGTGTTCTGAAGCAGGTAACCGCTCAGGTCCAAAAGGATTCTCCTCTAAAAACAAAGTCCTTCAGTAACGAGCAATAGTACTTCAGAAAGGACTGCTCACAGCAGGGGAGGGCAGGGGAGAGACAAGGTAACAGATGCCAGAGTGCAGAGAAAAATCTAAGATGCTGGTGCTTGTAATACACTATCATTAATAATTGGCGTCTTGCTGAGAAAGGGTTTAAAGGTCTCCTGAGCAGGATTCACTTAATATTTAAGAAAAATACCTTCAGAAGATGATGTCATTTTAAGTAAGAAACAGACTTGCTGAAAGGCTGTTGTGGTTTGCAGTCAGTCCTAAGTGATGAGGAAGAATGGCATTTTGATAAGAAAAACTCTGAGTGCGTTCAGACATCCCTGGTGTTATCCGAGGTGTAATGGGTGACAAGCCGTATTATTGTGGTCTGGGGTCTAATTTTCATGAGACCAAGCTGGGGCCCAAAATGGTGTTTTAGATTTCTTTAACTTTTGAATAAGAAAATAAAAAAGTAAATGAGGTTTTTAAAATGGGCTTACAAAGTTTTATTTAAAAATATGTTTTTAATGTTTATTTTATTTCTGCGAGAGAGTCAGAGACAGAGCATGAGTGGGGGAGGGGCAGAGAGAGAGTGAGACAGAATCTGAAGTAGGCTCCAGGCTACCACCAGAGCTCTATGCGGGGCTTGAACCTATGAACTGTGAGATCATAACCTGAGCTGAAGTCGAATGCTTAACCGACTGAGCCATCCAGGTGCCACAAAGTTTTATTTTTAATAGGAAGAACTACGTTACTGCTAATTAGTATATAAAGAAAAAAAAACAGTGTTCACATTAGAAAGTCGAGTTGCTGTTCTCAAGTGTTGACCAGGCATGGACTGCATTAAAGCTTTGTATTCTTACTTCCACTCTTTCCTGTTATAACCCGGTCAACTTTCCCCCTTGTTAGTCCTGTTCTGGAGGCTTCTGTGTTCTCAGGGGGTACTTGGCTGCTAACTGAATCAAGGCCTCAAGCTCCTTCTCTCCTTCAGGGAGCACTGGGTCACTCCTTAAGCTCTAAACACTTTTCTGTTCCTTCCATGCTTTGTGGTGTAAATGCAGTAAAAAGAGAAAAAGATTCATGAGTCGCTCACTTGGTGGGTGACTTGCAATCATGGTTTGCCTGGCACTTGGGGGACCCAGGGACATGAGACTTTCAAAGGTAAATCTAAGACAGTCTCAGGCAGCTGAGATAAGCTGATCACTCTCACGACGAAGTTTAGGGACAGAGCTGCTGTAAAGCTAACTCGTGGTACATTTCACTACAGCTCATGGGCAAATTGCTGACCTAGAGCCTTTTTATTTCCTGTGACCTCAGAGATCTCCCCTGGGTGTCTTTAACTTCCTCTTCCCATTTAATTATTTTCACTGAATGAAAGCCTGTGGGTTTCTACAAATCCTCAAATACAGTTCCCAAAGAAGGGAGGAAAATTCTGTTTATAAATTATGATAATTCCAATAACCATCTGGCTCCCCCTGTCCCCCCACCTTGTTCCAGTTTACTGTCACTTAACCCACTTTGGGGTCTCATCCCCTACTGAAGACGTAATCCTGTGTGTGGACTTGAAGCCGTTCAGGAGTCTCTAGCCTGCTTCTCTGACCTTGTCCTCAGCTTGGTACCTGGGTACATGCTTCTCCCCTCCTTTGAATGGGCCCCTACTTGTCAATGTTTCTGTGTGCTGCTTCCTGCGTTGGCAATCCACCAAGGGTCCACGCTCTCTATAAATGGCACGAGGCACATGCAGAGGGTCCTGACTCCTCCAGCATCCCTGACATCATGACCAGCCTTGGCCTGCTGTTTGACTCCATGTTGCTGGGCTCTGCTCCTCATTGAGGCCAGGTCACGGTACAGGAGCCCCTCTGGGCCTCCCCGGCAGGGTCATCCACACATACAGCACCTCTGTGAGCTTTCGAGAAAGGTGCCCTTCTAGGCACATAAATTACAAAAAGGTGTTCCCTCTAGGATGACTAATTAGAAAAAAAGGTCTCCTTTCCTTGGGCAGCGTGTAAGGTGCAGAGCTTGGCAAACAGAGCCTTGGCTGGGTTTTAACTTCCCCTGGCATCCCCTTAGTTGAGTATGTACTTTATATAGCCGCATACCTAGCTCTCCTCCTAACTACTGACTAACCGGCCTGGCTGCCACCAGGTCCTGGCACAATGACGTGCTTTGTCTGTCTGAACAGATTTTGCCTCATTGCTGAGCACTGAACCTGACTCTGAATTTGCTCTTTGTCTGTCATGCTCCCATCCTGCATCTTTCGGGCCACTCCCATCTAGGGGCTCATTCTTAACCTGATGGTGTATAAAAACTAATGCTTTAGCCTATCAACATCTAAACAGATACCCCTGATAAGACAACATTTGCCCTTCCTATCAACTATCCTAATACAATCCAGTTTTAGTATCACAAAACCTACTACCCATTGGTTATAGTGCTTTATTACATTTGGTCTCCACGGGTTTCTGGATTGATTCAAGTCTTTTCTATCCTTTTCTTTTTCCAAAAGATATTGATCTTGGGATAATGCTGCTTCCTCTTTCCAAAGACAGTTGGGGATTCTTAGATAGAAGACAGTTTCCTAATACAGTGTGGACTTCAGGCCTACCCCAAGATGTACGATTCCAGACTCCTCTGTGAAAAAGATCAAAGTGTGAAACCTGGCTGCTTCAACAGGAGTAACACCTAAAAGGTGGAACCAGAAAAGAGAAGTATAAGAAAGAGAGAGGGTGAACATCCCAGTTCTGGGAGGAAGGTGGGTCTGGCGAAGAAAAGCCATCCTGGACAGATGCAGAGAAAAGAACGGAGAGGAGAACAGCCATTTGGACAAGCTGAAACACTTCACACTGAGCTTTCGGAAACTTATCCAGCCAAAGAGACTCTTTTGCTATTTGGAACTGCAGGCTTTGAAAGTTGAAGCGATTAGATCCAAGTCTCCCTCGTGGGACCTACGATTACCCTGAAGCTTGAGCCTGCCCGGAATCCTCCTCAAGCGTTACTTTGTGAAAACAAACTGAACTTTATTTTGTGAGGAGGGATGGTAGATTATTTTCATACCTCTGTTACTTTTAAATGGAAGCCGCTTCACAACTTGGGGAGCACTGCTGTCTCCACGATGGTACCTTTCCATAGCTAACTGTGGGCACAATAACATGTGAATACTTAAGAGGTAATTTTAGTGCAACCACCAGATATGTATTATGTGGTGCACATATGTATGCACATATATATAACTACATATACTTTTAAAGATGAATAAATGCATACATCAAATTAAGATACCAAATGAAAGTTCATGAAGATGGTTACACAAGATACTTTTGTTTACAGAACATCAGTTGCCTTGAAATGCCTTTCTACAGGTATAGTGGAGATCAAAACCTGTGTGTATGTATATATACCTGTGTGGTGCGTGTGTGTATATATAAAATACTTTAGCCACCAAAAATAGCTTAATAAATAGAAACAACTTCTCTAGGGTGCCTTTTTCCCTTAAAGTACCGTGTAAAGGATGTAGGACAAATCTGGAAAGGGAAGTATATCAGCATGCATACACCCCAGAGCGGGTTGAGCTGTTCACGCCTGACAAACGTCCACTCATCCTGTGACCACACATCTTATGCGCCTAGTCCTCTCCTCCAGACGACTTCCTCGGGTTCTAACCACTGGTCCAGCAGACACATAATGATCTGCGTTTGAAACTTGCTCAAGTGTTTATAGCATTGCCACAAGGTGTACTCTGAGTTGCTCACTTTCAGCATGCTTCGTAGGAGGCGCGACAGTGGGAAGGGTAGCCTACTTACTTGTGTTTATCTTCTGGAGAGAAATATGCTTTTCCAGTTGTCTCCTTAGCTTCACCTCGGCTCCGTATTTGCCAGTGGTGCCATTGTCGGCCAGAATGAAGTGAGAATGCATGCTGTTGAGCACAGTGAGCTTGCTCATGGGGTTGGACATGGTCTGATATGGCCGCACAACCTGCAGGGTTTCAAAAGGAAGAGGCGGAAGTCAGAGAACAAAAGGGCAAAATATGAAAAGGAGAACCAGACAGAGAGGAGACAGAGAAGGAAAAATCAGTTCTTTGGTACAGTGAAAATATTAGCACGGTGAGTAGAGGCAAGTGTTACAGTCAGTGTTCCCCAGTCCAAGCAAGATTATAAAGAATAATGTATGTATTTATATGCCGAATTTACACAGAAAACAGAGTTTGTGCTCTCGTTGGGCTCAAAAACTGCCATGTGAATGATGGTTTCATGTTGACGTCAATCTTTTGTCTGCTGATGAACCACAAATAATTTTAACATTTAGTAATTTTGGTTTTTTTCTTTCTCTTTTACACAATGTCCATACTTTTTTCTTTAATGTTTATTTTTTTTTTTTTATTTTGGGAGAGAGAGAGAGGAAGAGAGTGAGAAGGGAAGGGACAGAGAGAGAGGAAGAGAGAGAATCCCAAGCAGGCTCTGTGTTATCAGCACAGAGCTTGACTCGGGACTTGAACTCACAAATCATGAGATCATGACCTGAGCCAAAATCAGGAGTTGGACACTTAACCAACTGAGCCATCCAGGGGCCCCACATGACGTCCACACTCTTAATAGGCACAGCAGAGCAATCATGGTTCTGGAGTATGGGAGGCGGGGCGGGGTTCTCTTTCTGTCAAGCCCATTCAGTAATCTGAAGGTCTGTTCAGTCAAAAATCAACACTGTTCTTATTAGACACCTTATCTAAGTGGAAATGTTGACTATCAAATACCTGTCTCATGAGATGGATATGCATCAAAGTGTTCATCTCTGTCTTTTTTTGTGGTTGCATTATTTTAATTTTGTGGCGAATTATATTACCTAAAACAGTCATTCTTAGGGTGGTCTTTCATATTTTTGATATAAAAAGAAGAGCAAAACCTATTGTGAGTTTTAGTTGCCAGATCTCGTTGCTTTACGTACATCATCTATATTCCTTGCAACAATCCTGTGCGACGCTGTTCTGCTGACCTTGTAGATGGAGAAACAGCAATGGAGGTAAAATAGGTTCTTCAAGAGTGTATTACACACAAACCCAGAATTTACACCCAGGTCTGATTCCAAAATCTATGCTTACTATGTTTACTCCCCTTCCCCCCACTGCTTAGACACAATGGAAACAAGATGATGTTTTGGAAATCTCCTAAGATATTTAGGTAGAGACTTCGTTCACGACTATAAAATGGAACATTGGATGAGCGCACTATTGCACAGACCCAGTATAGTTGTCCCTGTACTAAATCATCAGAATTGACAGACTAGAAATAAATGCTACAGGGTGTTTATTTCCTGCCTTTGTGCGCTGTGTACATTAATTATGGAGTTGAGATGCTCTTGTTAATGTTTAGTGTGTAATAACTCACCATGAAAAGCTGTAGTAAGATTGAGTAGTTTGTTAAAGAAATTACAAAGTGATTTAGCAAGGGCAGTCTTTAATAGTAAAGATCTCATAAAAGTCATTTTTTAGATCTTGATGCTGATTTCAAAATCCATTTCTATCTGCCTGGCAAACAGAATCTACTCAATAAATAGTGAATGAATGAACAGGAAAACTTGAGACAGGCATGCTTTTGTTCAAAATTAGAAAAAAGAAAGAACCCTCTTTTCTGAATTGTTTGGGAATTGATCTAATCTAAATTTAAAATGTGTAATTTTAAGCTTTTGAAATATCCTTCATTCCTTTTAATATATGTCTTATTTGTTAATGTAGCATTAATATAACATAAATTCATAGCTTCATTTTAGTTGACTCTTAATGATAAAGGAAACTCATAACTTTTTGATTATTGTTTCCAGTAATGGATGGGACTTTTTTTTCCTGTAACTGAACAGCATTCAATTACTCCTTTGTCTACATGAGCGAATGAAAGTCCCCAAAATACAGAGAGAGTGGTGTGCTAACTCCATCCTGAGTTCTTCATCACTGGAAGAGTGGGTCGCTTGTGGTTGAAATTCCCATTTTGTTGTTACTCATTTTTGATCATAAAACATTCATTCTACAGCAGAGTGCAAGTTAATAAATATTAATGCTTTGTTGAAAGAGGCTTAGCAGACGGACTTTCTCCTATTCTTAAAGTGCCTCTGCATTGAACCTTTGGACAAAAGAAAACGCTGTAGTTACTGTTCTCTCTTTTCCAACAGCAGGTCTCCAAGGCACCATGCCAAGAAGGAGGAAGACCCAAAGAATTTCCTTGAGAGGCAGGGGACAGCGGATTTTCTAGAGGTTAAACTATGCATGATAGTGAATCCCAGACACTTGTTGTAGGTGAGACATGAGAATACATTTTCTAATTCCTGGGAACTAATTAAGGACCATCAGTGAACAGCAAATTTTTGAATGAATAAAGTAGTGAAAATAATTCTGGGTCAACTGACATAACCACAATCTGAGAAGAGAACACCAATAAATCATCTAACTATACTCTCTATGTATGTTTCCTTCACTACAGGATTCTAAGGACAGTGATGCTTCAGTCTTCTGAGTTTTGACCTTCTTTCCTGGTGAAACATGGTGTACCAACTCTTTGGAAATACTGTCCATTTGAATCAGTCATGGCTAGAAGGTCAAATTTCCAGCATCACTCATCAATTTTAACTTCTTTGTCTAACTGCTCTCCATTTCATTTGATCTTGTATGAAGGTAAGTTAGAGGTGCGTATATATCGGTAGAGATTTTGTCTGCTGTGTAACAGGGGATATACATCTGAAAAATAACTAAATGCCCTAATTTATTTTCCTGTCATCACTGGAGGAAGATCTGCTGAACCCTGGAAAACTTGGAACATATGAGCCATGGAAATCCGTTTGAGTCCCCTTCGTTCTGCCAAGTGACTGTGTGAATCTGAGGCACACGTTTTTAATCTGTGAAAGGGAAATGATAAAAACCACTTACCTCGTGGGGGTTAGATGAGATTTGAGGTGCAAAGTACCTGGCACCTTGCCTGGTTCCTGGCAGGCAATACATAAATGTGAATTCTTTCTCAAGCTCGGCTTTATTTTACCAACTATACTAGCGAACAAAATGACAGACAAATCACACCGTCTCTTGTTTTACGCAAGGGATTTAAATCAATCAATAGAAGTAAAGGAAAAAATTAGCAGTCAGTTGGCAAAACACACAAAGTGTTTTCTACTTTGTCACCTCCTCTCAGGCCACTTCAGAGGGTGATGCTCTGGAATTGTTTGTGGGTTAACTGCAAAGGTGGAAACGACTTCCCAAATACTTCAGAAGAGGAATGTGTCTTGGCCTAACTTGCCTACAAAATCCACTTAATATTCTTCATAACAAACATACCAGCAGTCTATTCTTATTTGAGTTACAATTTGCATATCTACAAAAGATTTGCTGATCTTCCTGTTATGTTTCTCAAATAGGAAAATAATAACGTCTTTGTGCCACAGATGAATTCTTCCCTCTGACAACATTTTGGAGGTAACGCATCCATTTTTATTGTTAAAGGCTCATAGAAAAGGATTTTTTTGGAAAGTGTGTGTGTGTGTGTGTGTGTGTGTGTGTGTGTGTGCGCGCGTGCGTGTGCATGAGAGTGCATAACAAGAACAAGTGTGACATGTTCAGGACTTGTAGACAGACTTGTAGGCTCTAGCTTATTTTTCAGCCAGTGTTTTCTCAGAGAATCAAGCCCTAATGCCTATACATAATGGACCACCTCTCCTAAGAATATAGGATGGTCCAGGTTATGTACCATCTTGGAGAGAATTAAGAAAAGAGTCAATCAAACAATTTTCTGTGTTTATATTTCAGATGAGGAACCTGGGAGGAGAAAGGCTGAATGACATCAGAAAGGCCTACATATAAAGGGGTCTTGCATGATTGGTAAATACAGGACTATGTATACCCAGAAGGGAAATTTGCTTAGAAATGGATTTTAGATACTTTGCACTCTTTGGGTATCATGGGCTAGGATACCTCTAAGTGATAACATTTTGCCCCTCTTTCTTGTTCCTCAAGGGTAGATGAGAGACTTCTTCACTCTTTAATACATTGTATACCACTGTGTATTGGCTGATTGGTAAAATTCTGGTTCCAAGGCCTCTGTGTACCTTGACTCTGAAAGAGAAGCCATGAAGTGGAAGGTTTGTAAGAAGTTAAGGAAGGTGAAGGCCCTTTATGTCATGCGCTTGTCATTACCAATGCCAGGAGAGGAACGTTCCAGAGGCGCCATGGAAAATCTCAACATTCTTTATGGGTGGGTGTCAGCTTGCTGCATTTCTTATCCCTGGATGAGCTTAAGTAGATCATTTTGGAGCTGATCTAAGATACCTGCTTGAGTTTTCCTAGCTATTTTCACATGTGTTCTGGTCTCACTCAGGAGTACTCAGTGGGAAGTTAGGAGATGGAGGTTCTAGTTCCTTCCAGTTACTAATGTGTGACCTTGGGCAACAAGTCTTTCAACTCATTCATTCATTTGTTTATTCACTCATTAAGAATGTCTTGAGGAAATGTATGTGATGACTATTGGGCTGGCTTGAGGAAACATATAATCCTGCATCTAGGTAATGTCTCTCACTAAGTGTTCAAATTATATGTATTGAAAGAAACGTTTTGGTTGGTAGTTTGTCATAAAATAGAGGGTTTGACTATAATTTCTGAGGGCTTTCTACCTGTAGGATTGAGTCTGGACAGCCTGTGTTGAAAAGTACATTTGCTTCTTCCAAGTGAGTACAGAAAACTGACACAAAGGTGGTCCACTCATGTCCTGGGGTCTCTTTTCTTTGGTGGCCCTTTCCACAATGCAAGAGCAGGGTGCTCATCTGCAGCTCCTTTCCTGAACAGAACTGACTTGAGCTAACCTGGATTTTTGAGTCATCAATCACAGGCCTTGGGCAATCCCTGAACTTACAATCTGGTGAGGTATGTATCAACATGCCCCTAACAAGTAGCAGGCTAAGGGACGTGTGGCACATTGAATCAGCCTTTCCCTCCTAACAGCACTATGATTTCACATTAGGCAGGAAGAAAAGTAGCGTTCATTGACCGTTTATTATATGTCAGGTACTGTGATAGACACCTTCTCATAGATTAATCCATTCCATGCTTATTTTATAGGCAAAACTATAGATGTTCAGAGAGGTAAAGTCTTTTGGCCCAAATGTGCCCCACTAACACCCTTCCTCTGACTCTATGCAGCATGTAGAACTTATGCTCCTGTGCAGGCCAGGAGGCATTTAGAGGGAAGATGGAAGGCCCAGCCTGATTTTAAGTTCATAAAGGATATTCTGATTGGTTTTGCTGCTTGACATTTCTGCCAGTGGCTCAGCTGAGCGCTAAAATCCTTCTGACAGCTGATGAGATGATTTCCAGATGGGTCACCTAGAACTGCATAGCATGTAGGGGTCAGGAGAAGCACTAGCAGGCAGCGAGATGGGGTCTGTGCTTTGGAGAAAGAGAAACAAAGGGGTGGGACAAGGTTCTCCTAGGATCAGGCCTGAGTCTCTGGGAGGGATGAGGGGATATTGTTGAGACATGGGCAGCAGCCTCTGTGTTGGAGATAAAGGAACAGGGGGCTGGGAGGATGAGATGAAAAACAAATAAAGGAAGGCACTGTGTGTCCTCAAATCATAGCGAGGTCTGCGCTCACAGGGACACTGGGCTCGTTATTTCCTATTCAGCCAGCCCGGCGGTAAGTCTAGGGATAAAGCAGGGTCATATGAAACCCAGATGCTGCCTCCAGCCCAGCAATCCAAACAAGAAACCAGCAAACCCAGGGATCTATCCCGAAGAGGGCCCAGATACCTCAGCTGCATATTTCCTACCAAAATCCACAGGATGAGCAATTACATCGTTCCACAGCATTTTGAAAACATGTCCCTCAACTCATGGGCTTGCAGAGGGTTACAGTGTCCTCATTACAGGCTTTCTGTTCTAATGGGCTCACTTCCCTTTGCCCTGTCCTGAGGGGAGCCATGGACGATCCACATGAAGAGCTTACTAGCAGTGGGAAAATGACCTTGAGTTCTAAAAGGGGTTACTTGCGTGAGAAGTCACCACATGTCAGTGGGGTGATTTTAATATATGTTAAAAAATTCTCTGAAAATCTTCCCTTTTGGTCTGTGGTGGATTCAGTGACTCACTTCTAAGAAATAGAATAAAACAGAAGTGATGGTGTATGACTTGTGAAACTAGGTCATAAAAGGGTTCCTTTCAGCTCTCCTGGATCATTTACTCTGGGGGAAGCCAGCTGCCATAATAAAGCTGCCTTCTAGAGAGGTCCACATGGTGAGGAACTCCTACCAACAGCCATGTGAGTGAATCATCTTGGAAGAAGGTACCATATTCCCATTCAATCCTTTACATGATGCAGCCCCAACTGATATCTTGACTGTGACCTTAAGGGAGGCCCACACCAGAACCACACAGATAAGCTGTTGATACATTCCTGATCCACAGAAACCATGAGACAAGAAATGTTGTTTTAAGCTATTAAGTTTTGGGGTAATTTGTTACACAGCAGTAGACAACACAATAGTATATTAATGTTATGTTGAGACTTCAAAACGTATTCTCTCCTCTCTATTCTGGAATCACTGGTGCATCGTAATTTCATGACCTCTAGAGCCCCCCTGCATCTTTCCAGGGCTCCAGTCAGCTTTGGGGCTGTGGAGGGGCTGCCATCCTCCACTGTCTCAGTGCACCTGTCTGACTCCTCACGCCATCTTTTCTCACTGGGAAGATGGTCTGACTCCCTCACCTACACAACAGCTAGTTGGGTGACCCTACACAGGTTGTTACCCTCTGCATCTCAGAGTCTCCATATGGAAATGGAGATTAATGATGAATATAACCACCTCAGCGGGGGCACTGTAAAGATTAAATGAGATCTAAAACACATATATGCATTCAAATAAATGATTGCTATGATCATGGAGAAGTCAGACTGCATCGTAGGAAAGGATGTGGTCTTGGGAGCTGGATGTCCAAGGCTGAAATACCAGCTATGTGACTTATTAGTTATGTAAGATTGGGCAAGTTACTTAATCGTTTTGTGTTTAGTTTTATCATCAGTGATACGGAAGGATGAGAGTGATGCTAAAAGCAACAACTTCTGAATGCCATTATAAGAATTAAATGGTCATCTGTGATGGGTGCTGACATTTTTAAGCTCAACAAAAGTGGTGCTTTTATGACAATTGTTATTATTATTATTATTATTATTATTATTATTATTTCATGGATAAATGCTAAATGTCCAGGCTGACACTTTAATATCCTGCCACCAATGCTTTGCTTACATACTCTTTTCCTTCTTCTTCAGTTACAAGGATGCAGATGGCTCCTCTTCCCTTTAGCTCTGGACCCCATCATCTTGGGGCCGATCAAGGACATATTTCCTCAATTATATTCCCACTACCTTTATTTTCTCCCCTACCATCAACACATAAACAGACTCAAGTCTCTCCCTTCTTGAAGAAAAAAATCTCACAAATAACGGCTCCCTTCAGCTACTCATATCACTTCTCATCAGAGCTAAACTTTGAAAAGGTTAGTTTCCGTTGGCTGTCTCTACTTCTTCCCCTTCTCCCTCTTCGACCCAGTGACTTGAGACCAGCCCCTTCATCGTTCTTCGGAAACAGTTTTGACTGGTGATGCCAGTGACATCTGTTTTGATGAACTGTATGAACATTTCCAAGTCCTCATCCTCCTCAGCCTCTCAACTGTACCTGACATTGCCCTTCACTCTATCCTCCTGGAGCACACTTTTCCCTTGGCTTTCGTAACAGCCTCTGGTTTTGCTTCTACCTCTCAGCCCTTCTTTTGGTTTCCCTCTGCCTAACCATTAAATATTGGACACCACCAGGATCCAGGTGTAGGCCCTCCTTTCCTTTACTCTACATACACTCCCTTGGTGATCCCATTCACCACAATGGCTTTAATTTTCATCTATATGCAGGTGCCACTTGAGTCTGAGGGTATAGCCAGATCTTGCTTCTGCAACTCCACCTCATACTGGAGGTTACTGTCCTGCTGGACATTTTCACATAGATATCTCAAAGCAACTTTGAAATCAGCACATCCAAATCCAAGCTCAACATTGTCATCACTGAAACAGCAGTTCCTATGTCAATGAATGTAGCCTAGAATCTGAACATGGTCCATGGTTAGCTAGCGTTAGCTCTTGTATAACTGCAACACACTTGGGTGAGTCTCCTTGTCTCTGAACTTCTCTTCTCGAATCCTCTGGATACATCTTATATAACCTAGTCCTGGAAGTCCAATAAATTCCATGTGAGAACCACTACTGGAAGGTTTTCCTAGCTCACAATTTGAAATCCTGTTTGGTTTGCCTGAGAAATAGGTGACAAATGCACTATTAAACCTCAGTTTTGGGGGCCTGAAATACAGAGATGACATCAAAACAACACTTTCCAATTAAATATAAGAACTGTTAAAGGTTATAAAATCCTGAGAATAAATATATACTTCAGGGCGAAATAGAAGATATCATTGAAAGTCATGATAATCTAATAACCACATAAGATGATGTGTTGGAAATCTTCCCAAATACAATTTTATCTGCAAGTTAAAATGAAAAGTGCTTTTTCTTACAATCATGGTTAGATTTTTAATTTGGCATGTATTTTGTTAATCTAGATTTGAGAAAAGACAAATTACAAATGATTCACAAACTGTTCAATTACCTGAAACAATTCTGGTCAGACTGTTTTCTAAAGTAAGGAAATATAAGGCTAAAATGAGTCATGGAAAAATCATAATTCAATGGATATTCTTTCCTGACTTTATACTGGGGATATTTTCATTATCTGTTCAGATAGAAATTCTCTAGGGACAAAGAAAATAGTTCTGGTCATTCTTGTAGTTTATTTTTGAGTCCAATTTACAGGCATAAGATAGTTGCCAGTATCTCAACTAATAATAAAAACATCATTAAATATTTTCTTATAGATCACTTGGCATACTATTAGTTAATGCACCTGAGTGGCTCAGTCGGTTGAGCATCCAACTTCATTTCAGGTCATGATCTCATAGTTCGTGAGTTCGAGCCCCACATTGGGCATTGCTGTTGTCAGCACAGAGCCTACCCCAAATCCTCTGTACCCTTCTCTCTGCCCCTCCCCTGCTTGTGCTCTCTAAAAAATAAATGAATATGTATTTAAAAAAAAAGAGTATGGGCTTTGGAGACAGTAACTCTTACTTAGTTTTCTTACGTAATGATACATACCTCATAAGCCTAAGCTATGCAATCACAGAGAGTTCAAACAGGAGCTCAATAAGTTCTAAGTACTACTATTATGATTATGCTCATACAGATTGTATAAATATAGAGCAAGTATTTTTGGAGTCCACTTTAAGATGATGAAATCAACTCTTACAGAGTTTAAGTCACACATCAATGCCTCACCTTCACACCAAATATCATATTAGTGGCCGATAAGAAACAAACAAAAATTCAATCTCTAATTTTGAGGAACTTTTACCAAAATTGGGGAAGAGGAGGTCTGTAGGAGAATTATAATCATGGATACGACATTATGGGTGAAGTTAGTCATGGAAGACATCTTGGTGGAGGTGAGCCTTGAGCTTAGTTTGACTCAAGAGTAGATTATGGGTTGTAATACAAGAATGGGGCAGTAGGAATCATATGGAGAAATGACAGAGTAGTGAGAACTTAATAGCTGAACAATATTCACTTTCACATTTAAAGGCAGGGTAAAAAATTATTACTGTCTACAATATTTGTAGCCTTATTGCTCATCAAATTCTGTTGTTTTGATCTATTAATTGGAGGTTTGGTTAAATAGAAGATATTTAAACTTGAAGAATCAAGGGTAGTTCATTCCTCAGTTGGGTGGACCATGCACCTCTCAAAAGGGTTACAGAAAGGCTTGTTCTCATTCCATTCTTCTTTGCTCCCATATCCAACACATAGAAGCTTTACCATTCACCTCCCACCTTAAGTTGCTACATAAGAAAATAGTTTTATATTTAGATGCTTGGTTAAAAAATGCCCTCATTATAGTTACTAAAGCATAATCAAGCTTGGGGGCCTGTATGGAGATGAAACTGTGACAAAGCTGTGAACTAGGTAAGATTTATCATTATATTTTTTTCTGTAATGTCAATTTTCCTTGTAGCCTGAATTTCATCATGCCCAATCCATCTTCATGGTCTGAGCACCTCCCACATGTGAGGCTCTAAGTTGAGCTGTGAGAATCCGAAGCTAATGCCCTGTATCTTCAAAGTCTAAACTAAAATCTAGCCAAGAGATCAGACGTGAAGCGAGGTAGATGCTTAAGAATATCTAGAAGCAGACCCAAGGGCAAGTTAATCTTTCTTCTTTATGTTAAGGGCTAGTCTTTGCCTTTATAGTGCCATTCCAAAGGGGTAATCAATGCTAAGATGAATAGTAAGTGCCTTGTCTACAACTTGGATCACTAGAATATCCATAGAACTACTTGAGTGTTCAGCTTCTCAAAGTGCTCATCTGAGGGCCAGCCCCACAGAAATAAAAAGATCTATATTTTCTGTCTGGAAATAAACCTACTGTAATAAAAAATTCGGCATATGAAGTAGAGCCTTTCTTTTATCCTATCTTTATTTCATATAAGTTTCCTAGATTTCCCTTGAAAATTATTTTGTGCCACCTCAACCTTATTCTGAAATCTACACACAGACTAGGCCAAAAATACAAATCATTTTTTTTTTAAATGAATGCATTTTGATAGAATTCTGAAGTGGTAAAGATTTTTAATAATGTGTTAGTATTTTTCCCTCTGATACCTGGTGTCTGATGCTAAAAGGTTTATATTCTTGATGTTTATTATATGTAGGTTTGGCTATATAAGATGAAAGGAAAAGGACAGAAGGCAGTAAATTAAACTAAGCTATGGAAATTCTTATAACTACTTAAGAAGCTTATCGGACAAGACTTCTACTTCAATGATTTTGGGGGGACATTTCACAAGTGACCACTAATACTCTATTCAAATACTTCTTTTTAGTACAACCTGGCACCATATTCCTTTTTAATCATAACATTAGAAGAGTAAACACATATACAAATTTCCCTCAAACTGTGTCATAAATCAGGTACACCAAGAGCAGCATTTATGGTCTGAGTACTTTATAATGTGAAAAACAAATTCGATTACTGTTCAAGACCCTGAGAAAGCCTATGCATATTCCAACTCCCCAATTTTGAGGGGGAGGGTGGGAATATACAGAATGATTGAAATTCAATAGACTTTGTCAAAGATAGTACGAAACTAAAATTCACTGTTTTTCCTGTGTTCTTTATGATCTGTCAATGTCAGTCCTTTTCTTGATGGTCTCTGCAGGGTTCACCTGGATCTGTGTGAGCCACGGTGTGCCTCTATCAGGCGTCTGTGAGCAGGGAGAATGAATGTGCACATTTTACTGAACATGAGTGACTCCTACTGTCCTCTGGGGTCAAGGCTATTTTTTCACTGGGAAGTCAGACAGTGCAACTCAGCCTCACTGGCTTAGGCATGTGTAAGTTCCTATTGGCGTAACACTGGGAAGAAATATGGGGAGAAAGAAAGTAAAAAGGAGGAGCACAAGAAGAGGTGAAATCAGAGGAAAAGAACGCGAATTGGAGGAAGATGAATCAGGGGTCATTTCTCCAACCATGCAAGGCAAGTAAATGCAAAGCAAGTACTATCTTTCTGCACTCATATAGAATTTACAAGACACACAAAATGACACAAAAAGGCAGTGGGCAAATGTTTAGGCAACTGAGGTAATTATTTGGTTACTCTATCTTGAATAAAGAAATAAGCAGGTGTTTATTCATAGTTCATCTGAATAAGAAAGTTCCAAAATGGTTTCCCCCCCTCCTCAAAAATTGAATAATAGTAACTCAGGTTTACACTAAGAGGTCCTGAAGCAATGGACATTTAAAAATGACTTCTGAATCACATTTTAAATAATTAATTCATTTGTTAACAAAATGCACTATTAAGTACTTTTGGTACCAGGGGTGCTTCAGCGTATTCAAATTCTCTAAGAAATATATTTGCTCTAGTTCATAAGCAACTTCAAAGCCAGCTTGGAATCTGAGGCAAGGATTAACTCAAGTATATTTCATCAAAGACTAGTTGCAGATACTCTCAAAAAAATTACTAATGCTTGTTTTTCTGGTCAGTTCTGCCTACATATCACTTTGGAAATTGCTGCTTGAGATACTCAAGGCATGTGTGTTGTAAAACAGCCAGTAAGTTTTAGTTATGAGGATATTACACTGATAAAACTAGGACCTCATTTCTTACCCTCTGTTTTTAGTAAATTAGTGTTTCTACATGTAATTTGGTAGCATCGATATGGACACCTCTTATCACGTAAAGGTTCTGAAGGATGTAAAGAGTGTTTGTCTACTGTATTTCATGACGTCTGATTTTTTTTATTCAAAGTATTTTGCATTGCATTAAAAATTGCGTATGTTTGATTTCACTCTTATGTGGAATTTAAGAAACAAAACAGATAAAAATAGAGGAAGGGAAGGAAAAATTAAATAAGAAAAAAACAGAGAGGGAAGCAAACCTTAAGAGACTTTTAACTATAGAGAACAAACTGAGGGTTGCTGGAGGGGAGGTGGGTGGGGGGATGGGCTAAATGGGAGATGGGCATTAAGAAGGGCACTTGTGATGAGCACTGGGTGCTACATGTAAGTGATGAATCACTAAATTCTACTCCTGACACCAATATTAAACTATGTTAACTAACTTGAATTTAAATAAAAATTTGGAAGAAAAAAATTACACATGTTGTGTTACATTAAATAAGATGCTTTCAGGAGTGCCTGGTTGGCTCAGTTAGTTAAGCATCCGACTTCAGCTCAGGTCATGATCTCATGGTTTGTGGGTTCAAGCCCTGCATCGGGTTCTGTGCTGACAGCTCAGAGCCTGGAGCCTGCTTCAGATTCTGTGTCTCCCTCTCTCTCTGCCCCTCCCCTGATCATGTTCTGTCTCTATCTCTCAAAAATAAATTAAAATGTTAAAAAAAAATGTTAAATAAGATGGTTTCAGTGTATGGCTGCACAATAGAAGAAGCAATTTAAGACCCATCAATTCTCAACCTCTTTGATTTTTTTTGGCTCAGATACTTGGAAAAAAACTACTTAGCATGTGTGTTACACTTTGTGGCAGGCCTTGATTAGGAAGGGAAGACTATATTCATCTGATGTAGAGGTGCAATGACCAATAGTTTATTGTAAAAATTATCAGTGGAAAAAGCAGTGAATAAAGTATGGCAATTAGAGCTTAAGCACAATTCCTATCAGTGGAATTTTGAGAAGAGTTATATAAGAAAGAGAAAGTCTGGTGGTTAGTAGGAGAGAAAACCCTCTCAGGGAGTTTGTGGATAATCTGTTTGTGGTAAACAAAACAAAAACAAGACCCTAGAAGAAATGGAAGTAAGATGATGACTCAGAAAAAGTAAGATAAATTCTCTCTGGCAAAACCCTTTGACTGATCAGTCAATGTGTGGCTCTGGACCTGAGAAAAGGAAAGAGAGGTTGGCACCTTGCAGAGTATGGTCAAGGGTTTATGAGTAGTTTCCAAAAGGAAAATCTAGAATGACGCTGTGCACACTCCCTGCACAAGCAGGGAAGCCACAGCTTGAATGGAAAGCATCTTCCTCTGTGGCTTTCCTGAGCTAGTGGAAGGGCACTCAAATAATAAAGAAGCTGGAGACTTGGGGCGAGAGGGTCCCCATTTAATATTGCAGTCAATGAACTCATGCTGCTCTATGTTACCTGGTGTTAATTCATCTTAACTGGACTGTGTCAAGAGAACTAGCAAGATTTGATGGGTGAGGAAAGACCACTGCTTGATTCAAACCAAGAGGATAGTTAGTAAATCTTACTTCATACCTGTTTTGATCATAAGAATTGACATTGGAGTTTACAAAGACAGATTTTGGAAAATACATGGTCTTGCAGTAAACTATTACTAACATGAATTTCATTGTGGGAGGTGGGGGCTAAGAGAGTACTGTAATATGCATATTTTGAATTCTCATTTTATTTTACTTTTTTGATATCACCTTTAAGAAAAGTCACAGACAGGGACAGCTTCTAGGACTTACATCTCTTCCAATGAGGTCTTCTTGGTTTTCCACAATTCCCCAGGGGGCGATGCCTATGGTACATATCTTCCCTCGAGACTTAGATGCATGGTCCTTCAGGGCATCCCCAACATGGCGAATAACACCTAAGAGGAAAAAGAGAAGTATTACTCTTTTTTTTTTTTTTTTAAAGCAATTACTCACCATTGTTCTAAAGGAAACTGTGATAAGGGTGGTTCACAAGGTTATACACAATGAATATAAAGTTTTGACACATTTCTACATGTGTTCAGAAGAGAACATAAATTTATGGCTCTAATGTCAGATACATTTGCAGGACTTGTATATGAACTCTAGCAATGCATTTCTTATTCTCCTTTAAATTCTTTTTTTCCTAAGAAAAAAATTAGAAAGCATCCAATGTCAAAAAAAAAAAAAAAAAGAGGGGTCCCTGGGTGGCTCAGTTGGTTAAGCATCTGACTTAGGCTCACGATGTCATGGCTCGTGGGTTCGAGCCCTGCATTGGGCTCTGTGCTGACAGCTCAGAGCCTGGAGCCTCCTTCGGATTCTGTGTCTCCGTCTCTCTCTGCCCCTTCCCTGCTTGCACTCTGTCTCTCTCTCAAAAATAAACAAACATTAAAAAAATAAAAGAAAAAGAAAGAAAGAAAGAAAGAAAAAATTGAATACAATTCTTTAAACTTAGGGAATCTTTCTCTTGTTCTATAAGCATAATGATGTTAGTATGACTAAGAACCAGTGCCATGAGTACATCCTATAAAAAAGCACCATGCTTAATATTATATTAACTCTATACCAGAGTTTGTGTATGAGTTAGGGTCATTCAAATAGAGTAGTTACTTAGCTCAGATTTTGTTAACCTTTATTTCATCTTCCTATTTATTGACATATAAGGTGGAGACCCTACTTACAAAGAAAACCTTGGCATATTACGTGGAAAATTTATGTTGAAAATATATAAATACAGCTTTTTAGCTTCATCAATGAAAGTGTTTTCCTCTCCTGTCATAAATGACCTTCCACATCACTGTGGCCTTCCTCACCGTAGTTAAAATGAAAAAAATCAGTTTACAAGATGGTACGGAACCTCTCTCTTATCTGTTAATAAAGATAAATTGCATTTAAAAAAGATGCAACTTCTAATCTGTTAACCTCCCTCTCAAATAATCATTTTTTTTTTTTTTTTTTAATTTTTTTTTCAACGTTTATTTATTTTTGGGACAGAGAGAGACAGAGCATGAATGGGGGAGGGGCAGAGTGAGAGGGAGACACAGAATCGGAAACAGGCTCCAGGCTCTGAGCCATCAGCCCAGAGCCCGACGCGGGGCTCGAACTCACAGACCGTGAGATCGTGACCTGGCTGAAGTCGGACGCTTAACCGACTGCGCCACCCAGGCGCCCCTCAAATAATCATTTTTTAATAGACGATATAAAATATCTTTTCTAAGAAAAGTTATTTCCACTTATCAAAATTCCACCTATTCCTCAAGGAAAAATCCACACCTCGTGCCATCTCCTATATGAAAGTTCAATTGGATTTGATTTTTTCCTCCCTGTGAACAGGACTGCAGTTTGCATATCTCAAACAGTGCAGTATGTTACCTAACATATTCTTCCGTGATGCACAATCCCACATGAGGCTGTCTCCTCTAAGGGCAAAACTCCTTGCAGGGAAGGTTGGGGGGGTGGTCAGTGTCTTACTTCATCTTTGTATGCTTCACGTGCTAGCACAGAGTAAGGGTTCTAATACTGCATGAAACTATCAAAATGCACCAGGAAATTTAATCATGAGAGAGGACACATTTATGTGAATCACTCCATTCTGAAATATTCAGAAGATCAAACAGAAATACGCTCCTTTAAAAAAAAAATCAACTAAAACCGTGTAAATAACACTAATCCATGTTGGGATATGCTGGCGTGTTGATAAGAATACAATTTCACTTCGTAGCTTATCTAGGGATCTTCTAAAATAGAGTACTGGTGAAGAAAAATTCAAGAGTCAAGCTGTGAATATCAGTATTCATTGTGTTTCCCTATTCACATGTAAAACTCCTTTCAGGGCCCATCCTGGACAAGAAGTTTAACTTCCTATGCCCTCCATCAGCCACAATTCTATTGCCGTTCAGGTAATCTGAGATGCCATCATTAGAACTTCACTTTGGGTATTGGATTGAACACTAGCCTGGAGTGAGGCAGAGATGAATTCTTTGGTTTATTACAGAATTCATGCTGTAACTTCTTTTGATACGGGGTGCATTTCATAAAGGAAGAAAAGTAATAAACAGTGTTCTGAGTTCCCAGAAACAGACGATTGTTAAGAGTTTCTTTGGAACCTTTAGAAACCTTTGAGTGGGTGTGTATATGAGGTGCAGATTATGCCAGGAAAGCAAAACACTGAATAATCACAAGTGAACGATGCCAGCTAAGCTGAATGAAAGCAGGAGCCTAAGGCCTGAACAGCCACCAAAAGCTAATTGCTTTGTAGATACTTGATTACTACAAAACAAACAGCAAAGAGCTGACACAGAGCATTCTAAGAACATGTCAGTTTACAGACTGAGTCAGGATTTCACGTAACAATGAGGAGCGGGGCCATGTGCAGAGTTCACTGCTGAAATGTGCCTACAGGGTTGCAGGCTGAGCCTTCACAAGTTCTAGGTATTGACGAGAATTCTGAGTGCAGGTCTTGGTCACATATCACCCAAGCTGCGAACAAATGAGTAAACAGTATTGAGATGAATTCGCTGGTCCAGGGTTATGTTCAGACTGTTCCACAACTCCACACTGCACGGAGCCTGGAAACAAGTCTGAGTGAACATGCTACACTATAACTTGTGTACTTCCAATGGGCACTTCTGGGGAAGTGTGTCAGGCTGGGGAAATATGTCTGAGCAATTTACAGGCATCCATTCCATTATCGGCTCCACATTAATAATGTGCTGCATGTAAGCACTTAAAGGTTTGGGAGAATTGATTTGACAGCCTACCTGTATCACAATATAGAGAAACTCATTTGGCAGGTAGAAAAAATTGCTTGGATTCAGAGTGTGATGTGTCTTCTGTTGGAGTTGATTTAATAAACTATTTAAAAAATTTTGTTTAATGTTTGTTTATTTTTGAGAGACAGAGTGTGAGTGAGGGAGGGGCAGAGAGAGAGAGAGGGAGACACAGACTCCCAAGCAGGCTCCAGGCTCTAAGCTGTCAACACAGAGCCTGTTGCAGGGCTCGAACCCATGAATCGTGAGATCATGACCTGAACCAAAGACGGACGCTTAACTGACTGAGCCACCCAGGTGCCCCTTAATAAACTATTTTAAATAATAAACACACAATACTCCAGATGTTGCCGTCACAATTTATGTCCCTGATAAAATGGGCATTTTGCAAAATTTAGAGCTATGTTGCACCTGACTTAAAATTACTTAAAGATCAGACACAGAGCTTCCAAATTTAGAGCAAAAGTTATTCTTTGAAAAATTACTGGATACTTAATTGGCAACTTGAGGTACTGAAAATATCCTGTGAAATTCCATTAGTCATGTTTGCAAATTCTGGATAGTCAAGTATTAAATAGCCCAACCTGCTTCCCAGGTGTAAGTAATTCTTCTTGGTTGAAAACTAACTGTATGGTTATCGTGTGGGTTAAGGGAGGGCAGAAGAATCTGTGAGACGAGGGAGAACCAGTGAACGTGGACACATGGGGAAGAGAGATAGCTGTGGGAATGTCAACATCGTTAGCCCTAGGAGAAAATGATCTTAGGTACAACATTCTCATGGCCTTAGGTTGCCTCTGTCTGACTTCCAGTTACCTGTGTTAACCCCTCCAGTGAATATCCATGCGCCGGTTGTCATGGCCGCTTTGATGAGACCTTTTCCAAAGACTTGCTTGAGTTTTGGCTGGAGTTCAAAGTTCTGCAGGCCCCCGTGCACAGAGATGAGAAGCTTGGGAAGCTCCAGCTGCCATTCCTTGGTCATCAGGTGTAGGAGGAGATCAGGTTTCGTATCGAAGGATACTCGCACGTACTAGAACAAGAGTGGCCACCGATTAGGGAGACAGGGGAGGGCTGGCTGCCAGGGCTTATCCTTCCCGATTGCAAGGATAGGTGTAGCACGAGAAGAAAACATCTCCTAAAACAGCGGATTTTTGAAAAGAGGCAAATCATTTTCTTTACCACGAGAGTCTTCGTTAGGTGAAGGCATTTGCCACTTTTAAAGGTGTTCTTGAAATTGTGACTTATTATGGACTTTAAAATTGTTTGATTTTCTAAAATGCACTGTGAGCCCAGCTTTGCCCAGTTATACCAACTGGACGTAGATATAGATGTTTCTGCGACCCTGTCACTTTGAGAGGTTTTGAGAAATTCTGCAGTTCTACATCATGTAATAAGAATTTTAAAATAAGGCAATAGCTGACGATCTTTATTTAATTTACAAAAACTGAATACCAAATATTTATCTTTTAAAGAAGACAAGTGACAAAAGACGTGCCCATTGTTCTTGTAGAATAATCTTAAAAAATGAAAGTGTATATCAGATTTCAAGGTGTTAGCAGATTCAACTGGAAATAAGCGATACTAAGTATATATAAAGGAAATGCTATAAGTACACACAATGATAAACATCTATATAATCATATACATGCTCATTTAGATCTCAGTTTAATTATATAAGGACTTCCATCTTTGGCTGGAAACAACTGAAATACCGGGCAAATACATTTGAAAGCCTTTTGAAATGCATTGCTGAGCGGGCATTTAAAGAGCAAACATCCAGATTCCTAAAACAGAGTAGAAGCTGGGACCTCAGGAGACAAGGAAGGACCAAAGCAGGCTTTGGACTTGAGGGTTTCTCCTCAACTCTGCAAAACGGCACCTGCTTTCCTGGCATCACGCAGGATGGATGAGTCTATTGGGGGACCCCAGGTAAGCTGGGACACTGTTTCAAAGGGCTCCACTCTCAAGTGTAAGGAGGAAAAAAGTAAGAAAGTCTGATGTACAGAAGAAGACAGCAAGGAAGCCTGCCTGCTTCTACCTTGTTTCTGAGTGGATGGGGAAAAAATTCCCCTCTGATTATTTATAAACAAGGGGGGCTCTCAGGACCCCTGGGTGAGTCAGTTGGTTAAGTCTTGGACTGCAGCTCAGGTCATGATCTCACAGTTCATGAGTTCGAGCCCTGTGTCAGGCTCTGTGCTGATAGCTCAGAACCTGGAGCCTGCTTGGGATTCTGTGTCTCCTTCTCTCTCTGTCCCTCCCCCTCTCATTCTCTCTCCCTCTCTCTCTGTCTCTCAAAAATAAAATAAACATAAAAAAAATAAACAAGGGGCCCCCCTTCACACAGACTTTGATCCACAGTGACACTATCAGTGTGGTTTGAAAAACACCAGACTATTTAATTTGAAATGGTTCTGGCTGGGCAGTGGTTCCAGATAACAGGAAGAAGCAAATGCGGATCGTTTGTGGAGGAATGCATCCTCAATCCAGCGCTCAGATAGTTCCCATTGGAAAATAAGCATGTCATAGTAAAAAATAAATAAATGAAATGTATTGCACAAGGAAATAAAGCAGTATGAGTGAGAACCAAAAGAAATAACAGATAGCAGAGTAAGATCCTCAAAGATATTGAAATATTCAGAGAATATAAAATAGCTATCTTTAATATATTAAAAACCTGAATGAGATTATTGAAGGCATCAATGAGGAACAACAGACTATAAGACCAATACATTTGAAAAAGATTCAAAAACAACTTCTAAAACTAAAAATGCAATAACTTAAATGAAAAATACAATGGAAAAGTTAGGCTACAGATTAGACACACTAATGATAGATCCAGAGAAATAAGCCAGATGCAGCCTTAAGAGACAAAGGAATTGAAAACAGAAGCAACACTGAAAACCTTGGAGCAGAGCATCTGAATTCTAGATGGAAATAAAAGAGACAGGGAAGAACCAACACTTGAACAGATACTGGCTGGGAAATTTTCAGAAATGTTGAAAGATACACATTCTCAGATCGGGGAACGTCAGTGAATCCCAAGCAGAATAAATAAAAACAAACCCCACTCAGCGACACCTCACAGGGAACACCAAAAGAAGGGAGGAAAAATTCAAAAGCCACTAGAAAATAAGACAAACCACCTACAAGGAAACAGTCATTTTAAGGCAGAAGGTCTACTCCTCAACAGCAAAAATGGGTGCCACAAGCCAGTGCCTTCAATGTGCCAAGAGAAATTATCTGTCAGTGTAAAATTCTATATTCAGCGAAAATATCTTTCAAAGATGAGAGCAAATTATAGACATTTTCAGACTACCCAAACTGAGCATTTATCTCCGGCAGACTTCACTGAAGGAAGTTTTAAGATATATACAGCAGGGAGAAATTACATGATCCCACATGGACGATCTGGGATACAAGAAAGAATGGCAAACAAAAAAATTAGCAAATACACTGTAAATCTAAAAAAGCATTGCCTGCATAATATAAAATGATGATAATATCTAATGTGTGGTGGGAAGGGAAAGAGCTAAAGCAGTGGATATTACAGCATATACGTGAGTTGGGAGCAATCAGCATTAAAGCATTCTAAACTCTGTATGTCCTGTGGGAGAGAAAAGAAAGGTACTGACTAACTTCAGAAATTGTTAAGTATTCACCTTGAAGTAGTAGAACCACGAAAAGAGCAGACGTGCATGCAACACAAACATATGCTTTTAGATGTATAAGTAAAGAAAGTTATACAGGAGATGACAATTTATTGCAAAATTTTTGGATCTAAGAGCCCCCGCTGTTGCAAAAAAAAAAAAAAAAGTTCAAATTATGTCAATTCTTTTGTTAAAGCCTATTTTAAATATATTTGACTGAAACAAGAGGCAAAGTAGCTGAAAACATGAAAGCAGCTTGACAAAATAAACTGCATCATCCAGAAATACCAAGGAGCTAAAGTTTCCTACGTACCAATACCAGAAATCCAAAGAGGTGTTGGGATCTAATGAGCTGGTTTTATATTGATTTAATCTACGTAGCAAAAACCAATTCCAGAACAGAAAGAGTAAAGGTTGGCAATTTTAGCTAAATACATTATACCAAGAGAATCGTAACTAGAGTTTACAATGTGTGAATTGGCGTAGTTTACACACAAGCTTTCCTGCAGAGGATAAGACCTTTCTGAGATCTACCAACAGAAATTTTCAGTAACAACAGGCATGCATTTTGGTGCCACACGAGGAGCTTTGGGGCTGAAGGGTGGTTATTGGAGTGGTAGATGCAAACACAGTGTTTCTTAAACAAAGGCTATGTTATTGTTTCTCTATTATTACATTTATTAGCTCACTGAGTGACTCTATGAAAAATATCTAGATAACAAATGCTATAAGATCAAAGAATAAAGTGCTTTCTGTCCCCATGCACTGAATCTATGCCACTTGAGTAGTTAAAATTTGGCAGCTCTGCTGAATTGAATTTATGTCATTTTGACTAATTCCAGAAAGGGGTGTTTAGTGAAATAAATTAGGACTGGGACTCACAAGGCTTCCCAACTAGACAAACCAAAAATGCTTAGTGTGGGAGATGACAAAAAATTGCTTTTTAAAATTACTGTTCTCTTATTCACCCTCTTACACCTTAAAAAAAAGAGAATAAAAAAAGAACCTCATAAAAGTGACCAAAAAATCTACTGAATGTATTAAAATTCCTTTTGAATTAGCCTAATATTTTTCCCAGTTAAGGAAAGCTTGCTCATGATCACAGAGCTCTTATTACTCTGGTAAATGCTCTAGTAGGGAATGAACGACCTTGAATCACCTTGTCCCCTGCTCTGTCTTACAGATGGGGAAACAGAGGCACTAGGTGTCTTGTCTGTGTAAGGTCACATTGCTGGTAGGCCCTCTTCACATATTTCTCTCTGCTCTCCATTTCTTAACTCTGAGAAAACAAACAACCAACCAAACAAACAAAAACCCTAAACCCAAAACCAAGACCCTTGTGTATTTACTACACTCCTGCAACACACATTATTTCACAGACTCCTCCCAGTAATGACGAGGTTGGTATCATCCACATTTCACTGATGGGGAACAGAAAGGATCCATCAGGTTCAACCAATAGTAAGTGGTAATGATAGGGTCCATAGCCCAGGTCTGCTGACGCCAGAGTCCTTGCTCTTGACCTCAAAGTAAAAGTGCCCTTTCCACCTTCCGTCTCCTTTTGCTTTACCTATAAGGAGTCTCAAAGTTCTAACGATCCATTTCTGAAATGAATGTTTTCAGCCAGGGCTTTCCCTCTATTCCTTCAGTTGCCACTTTAGGAATACATTCTCCTTACTAGGATGTCAGTTTGGATTATGCCAACAGCCTCCAAACGGTTTCTCTAACCCCACGTCCTCAACAAGACACCGACAGAGATCTTTCTCCAATTCCTTTTTGATCACACTATTTTTCAGTTCAAATTGTTACATTATATATAAACTCTAATTCTGCCTGTCATGATCCCCCACAATTTAGCTTGACCCCACCTAGAGGTGTTCCCCACTTCTCCCTGCATTTGGCTAATGCTGTTCCCTAAATCCTAGAAAACCCAGTTCCTCTCTTTGTCATCTACAGAAATCATTCCCATCTTTCAAAGTCTTTTACTTACTTTTCCTAAGAATGCAAGCTCATGTTGATGCAGCGTAACTATCAACCTAACCCAACTGGATTTTTTTTTCTGGTTGTTTCTTGCACGTGTCCGTTTTCTCTGGCCATGCTGCAAGATCTTTGAGGGCAGGCACTGTGTTTGACTTGACTGTGATTTTTGATCTTTCACACTGGCTACGAAGTAGTCAGTCTTAGAAATCAAAGGGAACTTAGCAATATCTTGGCCACCATGGCAACTAGAAATCATCTAGTTCAATTTTTCTGCTTTACAGGGCAAGACAGTAGACCCCTAGAAGATGAGGGACTGAGACCTGAGAGCTAGCTGTCTAATAATCAACCACTCACGTAATCCATTATTTAAGCTACTGCTGCGGTGCAAAACTCTCGGGTGAGCTGTGCTTCTGAAACATTAACGTGCACAACTTGCCTGGGGACCTTGTCGGAAATGCAGGTTGGGTTCAGTAGGTTCGAGGTGGGGTTTGATGTTTTTTATTTCTCACTAGCTCCTGGGGGACCATGTAAAAAGCAAGGATTACAAATCCTCCCCAGACCAAAGATTCTAAGTGGTGTCTTGGGTTTGTCATTGGGCCAAAGGGAAAAAAGAACACTCAGTATTTTACATGAAAAATCATAGAGAAGAACGGAGGAAATACTGGAGGAATTATTCAGGTGACAATAAATAGGAAAGTGCAACCATTTTCAGACTACCCAAATTACCTCCAACTACCTGACCCTTGGATAATAAAAGGCAAGAGTCTTTTTCTTTTTTTAAAAAGGAAGAATTTAAATGAATCAATTAATTGCTTTTTGTCATTGTTATTGTTTAGTAACTCAGCAAGTGGTTTGGGGATAAGAGGCTAATTAAAATGAAGGGATACAATGACAATGTACAATTATCTGAAGATGTCAATTTTTAAATTCTACTCTTACACCCATAAAAAGCAAGTTAGTCAGTGAACTCTCCAGGTGCTTGTAATAGAACAGCTAACTCATGTGCCGAATCAGCAGCTTCAAGGTCATAAATGGTTGTTCCCAGAGTAATTAATAAACGGTCAATGTGATTTGAAATGAGGAGCTCTCTTGGTCAAGATAAGCAGTTTTGACTGTCCACATGTGAGCTCATTAATTGCTAAGGGATCACCTTACAAATAACAAGAAATCTTCCTGATGGGTATACTAAATCTGGTCACCTGGGCATTACTCTGATGTGGTGAGTGATATGTGCTTCCATTTATAGATTTTCCCAACAAGGGCAGCGCCACACTCTAGCATCAGGCACTGGTGCTCTAAGACATTTGGCCAATCTGAGCACCTTCTCTTGTGAAATGCTGGCGCTCCTGACCACCTCACAGGACGCTAGGAGGATTAAATTGTGAAAACTCACCTGGTGTGGGAGAAAAACCAATACATGTAAATTGAATACAGGTTACACTCACCTTTTAAATTACTTGTGCATACGATGGGATCCAAATATCTGTCCTTTAACTCTTTAGTGGATATGTTAAAGTAGCCTTTTGTTTCTCAACTCGGAGTTATCTGGGGAGTGACTGGTGCAGCTGTTTATCTCTATCTGTGCATTTCTTTAAAAAAAAATTTTTTTTAATGTTTGAGACAGAGCATGAACAGGGGAGGGACAGAGAGAGAGGGAGACACAGAACCTGAAGCAGGCTCCAGGCTCTGAGCTGTCAGCACAGAGCCCGACGCAGGGCTCGAACGACGGACCACGAGGTCCTGACCTGAGCCAAAGTCGGACGCTTAACCGACTGAGCCACCCAGGCGCCCCTATCTATCTATATAAAAGCACCTGCTGAGAGCAAAACTACCACCTCTGCTCTAGGCTGCCTGGCCCATCCTTCTCTCATGAGCCCTTAGTTCCTCACTTTATAATTTCTAGAGATAAGCTGAGCTCAAACCAGTTGCCCATGCCTAGAATAATCGTCTTCTTTTCCCTTCTATCATTAGTGCCCCTGCCTGGCTGATGGGTGATGAGCAGATGACATCCAGGCCAGCACCTCAAGAATGCTCTTCAGTAAATAGAGGTTTGATTTAGTTGAAATTGTACCATTTGATCTGTTCTCAGGTGCTTTGGAGGCCAATGCATCCAGCATGATTTCCATAAAGAACACATATTTTGAAGAGCAAACCACCAACTGGTAAATTAAATTGTGAGAGACGATCATTGAAAACTACGGATTTCTTTTGTTTTTGTTGGAAGGGCACAGGGCTTTGGTAACTGAAGCCTGAGTTTTTGTTCTTGATTCTAAAGGTCTCTTTGGTAAAAGCAGGCGACTTCACGGCAGCTTTTGCTAATGCCACTCTTCCTGCTTCTTCACTAACAATGTTACGATTCGTTCATCAGAACAGGACTCAACTTTACCATGGCCTCACTCCCCATTCATGTGGGGCTTGTAGACGTGTCACAGACTAGACAGCATCGTTCTCCCTTTATAACACCCAGGGTGGGCAGAGGCTGGGTGTGTGTTGTATGTGTGCGTGGGGGGTGGGGTGGGGAGAGAAATCGTTGTTACTACTCAGAGAAGGCTGGGGCTGTTTACTTAGGATGTAATAATTCTCCTTGTGGTATTCTGGACTTGAGAGTGGGTGGAACAATTTGGCTCTGACAATGAACGAGTGACCTCTTCAGCCCTAAATTTTTACTCACGTAACTTTGCCCAGTTGTCTAAATGAAAATGGAAAAGCTGCAGAATGATAAACCTGGCTACACTCCTGGAAACAATAAATGACAAATCCTAATACTGCAAAGCCATCTTTACTTCTGGGAAATTATGGAGTGGCATTTGTGAGTAGCGCTTGTTCAGAGTAATGGAATTACCACTGCTAACTCTATTTGAACGCTTACTTTTAAAGCTTTTCTTCCCAGGCTGTAGGGGGAAATCTGGCCTAGTTTTCTTTATGTTGAGAAATGTGATAAGCATCATTTTATTTTTTTAATTCTTGTAGCCACATTCTTAAATGAGTACTTTTAATTAAAGCTGTGGCCAAGGAGACCATGTCATATCAGACTGCTAAGATAATTTTGCTGATACTGGCTCTCTAAGTCTCTGGCATGGTTAGTTTTGCAGTGAGAGTTTTTTGTTTTTTTTTTTTTTTTATTAAAATTTTTTTTTTCCAACGTTTATTTATTTTTGGGACAGAGAGAGACAGAGCATGAACGGGGGAGGAGCAGAGAGAGAGGGAGACACAGAATCGGAAACAGGCTCCAGGCTCTGAGCCATCAGCCCAGAGCCTGACGCGGGGCTCGAACTCATGGACCGCGAGATTGTGACCTGGCTGAAGTCGGACGCTTAACCAACTGCGCCACCCAGGCGCCCCAGTTTTGCAGTGAGAGTTTAATACTGGTGGTGGTTCAATGCATGTACAATTCCCTAGAAAGAAAATACTTGGAAAACAAATGTGTCGTGTCACTGGTTACTGCATTCCTGGTTTGATGACCCAAACAACTTTGGGAATGAAAGTGCCATTGTAATTTATTCTGTATTGTTTTTGTGATTTCTCAATGTTAGATACCGGGTGTTTCCAGGTCAATGGTGCTGGCTGATAAGCCAAAGCTAAAGGTTTAGTAATATAAAACTTCACTGAGATAGAAGTAGATCTCAAGGGGGTGGTCTCTGCATTTCCTGCCAGAATTATGTAGCATAAAATTTGGTAGAGGCAAGGAGATGGGAATTTTCTAGAGGCAAGATGGGTTTCTCAGAGGAAAGTTGGTTCTTTCCTTCTTTTCCTACAGGTCTGTGTTGGGACCAGTAGTTTGAGTGATAATTTCTAGTTTTAGTCTCAGTTTCAGAAAGGACTTCCCAAGGTACTGCTAATTCAGCGGCCTAAAGATTAAAAGATGGAAAGTGGAAATTAAGGGAACAATTACCAACCCCCTCAAATATCTTATGATATCTTATGATATGAACGCTTATGTAAAGCTGTTTAGCTAGCCATAGTCTAGTGATCAGCTCTTTTATTCTGTAAAATAGAATTCATTTAATTTCATATTTGGTATGTGTCAATCAGTGACGATTCCCAGATTAAATTTGCATAATGCAAAGAAAGACATTTTTAAAAGAATCAAATTCAATCCTGAAGTGTTTAAAGAGTATAAGACGGTAGATGCCTCGCTCTTGACAGACTCTTCACTCCCTGGGGTGTCCCCAGCAACCTGGAACCTCCTGCCTCCCTCTCACCCTCCCTCCCACTGGCAGTGCTCAGAGAATAAGGCTTTCACACTCAACAGTGAGAGCTTTAAGTGTGACAATGAGGCATAGGAATAATTATCTAAATTATATAAAAACTATAACAAGGGGCTCAACCCGATCTAATAAGCAGAGTAACTAGCAAGGGAAAACCTGAAGATAATTATGCGAACGACTTGAGAGGTTTAAATACAAGTCCTTAATTAGGTGATACTTACCTGCTCCACAAGACGGCTCAGCGTTAATTGGAAGAGATGATTAGTAGCAAATACGATTCCGTATAATCAAGTCCAGCACTGTCATCTTTTCTAAATAACTTACAGCTGTAGCCCCAGATAAAGAAGCGTCTCTGAGAGAGGACCCAGTGTCTGTTTTGGGGCCATCTTCCTACTGCTCCCTAAGTTAGTTTTAAAAAGCTACCTGGCGCTCACGCTAGGAAGACAATGTCTCACCCAGAGCTTTAGTATCTCACTATCTTCTTCCTTCGTCCTCACGTTTTCACTCTTAAGAGGTATTTGAACGAACTGCCAGGGATGACATTTGGGGCATGCAATTTGGTAGGACACGGCTTGGTGCTGAGAAGAAAGGGAGGAAGGATCCTTCACTCGCTATCAGCTATGAGTGCCTCCTTCCTGGATCACTATTTCTCTGCAAAAGGAGAGAGATGCTGGATTCATTGCTATTGTACTTTCCCAGGCTCGACGCGCCTGGGAATTGAGGACAGAATACCACAAAGTGCTAGGAAAGGCTCAGAAAATGGTTCTACTAACCTAGGATGTAATGTTACAAAGACTTCCTCCTGCTTACAGCTTTTGAGTTTAATTAACCTCATCAAATAAGAGTAATTTTATAATTCTACTACAAAGTTCTCAAGACCCTTATAAAAGAGCTAGAAAAATAATAGTAATTAGCTTCCCTTCGAAACATCTCCTATAGACTACACCAAGCATACACGACAGAGAAGAAATAGAACTCATGGGGAATCCTGAGCAGCCCAGGTTTGAGAATTATCTTTGTCGTTGAATAAAGGAGGACCTCTCAGAAAACAATTTAATTTCTCTGGGCTTGATTTGCCTCATCTATAATACAGGTAGAGAGAGCGAGATTATTTAGCACTTTTTAAGCCTTTCTGAATAGAATAACTTGGCTAGCTTTTCAAATACTTAAGATGCCCAAGTTCTATCCCTGACCAATGAGGGAGACTCTCTGGGCGTGATTCGTGGCCATGGATGTTGGTAGTGGCCCACAGGCTACCGTGAGCCTCCAAGCAGAGAACCACTGCATCAATCCCCTCAAGCATCTTTGGTGACCAAAGCTCCTTGACATCCTGCTATACTGCCTATGTGATAACACACCTGCATAATGTTCCTGAGCAGATATGGTTCCCACGTGGCCCAGCACATGTTAATAAAGATTCTCTTCTCTCCAACTGAAACTTCTACCAAACGCTGGCAGATTCTGCCTCACATTGTGTCCAGACCACAATGGCATTTTAAAGACCCAAGCACCTCATCTTGGGCTGTCTTGAAGGAAAAAAATTAATGGTCTATCTTTTTTTTTCCCCAATAATAAAGGTCAAAGTTAATCTGCCCTCTATAGAGTTTTTAGAGTTAAAAACCATCTCAACTTTCAAATATTTTTGTCAGGAACAGGGATCAAAGACGTGAAGTTAGTTGACCTGTTTCATTTCAATTGTGGTGAATATTTAACCATGCCCTCCCCATCTGAAGACTGATATTCTTTAACAGACAGTAGTTGCTGACTTTTCCCTTTGTGTGCCAGTTTGTTGCGGGGTGGGGGGAGGGGAGAAGTAAGGAAGGCATAGGTTGGCACAAAACAACCATCCTGCCTGATAAAACAAGACATCTGACCGGATGTCAGCTCTACCCCTTTGTTTAGACAGGAGACTCAGAATAATTCAAGGGCAAGTATTCGAAGTGGACAAAATGCTCATTGTGTCTGAATAGTGGGGACTCCCACTTGTTAAATATTTGGTTGTTAAAAAAAAAAAGGGAAGAAAACTGGCCCTCATTTGGCTGATTAGACTCTTAAAGAAAGGTTTGTCCTCACAGTGACTGCCATGACACCATCTAGTATAGGTGAGACCCAGTCTCAGTGTTGGCTTCAAGGGTGTGTGACCAGCATTGTCACACCGCTCAGAAAGGCAGTGCTTAGGGTTTAGTGCTCTGCACTTGCTTTCTTGGAATTCTTAACAATTTTAGCCTGGAATTTGTGTTTTGTAGGTAAAGTCTGATGGGGCAGTGGAGCCCGTGCAGAGGGCTCGGAGCCTTGGCTCACATGTGGTCCATGGTCCCACATCCGGCCTCCTGCTGCCTCCCTGGGGCAGGGGATCTTGACCATCTGCTCCCACCTCTGATGTCCTGGCCAGTCTAACCTTCCCTCCACAATGTCGCCTGGGGAAGCAATGGGGTTTTGTTCCATCCTCACCCTCCATCCCTGCCTGGGATGTGAGCACAGGCAAGGTGAGGGGTGGGTTGGGTGTTTTCCCTGCAGCATTTCAGGACAGAGCAAGAACATAGCTGTCCCTGCCTTAGGCTGGCAGGGCCCTGGTGTGTTTCACAGGTGATTCCGTGGCATATCTCACCCACACCAGATATTGAGCCTGTCCCACTACAGAGATAGCAGTTCCTTGGACTGTCGCCTGTCCACTGTGTGTTGGGGTTGTTGGCCGTGAGAAGGGGGATTGCTTTCCCTGCCCCTGCTGGAGGCCTACATTTTCATTTTACACTGGGCTCTACAAAATCATGTAGCAGACCGTGCCTAACCCAATTGCCAACAGATAGTTCTGGGTTTCACAGAGCTATGTGGGGCTTGGGGAGGGCTCACAAAGTTCGATGTCCTATGTGTTCACACTTGAAGAGCATAGTGAAAGATGTGCCTCTTCAGGTTTTTCCTCTGCCATTAAATATCATAATAAACATCCATCCTGTGGGGGCACCTTTGTGGCTCAGTCAGTTAACCATCTGACTTTGGCTCAGGTCATGATCTCATGGTTCATGAGTCTGAACCCCAGGTCAGGCTCTGTGCTGACAGTGGAGAGCCTGCTTGGGATTCTCTCTCTCTCCCTGTTTCTCTGCCCCTCCCCTACATATTCATTTATTCTCCTCCCCTCAAAATAAATAAGTAAGCTTTAAAAAAAACCCACATTTATCAGCTGTGCGACGTGGGGCACAAAGCCTCGGGTCACCATTCAAGCACTCTATGACATCATTGGGTGTGCCACTCTATGATGGTATTGTCTGCTAAGCCACCTCCTCATCTACAGCACTTGGCTTTTTTGTGGGGGCGGGAGGGGGCGGCTAGTCACTTCATTCTCAACATTATCGTATTGTATTTCCAGTGAAGAACTTGGGCCCTCCATGGATCCATTTCCATCCCTTTGCTCTTCTTCTACTAACTACTACTACTACTACTTACTATGATTCTTCTTCTTTTTTTTTTTTTTTCTTTTGAGCATTTTTCTTATAGTGTGAACTGGCATGACTTTTAATTAATGCATGGTGTGTATGGTTCCATTCCATACTGTGAATGGGAATTATGCTGAGTTGGGGACCCTTCATGACTTTGTGTAGCTGAAAACATCCCTTGGGTGGATGAGGAAGTTGCCAGATCTCCACTGCCCTTGGTTCTGTATAGGCCAAGACTAACCACCACCCCCTCCCACTTTTCCCCCAGGCTGTACCCAGCACCCTCTTCTTCCCAATACATTGCTCAAAATTGTTTTCACTCTAACGTACAGTTCAGAATTGATTTTCTTAAGGAAATACTGTGAGAATAGTGCAGTCAGCCATTCTTGGTGAAGAAAATCCTACAAGAGTGGGGAAAGATGCAAGGGGGAGGAGGAAGGTGAGAAGAGAGAGGGCAGAGGGGTGGCTCTCCTGCCCATTTTTAGACTATAACTAGTGTGGAGTGACTTCCCTTGCATTTTGCAGTATGCTTCTCGAAGCAAAATCTCCTCTCCAAACTTGGAAAACTTTGGGGTGTGCCTGAGAGCAGCTACCTCCAACTGTCCCACCCTCAACCAACTCTGTTAGAAACAAGCTTTATGAAATAGAGCATTTCTAGAATTTCTAAAAACATATGGTATGTTTTTCTCCAGGCAAAATCTGTCAGCCAAGTAGGGAGAGGTTCATGATGAAAGCTGAAATTTAGAAGCAACAACTCTTAGAAGTAAAATTTGTATTATTTCCTAAAGCCTCTTTTCCAAACAAAATGCTTCTCATATGGAGTTCTTCTACTGGGAACATTATTGAACACAGCTGCTTAGAGCAAAAGCACTCACTTTAGGTGGCAAGATCTCTGTTAGAACAGGGAAGGAAATAGTCTCGGATGATCATTTCTACCTTGAATTGAGAGAAATGCTAGTTACTAATAGGACAAAACAGAGACTTAAAGGTAAGATTTTTTTTTTAAACCAAAGGAGATAGAAAAACATGCTTTAATGGATGAGACCCAGGAAGTAAGTAATAAATAGTGGATCACTATAGAAAGCTTCTTGTTACTATTAATAATAGCAATAGTCACGGTCTGATATAGTATTAATTATTTAAAAAATCCTAGGAGGAAGGTTTTCTTTCCCCCATTCTACAGAAGAGAGAAGAAATGCACAGGGGCAAGGTCGTGAGAGCTGATTGCCCAGCCAAGACCTGGCAGAGGGGATTAAGCCCAAAGACTAAACCTCCAGCTCTTCACCACACCTTTACAGGACATGAGATAGAACTTGGGAAGCAACTGAAGGGTTTTCTGATTACCATGGCTTTGTTGGAATGGCCACCTCCTTGGAACTCAATGGTCCCAAAAGCATCCGTGGGGCTGAGTTGAGTGTGCTTGCTGATGGACCACTTCTCCGACTGGATGTCATTTCGGGAGAGGCGACTTTGATTTTTCTCATTCTGAAGAACGGAGACGCTGGGAGTGAGGCCCACATGCTGGCCAATCAGACGCCCGCAGCAACACCTGCAACATAAGAGGTCAAAGCGAACCCCCTGGATCAGCCATTACTGGAGAAATCTACAAACCATAGTGAGCCAGTCCATTCTTAGGCAGAATCCCACAATATGGCTATACCAGGCAAATAGTGAACCCAGGATTTACCCAACAGAGATCTTTTCTTTTCTGCCCATTTTCGTTTTCCTTCAGCTGTATAAGCTGTAACATGCCTCCTGGCCTTTGCCACCCACCCCTTCCACACCTGCCATACTGTTTAGCATTGGAGCCTGCAAACAAAAGTCCTATAGCTTTTTCTACTTCTCACTCCTCCCATCTATCAAATCTTGTACAAAGGCCACTGCACAGCTTTGAGGGAAGAATTTTAATATGCACATTTAAATAAGGACTCTCACTCATATGTGAGTCACAACCTAACTTGTCTTTCCCCAATTGACATTCACTGTCAAATATCCAATACTAAGAATAAAAACCTACAGCTTAAGCGTTCCTGAAATAATGGAAATATTATTTGCAAGATCTTTGAAAACAAAATTCACTACTTACATCATGAAAATGTCTTTCATACTTTTCCACCACCATTGTAATACTGATACATATGCTTCATGCTTCACTAGTACCACAATTACAACTATTAATGACAATACTGATATATGGTTATCATTTATTAAATACTAATAATATGACATTCCTTTTAGGAGTAAAATAGTGCAGTTTTGAGGGTTAGGTAATTTGCTCAAGGTTACACAGCTAGTCTATAGGACTTTATAGTCTATATTTTAAATTACTTGATTATATGGCCTTTTCATAAAGGCATTTCCAGACAGTCATATGTTATTTCATCCCAAATGCTTCCTACCTAATATGCTGTTAATCTTTAAGGCAAAACCAGGAAGGTAAGTAGGATAGCTAAAGGTAAGATTAGTAGGATATTAAAAACGTACTTGGACAGAAATCTGAAGGTCTGCAGTCTAATTAGTAACCTTCTAGGAGTCTTTTATTTAAAAATACCTTTTCATTATGGCAGGGAATATTGGTACAAACTAAGCATTTTGATGAAATGCTTAAAAGGGAAAACGAATAACCATACTAAAAATATATATAGCCCACTTATAGACAGCGATTAATTCCTTCCCAATGGGGTATCTGTTATTTTGTACAGGCTCTTAGAGAATTAACTGCAGGTGCAACACATTATATGGTGTATACATATAAGATTGCTTCAGAGATGTCCAGCAACGATTAAAAAAAATGATCTTTAATTTGACATTGGTTCCCTTGTAATGCATTGTGATTACTATTATAGTTTTGTTCCCATAATTGCTACTCTGTGTTCTCACTTTATTATAGAGACAGCAAGATTACCTATGGGGGTCTTTGGTGCTTGGTATGATGTGAACACATTCTCTTTTATAAAATGCTCTTTCTATCCAGGATTTCTGAGCCTGAAAAAAAAAAAAAAAAAAGAAAAGGTGAATATAACCCACAAGTATTTTTGAGTAGGAAGCAAAAATTTCATAATTACATCATGATTCAGTATCTCATAAACTGAATTGAAATAATAGTTCCTTCAAACATAAACACTGCATATAACAAAAACCAATGGCTGCCAGAACCTGTTGACTGGGTTAACATTATAATATTGAGTCAAAGAAAAGGACCATTATAAAAAAAATGGTTAGTGATGGAAACTTATACAGATTCTTAAAGTTTTTTTGGAGAACAGAAAAACAATACTAGTTACGGAGATAATGAAAAACACAGAGCAGTATGCTTATATTCCTGTACCTTACAAATATTCAGCGATGGGAAGAAATATATGTGAATAAGTATGAAGTTCTCGTGGCTAACACTTCCATTCGATTTTTTTTTATACAAAGAAAGAGAAATGGTAAGAGAATTATATAACTCAAGAGCCCTAATCCATCATGATGTTTTTCCTAAAATCCAAATTAGCAGTGCTTAAATACAGAAGGGGAAAAAGGAAATGGAAACACAGGAAGATAAATGTCTTTATCACAGTCAGAAATTTCACAGGTAATGCCTTTGGAAGGAAGGAAGGAAGATAGCACTTTTTCTTTTCTTTTTATTTCCACATGTCTTTAAGTACAGGAAATACAGCTTCTTAGAATGGGCATTGTTGGGACTGTCTGCCCAGAAGTCCAGCCACTGAGATTGGTTCCCAGAAGGATAAAGGAAGTTCCAGCAAACTGTACTATCTTTGTTCCCAAGCATAGTGTCCATCATGCAGCTTTTACCAGCATTGGAAAGAGTAGAGGAGTCTCCCGTGAGATCCTATAAACTACTCAGAAGATTCCTTCTCCAAGCATTTAAGAGGGAAGTTGTTGGAGCATCCTGTAAGGTTACTTCTACATGACATCATCTTTTCTCTAACACAGTATTAGGGCTAAATTCATACCCTTGAAATATACAGGCCCAAAGTGCAACTTAGTGATTTGCTTGGCCTCAGTGACCAGTGTTGACTGTTACAAACCCACATGTGTGGCCCTAATTGACATTGACTCTGCCAAGGACCTAGACATCTGTATAAACTGTGCGAAGTTCTCATTTGCTCTCAATCCTTAGTCTTGCATCTCCCTCCTCTCTTGTGATGGGAGTCTATGTAAGCACGCAGCAGTGAAGGCCATGGTTACCTCATATGACAAAGCACATTGTAAAAGTGGCAACATGGGGGATGCCTGTGGGGTACAAAGGAGCTGCATCCTGTTTCAGTCATGGTCACAAGTGGTCACACGGTCACATTTGTCAGTGTTTATGCACTGTCTACATGAAGAGGAGCACCCGTCCTGTCTCAGAGATCCCTGGATCCAGGTGGCCCTCTGCACCTGGAAGGTGCACCTCCTCACACCTCCTCACACCAGGAGGGTAACACTTGCAGTTCTGTTTGTCAGCTAGACATGAGAAAGGCCCCAGTGTCTGTTCATGGAAATTTTTCTTCTCAAATATATAGGAAAAGCCAGTGGCTGCATCTTTGCAACAGAAATGAGCTGAATGGCGTAGATAACCAGGCTTGATCTTTGTGAAAAGCCTGTAAGTTAAACTATTCATAGGCTGTGATTTTTCCTAGACACTGAATACTTTCATTGATAACATCTCTTGGCAGACAGACGGTAAAAATATTCCTCACTGGACATTTGAAACCAACTTTCCCTACACCTCGGGGAGCAGAAAAGGGAGAGTGTAATTCCTTTCTTCTTTGTGGATCACTTTGGCTAGAATTCAGAAGGATCTTTTGGGGAAGCATCTGCAAATTTGAGGGAGTGCTAATCAATACTCCCCGAGACACAGCAGTATCATGAATACAGTGTGAGTTCTGCTGTTAGAAAAAGTGGCATGAGTGGGACTCTACAGCATGGACAAAGTCACATAATTTTGGGGGGCCTCAGTTTTTCTGATCTATTAAATGGGCACAATAATTATAGCTGACACACTGAGTTGTTAGCATTATTATTTGGGTACCATGTTTCATTTCAAGAAAAGGGACCGCTGGGTTGGTTCTGGTACTAAAAATTCTGACACATGTTCAGACAAGAGCACTATGAACCCTGCTCTAACAGAACTGACCTCGTTTGATCTCTCTCTGCCTGGAGGATGATCAGCCTAGCTGACCACTAACAAGGTATACAGAATAGTTATTGAACTTCCCTGAGTCTTTTCTGTAACATAAAGATAATTATAGCTACTTCAGAGCATTGTTGTATTTACTGAAGCACCTGATTCAGGGAGAACACCTGGAACTCAGTAGGCACTCGATACTTAATATTATGAAGGGCTCATTGTGTGCCTGGAATTGTGCCATATACATGTATCATCTCCATAGAGCCTCATAAGAATGCCATGAAGGACGTTCTACTATTATATCCATTTTACCATTGAAGAAACTGAGGCAGAGAGATGCACCAAGTTTAAACTTGGACAGTCTGACTCCAGAGTTCATACTCTTCTTACCCAGTCTGCTAAACTGCCTCTCCAAATCACACATTATTGATACTAAATACCCTTGATCTGGGCAGTGCCATCTGGGCATGCCTGGGAGCGCCTTGGTATTTGGACAGTGCTGGACTCCTAGAGGCATAGCTTAGAACCAGCTCATACTTGGATCTTTCCCTCTTTCTATCCTCACACGTAGAGTAATAAACTCTCCGCTATCTGTTCTACCTCTCCCCTTAGGATAAAGGACTGGGGTGGGAGATTAGGAAGACCGCGTAATAGGAGCAAGAAGTAAAAGAAGGAGGATCATTATAACAAATGATCCTCTAACAAAGAAATGTAATTACAACAGGATTCACAACATGAGAAGAGGGGGGACCATGGCGGATGAATTAGACTTTTCAAGGGCACCTTGATTATTTCTCTCACTCATGGATCCCAGTTTCAACTTGGATGGTCCTGCAAGTTCTACTCCGAAATAGTACATAGAGTTGCCGACTCTACTTAGTTTCTAAAAATAATGTGACTTGTTGCAGTTTAGCACCCTCATTGCCTTTTCAAAGGTGAAAAACCTACCTCACTGTTAGCAAAAGGAAGGAACATCAGTTTCCAGTTTATTACAAGCAGATTAACAATTCCCCTTGTAAAGTCATGGAAAATTGCAGGGGCAGGGGAGGAAATGTAATATAAAAAAATATCTCCAACATTCATAATTGAATTGGATTCTTTTTTTAAGAAGAAATCTATAATACATAATAGAAAGAATGCATGTAAAACACATGAATTAGGAATTCTACAAAGTATATGCATAACTGACTACGCTCTACTGTGGGCTTTGCTCTATTGTGCTTTTTATTCAGGTTTTCAGTGTGGGTAGATCTTAGATTTTTAAAGTTATTTTCTTGGAGAGGGCAAATTTGAAGTATAATCATGGTTTAACTTGTTCCCTAAACTAATTCCCTTTTCTTTTGTCCCAAGGCTTTGAACTGCTCCGTGTGAGTTTCATACTTGCCCTCGGAATCCAAGTTAGTTAGCTCAGAATGGCTATCCTTGTTGTTAGAAAGCATGAAATAGTTTTGACATGCCATGTTTCTCATTGACCCTTTAATTCTCTTCTAATGCAAAACTTCAATGGACACTACGCCCTAAAATCTTTTATTTTTAAATATCCTTCGGAAGTCTCACGTACGCTTAGAAAAGATGGCTTCTACCAGACCTTAGAAAGCCACTTTGTACGTTCTTTTCTAAAGGTAGAATGGTCACATCGCCATGACTGAGCTTGTGAAGGGCTATTTTCTTTCTTGTCTTTCTGCATTATCAGTCATGTGTGATGTGTAACAGGGAAGTGGTTTCAAAGGCTAATAATTAAAGGAAATAGTACTGAAAGCAAAAATGAGGACATTCACATTTTGAACAAAGTATAATGATTACCCTCAAAGAGTAAAGTACTAACTTTGAAAGTAAAATGTACAGTCAGTAAAGAATAAAAATGATAGAAACAAGCAAACAAAAGCTGTAAATATTGCCTTCAAAAGAAAAAAAAGATTAAGTTATTTCACTTAGGCACGTTTCAATTCTTTCTCACAAAGGCTCTGCTACAAACATTAATTCCCCAAATTCCTCTGATGCTTCTTACTTCCGACTCCCCACCAGCTCCAGAATCAAGAACTTCTCCAGGCAGGACTGGTTTACAAGCACATACATCGAGTATGTACTAAATCTTACTCAATCTGTCTCCAGAATATCTTGGAAAGTGCTACCTCAATCCACCCTAGAGCTGGGTAACTTAACAGAACGACAACAACCCAGACCAGTAACCACAAGATTAGAAGAGAAAAAAATTCACTAACTTCAGAGGAACAAATTACAAGTGAAATGTCACTATATTCCTTCTTTGGAGACTCTCCTGTTTCAAATGTACACTCTGTCCTGATCAGAACAAAACCCCAAAGACCCAAAGGTACTGCATGCCTAGGTTCATTTTTGACTTTTGCTTTCCTTCAGCATCTCCCTGGGCATTCCTTTGGTCTTCCTGCAGGCCCCCCCACCCCCATCCACTCCTGGGAGGCTGAACAAGAAGAAAACGAGCTGAAATCATTTTACCTGAGCACTGACTCTTGGGTGGCGGCAGGGACAGTCTCACGAGCGGTGCCTGTTGCTTTCATTTTGCTGCGTCTGGGGCTGGTCATCCCGTTAATAATGCTCTTATGACCGCCCACTGGAAAAAAAGCCACTTGCCCAGCTCTTCCCCCAAGAGACGTTTCAAGTAAGCAATGAACTTGGGCAGATTAGCCCCTTGGAATGTGCCGCTTTGGGATTAGCCTCACTAAGAATCCCATGGACATTCCCTTGCAGCCCTCAAATACTGCTTGATTTGAACATCTAATCTGACGCCAGAAGAAAAACAAATCCCCGGAGAGATCGGATTTAACTGGCACAAGTCCTGACAGGCTCTCCCCCCTTGGCTTTTTCCATTTTCAGAGAGAAGCTTTCTGCAAGTGTGATAAGGTGTTCTGAGTTCTGAAAAGTTCAACTTGGGAAAGCAAATCCTTCTAAAGAAACAGTGTATTAATGCTCTGAGTGGTTCGAACACACAAGGGGCATTGTTCATTCCTCCCCAAAGAATGGAATGATAGCATTTCTTTAAAGAGGAACTGCTAAAAACTCTGAATGTTTCAAAGGACTGGTCTGGTCCCTGAAAGGGAGCACAAGTAGAATAAAGTTGGACTTTGTCAGCGTCTTTCCACAACTTCTAAAATGTCAATAAAATGCTAAGACTTGTCTAATCACACCTCTCATCCTTGGCCCCTCCCTGACAATTGCAAATGTGTGACTGGAAACCTACACTCTCCTGTTTCCCTATGAAAAAGCGATGAGCCGGGACCATTCCAGATCATGGACGCAGACTTTAGGCAGGATGGTGTCTGCCTGGGGTGGCCCGACTGGGAGCTTCTGGCTCACACAAAAAGGTCCCTTTCAAACATCATCCAAGAGTGAATTTTTTACATAACAGTAGTTCTTTTTTTTTTTTTTTATTTTATTTAAAAAAAATTTTTTTTTTCCAACGTTTATTTATTTTTGGGACAGAGAGAGACAGAGCATGAACGGGGGAGGGGCAGAGAGAGAGGGAGACACAGAATCGGAAACAGGCTCCAGGCTCTGAGCCATCAGCCCAGAGCCTGACGCGGGGCTCGAACTCACGGAGCGCGAGATCGTGACCTGGCTGAAGTCGGACGCTTAACCGACTGCGCCACCCAGGCGCCCCTACATAACAGTAGTTCTTAACTAGATAAGTGAACAAATTGGGAGAGTAAAGAGCTCTGATTTCAACAAGGCAAAAATACTTTTTAAAAAAGTAAATATATAAGCATTTCATCTCCAAAGGATTTATCTCCTCCCTTCCAGAGAGAAGCCAGAGCAGAGGGGTGCCTGGTTTTGAGTCCTGAGTCAGGCTCTGCACTGACAGTGCAGAGTCTGCTTGGGATCCTCTCCCTCTCTCTGCCCCTCCCGGGCTCTGGTGTGCTCTCTTTTGCACGTGCACACGCTCTCTCTCTCAAAAATAAATAAACATTAAAAAAAAAAAAAAAGAGGTCAGAGCAGAGAGTTGGTATTTATGGTCAACAATAGGGACTGTAAATCGGTGAGGGCAATGCCACTCTGATCTTTTATTTCCCTGAAAATACCTAGTATGTGTTAAGAGAACATTCACTGGCAGTCACAGCGTGAACTGGATGACTTATTCCAAACTTGGATGGAATACTTAGCCTTCTCCTGGCCTCTTTGCTGTTTCCAGGATTGATCTCCTTCAAACTCCGGTTTCTCACATACCACGTTCACCCCAGACACAAGAGTCAATAAACTACTTAATGACATTCAACTGAGGATGCAGTAAAATCAGCAAGACGTTCAAGTGAAACATCAGACTGAGCTTCAGCATTAAATGTGTGATGGAGAAGTCCCTTCGCTTGTCTTCAGGAGCTGGCTACAGAATAGTGACAGCCTTGATAATGTGCATCCCCTCCTTTCACGCAGCAGTAACACTCCCATGCATTTTATTCTCAGGGAATCACCAGAGATGTGAGCCACAGAGATGTTCACTGCGTCTTTATTTATAACACAGATAAATTGGAAAAAGTTCAGCGAGGGGAGGCTAATTGAACTATGGCTCATGCTGTTGGATGATGATCATAATCAAGTTTCAGAAAACTAATTACATAGAGAAATACATGTTTTCACATTCTTGTGTGAGGCAAGCAGGCATAAAAGAGGAAGTGAAGAATAATTACAAATTTTAAATACAGACAGACATGATAGGTAGGAAATACACTTAAAGGGGAAACTAATTTTTTATTTTTTTTAATATTTATTTTTGAGAGAGAGGGAGAGACAGAGTGTGAACAGGGGAGGAGCAGAGAGATAGGGAGACAGAATCAGAAGAGGCTCCAGGTTCTGAGCTGTCAGCACAGAGCCCGATGCGGGGCTCAGACTCACAAGCTGGGAGATCATGACCTGAGCCCAAGTCAGACTCTTAACCAACTGAGCCACCCAGGCGCCCCAAACTGTAACTAATTTTTATTTTCTTCCTTTTCTTTTTCTAGATTTTCCTAAAATTTCCCCTCTAACCATACATTTGTAGCCATAAAACTAAATTCTTTGTGGACAGATCTCCAGATTTCTTAAATTTCAACTATTAAGCTTAAGATGACAGGAATTCACTAAGAAGAGTAGTTCAGGAAGTGATGTAGGAAGAATTCAGTCAAAAGAGAGGGCACTTGGCTGGCTCACTTGGTAGAGTGGATGACTCTTGATCTTGGGGGTTTTGAGTTTGAGCCCCACGTTGGGTGTAGAGATTACTTAAAAATATAGAGAGTGGCACCTGGGTGGCTCAGTTGGTTAAACATCCAACTTTGGCTCAAGTCATGATCTCATGGTTCATGAGTTTGAGCCCTGCATCAGGCTCTGTGCTGACAGCACAGAGCCTGGAGCCTGCTTCCGATTCTATGTCTCCCTCTCTCTCTGCCCCTCCCCCACTCATGCTCTGATTCTCTCTCTCAAAAATAAGTAAGCATTAAAAAAGAAAGAAAGAAAACACAGAGGGCTCAGTGGGGAATAGTTGGAAAGAAAATTTCTATGTGGTGCTGGATGAGACTTCTCGAGTTTAAAGGAGGTGGGGGAAGGAAGGGATCAGAGAAGAAAAGGAAAAAGACAAGAAATGGGAGAGAGAGAAGAGGACGAGGAGGGTTGGTGGGCAGGCAAGCACCTGAGAGACAAGAAGCTGGTAGACTATCTGTGTGACTGAATGAATTTGTTATAGATGATCCCTCCAATGTAAGAAATATTTTAAGATTTCAGCTTTCTTCAACCCCCTTCATCATCAGATGCTACTTCAAACCTTCATCTGATTTACTTTAAATCTTGAATTCCCTCCCATTCACACTGCCCTTGTATTGTTCTTAACTCTATTCTCTCTCATCTTACTTATATATATATTTTTTCTTTTTGCTTCTTTTCCTTTATAGAGGGAAATGTTTGATAGGGACCAGAACATGTGGCATCTTCCACGAACTTTATACCAAAGACAAAAACATTATCTTTAGAACCATGAGCATTTTTGTTTAAGAGAAAGGGAAGCCCCAGGTAAAGTCAGCACAGAGATGCTTTCACAAGAGGCTGCAGATGATCTCCAGGACCCTTTGATTTGAGAAGGTAATTAGTTCCACAGAGACTTGTAGCTCTTGGCCATACTGTCCATATGGGTCTTTTTAGAATCTCTTATGCATCACCCAACAATGCAACTCCTGACAGGGTACATTTCTAGCCTGTTTCAGATGTAGTTTACAGAGAATATAATCTGAATACTAACAAGAGGAAACCACAAGGGTAATGCTAACTATGGTTGTTCTTTACGTAGTGGCAGAATACATCCTCCTCCTAATTCATCATTAAAGAAAAACATCATGCTCAAATAGAATATACTAAAAACTTTCCACTGGTACCTAAATCAATTTTAAAAATGGAAATCAGATTTTCTACAAGCAGCAACTAGATTTTGACATGAAAAAAAAATGCCTATTTCACTGTCATAAAGATGTCCAAAGCATTTACTTTTTCCTGTGAGGTCCACATTTGACAACATCAACAAAAAGAACATGATGTAGAGTGGGAGTCAGCAAACATTTTCTGTAAGGGGTCAGATGGTTAATAATTTAGGCTCTTTGTGGCACCATTTATCTCCGCCATTGTAACAGCAGAGTTACCAGCAGAGACAGAGTACGAACAGGGGAGGGGCAGGGAGAGAGGAGGACACAGAATCCAAAGCAGGCTCCAGGCTCTGAGCTGTCAGCACAGAGCCCAACAAAGGGCTCGAACTGACAAACCGCAACATCATGACCTGTGCTGAAATTGGACACTTAACCGACTGAGCCACCCAGGCACCCCTTTGATGGGCATTTTTAATAGCTGGGTTTATGTTAATATATAATATATATGCAGTGGCTAAACCTGTACCTTAACAAATGCTATTCCCTGGGGACATGCATTTTCCCTTTTGGAGTTGGGAAAAAATGAGTCTGTTAAAAATGTTTAATAAATTAGAATAAAAATCATTTGTAGATCAGAGAAAAATCATGATGTATCACAAAAGTGACTGGAGTTTGGGAAACACAGGAACAATCCTTCTTAAATGTTCCTTGTTTTCATTCTAATGCTTGACAATAAACACACTGTGGTCTCTAACATTTAGAGTTGCAGTTGACCTATAAAGTAAAAATAATGCTAGAGAAACATCACAAAGCCAGCTTCCTCCAGAGCATGCTGCCACCAGTATGTTCTTCCTAAAATAATTGATTAGAACACCCCTCAGTCAGTACCCTTCTGTGGCTCCCCATCCCCTGCATGATCATGTCAGTTCAGTAATTAAAACCTTTAGGAAACGGCTTCGGAGGTAACTTTATTAAAATCTCTCCCTTTTCCTCCAAATCTTTGAACACATTGTGCCCCAGCAAACTAAATTATTGATTGTTCCCCTAATGTACCATGTTATTCCACACTTCTCAACCTTTGAATATGCTATCCCATTTGCCTGGAAATGCTAAGTTCTGGGTTCTATACTTAGTCAATGCCTCTTCGTTCTTCCAGGCTCTGTACAAAGTACTGTGTATTCTAACAGGCTCGGCTGCCCAGTGCCAGACACAACGAATCACCACAACTACTATTCCACTTCTGTACCTCGCCCATACTTCCATTAGGGGAAAAGTCATACGGTATTATAATTATTGATTTTCCTGTCAAAATTGATAATCATTCATTGTCAATTTCCCCTGTAAATACTCAGTACTCCAGGTCTGTTATGGTACTGCCTCACCTACCACACGTCCCTTCCTCCTTCTATTTTCGAACCTGGTTTCTATGGGAATATCAATTCCTATTTAAAAAATTTTTCTAATGTTTATTTATTTTTCAGAGAGAGACAAAGACAGAGTGCGAGCAGGGGAGGGTCAGAAAGAGACGGAGACACAGAATCTGAAGCAGGTTCCAGGCTCCGAGCTGTCAGTACAGAGCCCAATGCAGGGCTCAAACTCACAAACTATGAGATCATGACCTGAGCCGAAGTCAGATGCTTAACCAACTGGGCCCCAATTTCTCATTTTTTAATAAATCATCTTTGGGGGAGAATTCTTCGTGCCCTGAAATTATTTATACTAAAATTCACATTATAGCCTCTACAACTTAAATCATAGACACCTTAACATAAAGTTAAATTATATTTTTATTACCAGATTGGGAAAAGATTCAATAAGTTATGTTTTGTTTTTTTTTTTTAATTTTTTTTTTCAACGTTTATTTATTTTTGGGACAGAGAGAGACAGAGCATGAACGGGGGAGGGACAGAGAGAGAGGGAGACACAGAATCGGAAACAGGCTCCAGGCTCTGAGCCATCAGCCCAGAGCCCGACGCGGGGCTCGAACTCACGGAGCGCGAGATCGTGACCTGGCTGAAGTCGGACGCTTAACCGACTGCGCCACCCAGGCGCCCCTCAATAAGTTATGTTTTACAATTATAAATGAAACTCATTTTTTATCAATAGGTCATGCTGTGTAAATTATACTTAAACACATTCAAAATTTCTATGTAGACGTTAATACGAATATATATAGGAATGTTAATCTCACAGGCATTTTCATAAACCACTTAAAAATATGTTTCCATGTTTCTTTGGAAAATTGTTTCCTCATCATAAAGCAGCTAATCACTGCTTGGCGATAATACATCATACTTATAAAGAATTTTACAGTTCACAGAATGCTTTCATAAATAGCATTTCATGAAATATTCCCAGGAACTCCATAAGGCAGGTATTATAAAATTCCATTACCCAAATAAAAAGCTGGGGCTTACAGAGGTTAAGCATCGTGCCAAAGTTATACATCAGCTACTGTGTTAGCCTGAGAAACCCAAAGTCTTGTGCTCCTATTGGGGTACAGTGAACCCTGCATCTCTTTATATTTTGTGGGTGATTTTAGGGGTGCTGAATGATCTTTTTCTTCTCTGTAGTGCAACAAGGATGTTGTCATCATCCTGATCTTAACAAAAGTATACATACTTCATCAAGCCTAACAGACTTGAAAATTTGAATGAGGATGTAGATCTCTATTTCAAAAGCATCCCATTTTTAGTCAAGGATTAGCCACTTGTTTGAAAGTAATAGCTGTGTCCATAGATGGTAACATAAATACTTAACAGCCACATACATACTCTCAGGGACTTGACTGCCTCCATCAACAGAAAAACAGAGCTACAGTAGTGCTGACCCTGTAAAACTGCTGTACGTCTTTTAAGAGATAATGATAGAAACTTCAGAGAAGGAGAAAATGAAAGAAAAACTCACGATCCACAAAACTAGGAGAATGACATACTCCACAAGAGCCAGGATGTTTAAAACGATGAGTCATTGGTTGGAAAGAAGTGTCTGTGTAATAGTGTGGGTGCACAAATCGTGGCAGGGCGGGGCGGGGCGTAGGGGGGTCTGTATTCATGGAGGCTGCTCCCATGGGAAATACAACTTTGTTTTCTATCAAGTAAATGAGGAGCTGGAGCGAGGTGAAGTCCTCCTTTATGCCCTTAATTCTGTTTACCTTACTACTCATTCCTGAGCTGTTCTGACTTTGTCAGGAGCCAAAGAAATGGGCTGAGTTGTGAAATGGAAACATTTTGTGTTATGTAGAAAGGTGGAATTTACGTGACAAATAACATCATAGATTCAGAGGCTAATTTCTGTTTTGTTTACCTCTCTTGTCCTGGAAGGACCAAAGACTTTGAGAAGAGGGTAAGGATGGATGGGTAGCTGTAGTTGTATTTGTAGTAGAATTCCCACATCAGGATTCACTACTAAGGAAGCAAGTCCCCTTTCTCTGTCCCACCCTCTGTGTGCGTGTGTGTGTGTGTGTGTGTGTGTGTGTGTGTGTGTATACACACATAGATACATAAAGTTTAAGATATAAACAAATAGAGGTATCTGTGTGGCTCAGTGAGTTGAGTGTCTGACTCTTGATTTCTGCTCAGGTCATGATCCCAGGGTCATGGGATCGATTCCTGCATCAGGCTCTGCACTGTGTGGGGAACCTGCTTAAGATTCTCTTTCTCTCTCTCTCTCTTTCTCTCTCTGACCCTCTCCCCTGCTCACCCTTTCTCTCTCTCAAAATAAATAAACATTAAAATATACATACAAATATATATTCATATTTCTATATTTATCTATATAATACATAATATATTCTATATTCTATATTCCTGTTTTATGTTGTATCCATATTTTATATTACATTTGCTTTTAATTTTGCATATATTTTTAAAATATATTTTATAATTATTAAAATATATTTGTAATCCTATATTTACATATATTTATAAATATTTTTATATATACATTTTGAAGTTATTTTTAGTTTTCTTATCATTCTAACTACTTTAAATTATTTTGATTTATTTGAGATACTGATTTATCTTAATCAATGAGTGATTTCCGTTCTCAGGTCAAACTCTTTATCCTCACGAGGGAAAGACCGAAATCTGGCTGTGGGATTTTATTTCTAAAATTCTGATTGTCTTTATCCATTCAAAGCTGTCGTGAGGCAGAGCCTGGTGGAAGCATGACTGATCAGGAGTCCCGAAATATGCATCTCAGCCATGGCTTGTTGGTGACTATGTGTGTGATCTTGGGGAAATGACTCAATCTTGGTGATCTCTTGGGTCAACCTCAGTTCTCAGAGCTGGGGACTCAGCGAGTCAGAACCTGACAACTTTGCTGTGAGTCCCTCATCAGTGTCTACAGAGTACATGTAGAGGCGTTTTGAAAATGAGGGTTTTTTTTTTTATTTTAATTTTTGCAAATTCGTGGAACCATTATTCTTTTGATAAGAAAAATGTAGCAGAGAGCACACGGTTTTGTGCCTACTGAGACAAAGTACATAAGGAGATTTGAATTAATAAATAATCCCTTAAAGAATTCTCACTAGATGCCAACCATTCTTAAGAATGCCCCCGGTTTAGCAATCTGGCACACATGAGAAGTTCTAATTCTGTTTCAGTAAGATTCCAAGTATTATTAAGACATTATTACAATTAATTAATATTTGACATTTCTAGTTCTGCCATTGGGAGAGTTTTCAAGACCAGTTCTCTTCCCTCATCCACCACCAAATGATAAATCAAATCTTGGTGATCATTCAGATCAGATTATGTAGACTGCCTATGATTTGTACTTTTTTCTAAAACCAAACAATCAAGTATTATTTAACTGGAGATACTGAGATCAAATCAATCTCATTTTCATCATCAGAAGTAAGTTATAAGCAAACAGATCCAGCAATGTCAATGTGAAACTTCCTGTTACTCTCTGGAGATGTTATTAGGTGTTAAGTCAATGCAGCATAGGTGTATTTCTGTCTGATAACCATCTTTCTCTAATTACTAGATTGTTAGCTAGAAAATAAAACCATCCACATAAATTCAGCCTCTGCTTATGTTGTACGAAAGTTTTAATATGGTTCAAGTTTATTAGGCCTAGCTTCAAAATACTGTCCTTGTCTTCTCTTACATACTCACTACCAAAGCTCGTATCTTTTTCATTTATTCTTATCTTTGTATAATATAAAATCTCGATGGAAGATTTTAGGACCTGGAAGATATAAATACATATACTAGCTTTTTCTAAATATATTAATATAAATGTGATTAATTTAAATTTGATTTAAATTTCATTTGATTAGAAATGAACACAAATTCAAAAGTAGGTATAAAAAATGACAGTAGGGGGGCGCCTGGGTGGCGCAGTCGGTTAAGCGTCCGACTTCAGCCAGGTCACGATCTCGCGGTCCGTGAGTTCGAGCCCCGCGTCGGGCTCTGGGCTGATGGCTCAGAGCCTGGAGCCTGTTTCCGATTCTGTGTCTCCCTCTCTCTCTGCCCCTCCCCCGTTCATGCTCTGTCTCTCTCTGTCCCCCCAAAAATAAATAAACGTTGAAAAAAAAAATGACAGTAGGTAGTACAGAAATACAGATTTAATCTCCAATTTGTGTTTCATTGGATGGCAGCATTTTTTTCTCCTCTATTTTCATAGCACCTCACCTCACTCTAATGTAGAGAATTCCAATCTTTGAATATTTGTTACCAAAATGAATGTCTGATAGCAATATTCTTTTGAAAGAGGCTATGCTAATATATTTTATTTTATTTTTAATTTTTAAAAATTTTTTTGTTTATTCATTTTGAACGACAGAGAGACAGAGCACAAGCAGAGGTGGGGCGGAGAGAGAGGGGGACACAGATTCTGAAGCAGGCTCCAGGCTCTGAGCTGTCAGCACAGAGCCCGGCGCGGGGCTCGAACTCACGAACCGAACCGCGAGATCATGCCCTGAGGCGGAGTCGGACGCTGAACGGACTAAGCCACCCAGATGCCCCATAAAGGTATTTAAAAAAATACACTGTACTGGCTTCCTAATTTGTCCCCCTTGCTGTCCATCTAGCATGAATCTCTTTTTCCCTCTTAAAGAGATTTTCTTGGAGCAGTTTTAGGTTTGAGGAAAAATTGAACAGAAGTACAGAGAAGTCTCATTTTTCCCCCACCCCCATGGTTTCCATCTTATTTAACATCTTGCACCGGTGTCCTACATCTGTTCCAATTTATGAGCTGATATGGATACATTTGCCTTAACAAAACCCACAGTTTATATCAGGGGTCACACTTTGTGTTGCACAGTTCTCTGGGTTTTTGCCAAATGCATAGTATCATGACTCCATCATTGCAGTATCATGTGGAACAGTTTTAGTGATGGCTGTTTAAAATAATGAACTGGCTCGTGACAGTCCCTGGCCCCCAAATCATCCAGCTTGTCACTTGTCACTACTTCTAGAAGAAAATCTAGATCCTCAACTGGTCCTCAGTCTTGCATAGTTCCCTCATCCCCGCTCACTCCCTCCAGCCACACCAACCTCCTTTCAGATCCATGACTGCTCCAAATAAAAAGACAGAAGAGTAAAAATGTCATTAGTCTTTAATTTGAATACTACTTTTTGAGGAAACATGAACAGATAATATTCACCACCTGGGTGAAGGGGGTTGTGGATGATTTAATGTTTCAATGTTTCAAATGTAAATTTTCATAAGCAGCAATTCTTTACAGATTTATTTAATAATATGATCTAAGATTCCTATTGGCACATGAGGGCTAAGTGTAATAAGTGTTCAGTAAGTAAAGTCAGGTCATTAACGACTGGGAAATCATGGAGCAGAGATGAAGTATCCTGATTCACCTACCAACTTAAACTCCAAACCCTAAGTTTGCAAGAGATGTTCGGTCCTTTCCCCAATATTTAGTAAAACTTGGGAGCCACACCTTTTTTTTGCTAGCTCATGATGTAACTGCAAAGGAAAGTCATAAATATACACACACACACTCTCACATACACACTTTCTTTTATTCAAACAAGTATTTCTTTTTCCTTTTCCTTTTTGTTTTGAGTACCACAGGTCATACTGATGTGGACATGACTGTTAACTACTGACCCTCCCTGAGGTCCCAGTAAATGAAGAACAGTAATAAAGTAAGGGACACATATAAATGCACACGTATGCATTTTGTCCCACTTGGGATCCCAGAATTAGTTATTTGAAGGTGAATTATTATGAGAGAGGGTATGCATTTCACAAATGTACAAATCCAACATTTCATAAGGGAGAACCAGGTAGAGAAAACAGCTCTCTGTGCTTACAGTTCTCAGGCAGAAATCTTTCAACAACCATTAAGAATAAAACATAGGGGCACCTGAGCTCAGGTCATGACCTTGCAGTCATGTGTTCAAGCCCAGCATTGGACTCTCTGTTGGCAGTGCAGAGCCCGCTTCGTTCCTCTCTCTCTCTCTCTCTGCCCCTTCCCAGCTCACACACACTCTCTCTCTCAAAAATAAATAAACACTAAAAGAATAAAATTAAAAAGAACAAAATGTAAAGAAAAGCTTTGTTGCGGAGGTAATTACACTTCATTAAAGTTGATGCTACCTAGAGCCTGACTCTGACCACTACAGGGAGAATTTGAAAATGGGCCATCAGACCTGCATTCGCTTATTTCTTAATTAATTTACATCAGCATTCAAGAACATCTGTTGAACACTAAATCATGTGCAAATGTTTTTTAAGCTGCAGAGGAAGTACAAAACTTTACAAAGACCCTACTTTTCAGTTCATGCTGTGTTCCAGAGCAATGCTTTTCAAATGATTTGTGGGGAAGGATCATTTAAAGTAAGTGTTCAATCCATTGAAAACTTTTTTATAAAATGCCCTAAAATGATGATGCCTGTGGACTTTGTGGTAGTGGCGAATTGCTGTAAAAATTTCTAGTTGTTCATTCTCAATTTTTGCCGTTCTCTCATTTTTCACAAGCAGGTTGGGGGCTGGCACCAGCTTGCAGACTGTAAGGCACCACCCAGTTTTGGCCAAGAGAGGTATCTGAGTCTGGCAGACAGCTGGTGCAGAGTAGACACTTAAATGATTTTTGTTGTGTTTCGAATTAATTAAATTTGTCCTTCACCATTTCTATGATTTCAGGGAGGTGGCTTCAATTTAATTACCTATTCCCATGCTTCCTACTTCTTAAGATTTAGCTTTAATTTTCCTTTATTCTCCTCTTTCCATCTCCACAATGGAAAAATGTTCCCTCCTGAGCTGCAAGTACGTACTTTTCTTTCCCTGCCTGTTACCACTTTCTGTCCTTATTGATGGTGCACAGTTATTTTATATCCTCACATGCTCACTTAGGGCAGTGGCCATATCTACTTACCTTTTTATTCTCTTCCCTTACCCCAGTGCCTGGTCCCTAATAGACTCTTAAGAAATATTTGTGAAAATAGTGGATAATACTATATAGTTATCAAGAAAATAAATCACTCAACTGTGGATGGAGCATTCTTTAAGATGTTCATCAATGGACACTTTGCTCTTCTGTTTTCCTGACATGTTCTGCACCAATGGAACCATCAAGACTTAAAATACTGGGCAAAATGAACCCATCGGTCTTAAAGTATTGCCACTGAATTGGCTGAGTGATTTACTGGATCACATGTTCACACACACCATGCAGGGGCATGCGCGCGCGCGCGCACACACACACACACACACACACACACACATTTTTTTATGTTGTTGCTGGGATCTGGTAGACACAAGCTCTGCTTTCACCAATTCTGCATTACAGAAAACATACTGAAAAGCAGTGAAAAGAGAGAAATATATAAAAATGTATTAAGTCTCCACCCTTCCTTTTGTTGGCATTAAAGCTTACTAACATATTTGAAGAAAAATGGGTCCATACTATCATTCTTGAATGTCTGGAAATCATATTTTTGGAGTCTAAGGAAAAAAATCTTAGAAAGTCTTTTGATTGCAATATGTTATTTTGAAGGTACAAGAAGTCTTTTCTTAGTGTTAGATGTCATTATTTAAATCCAACCATTTGTTAAGTAGCATAATTGCCCGTCAATTATGTTTTCCCACTGAATTTAGAAGTTATACCACTTTTCTGCTCAAAAATTTTCAAGTCATAGAAAATACAGGCTGATGTAGATGATATGAAAAATAATTATAGTCGTGTAATTCAAAATAACAGAGAAGATCAGAACTTTTGTTTCTTAGATAGCCTTTAAGTGACGGTCCTTGCCAGCCTCTGTTGTATCCAAACAGAAAGTTCTGCATTTTCTGTGTTAAAAAAATGAAATGGTTCCAAGAGAATCCCAAATAGCTGGATGTTAGTTGGTATTTGCATATGTGTGGAGTTCTGTATGCCCTGGACGGGTTTATATGATTAATTAGTCCAAATGATTGAGGACAAAATCTTGAAGGGCTTTGTTCAGTTTAATTCCATGGCTCCCTTTGTGTTCGATGCACAAATCTACCTGCATCTGTACGGCTCTGCTCATGATTTAACATTTAAGACCTAACCTAGGCATTCCTCAAGACACTGTTACTATCACCTTGAGTCCCTGTGCCAAGCATCAAAACAAATCATTTGGAGAACATCCACGTGAATGCTAAACCACTCAGTTAGTGATTTACTTATAGTCTTCTTTCCTAGAATGCTTAGGAAAAAAAAGAGAGAGGCAAAGCGATAGCCTGCTTGTGTTTCTGATTATGATCAGTCGCAAAGCATTCCACTGCCTCAGTTTCTCCTTTTGCAAACCTAAAGCATACTGCCTATCTCTTGTTACCTCCCAAGGGACTGTGGTCTGGATTGATAATGTGATGACAACCCTGAATTCTTTGTATCATATGAGGACTTGTTAGCTACCGCGCTGGCTCGTCCTTTGCAAAATAAAACATTCTTTGAAGTGTTTTTCGTACAACCAGTGGCAGAATTTAAGCAGTTTTATATTACATTCTTGTTTGACTTATACCTAAGTGTCAATTTTCTTTGGATTAAAAAGACTCTGTAGAAATTAATGTGACTTAAAAAAAAAGCGCACACACACATACATGTGACCAACCATTAGGAGTTTTCTGAGTTTAAGTTAACATGGAATTTGATTACACAGTGCATTCTGGGGCTCTGCCACAGCAGGCTGTACACAGCAGGCAGGCTGATGATGACTTAAGCATTGTTTCAATGTGATTTTGCAAAGGATTTCATTTAATGCAGATTAGTAAGTTTATTAAGCTGTTGATAATTGAAGCCTCTTAGGTTTGATAAGTACCATCCAGCAAGGTAGATTAGTGGGGTTTAATTTGTTGCTCTCAAATAGCAAACAAAGACTTAGCAGAATAATTACATCTCCTCAGTTGGGCTAATAAAAGGCGACATCACAATGGTGCTTTTGACCATTTCTGCACTTCTGCAGTTTCCGCTGGAGTATTCCGCCTTTCGTGTTCTGTGCGTTTCTCGCAGGCGACACCCAGATCTATCACCTGCAAATTACTTCCTTTCTAGACCAATTAAAGATGTGGTCACATGAAACGTGAGTCATGAACACAAATATTCACTTCAGACCAGGCTGCCTTCTACCTTAGTCACAACTTCGCCATTCCCTACAATTTTTCATCCATTCCCTTGTCCAGATTTTAAGTACCTGGAGGGCAGAGACCATCTCTCTCAACTGATTCCTCAGCACCTAGTACAGCATCTGGCCTCTTGAGAAACTCAGTCTATTTGCCTATCAAATTAATGAATTATCTTAAATAATCATAAAGTATGCTCGTGAATAGCATTATCACCAAGGCTTCACATTCTGGGAAGTTAGTCTTAGTGGGAATATAAAGTTGCTGTTGTAGCCAAAAGACTGAGTCAACATAGGAAAGAGATTGTATCAATGAGGGAAATGATTTATTATCTGATAGATTCTTGGCCACACGGAGCATTTAGCTCAAGTCAGTTGGCTAGACAAATTAACTTAGTGTCTTAACATGACCCAGTCCTGACTTTAGTTGATTTGGTGGCATGCATGAAGAGAGAGAGAGAGTCCTCATTCCCCTGGATTGCTAGGTCTACCATATTTCTAACAGAGTCACAAACCAGGCAGTGAAAAATGCGACACTGGAAGACTGGACATAAATAATGTTTCTTAACAGGAAATGCCAAAGCTGTTTGAAATGGCTGGAAATGAGTTTCCAAAGTCAATCTTGTTTCTTTTTCTTTTTCTTTTTTCTCTTTATTTCTTTCTCTCTCTCTCTCTCTCTCTCTCTCTCCCTCCCTCCCTCCCTCCCTCCCTCTCTTCTATCCTTGGATATTAGAACATCAGCAAGACCACAGGTATGGAGACTGAGTCTTCGGGAATTGATGGTTTATTCTCCCCTGGCTTTTCAGGTAGTTTATTTTTTTCAGAATGACACCCTAATGTCAAACTTGGCAAGCAATTTTGAGTATTCTGGGAGATAGCACTTTCCTTAAAATTGATTTTGAACTCAATCCCACTTCTGTCTCCCACTTGATACTGTTGGTCATAAGAGGTCTATATTGAATTATTACAAAGTTCTCCCTTAAAGATTCTACCATGTGACTTAGCAAGGATGCTTGCCTGTAGGTCATGGAAACTGTGCCCAGTGACTTTATAACAGTACAAAGAGCAAAAGAGAATGAAACCTGATATTGCTCCTTCATGTGAGTAGTGACTTTTTCCTACACTGGGTAGCTTTTAAACCATGGACCCATTTCCTAAGATGATATCCCTAGACATGTATGTTTCCTATACCACAGAATAGAATAGTGACAAACTTCAAAAGGATACATATGTAGGAGTGCTAAAACCAGGAGTTATAGTCAAGTACTCAAGTAATCAGACCAGGGTACTTCTTGGAGCTCTCAGTCATTGTGTCTCTGTCCACCTGTGGCGATTTTTATTACAACACCACCCCAACACCCAGCCCCACTGGTCACAGCTAAACAGTCCAGTGGACCAGTGGTGGTGCCTGACTCCACAGCAAAAAATTGATAGGTGGGCCACTACCATTGACTTATAGATTAGCCCCTAAAGAGAAGCTGATCAATCATATTCCTTTTCTTGGAAATTTGAAGTTAGAAAAAATGAGCCGGGAACCATGGGGAACTAATTGCAAAGAAGTCTTGAGGTAGACAAAGTTCCAAAAAGGCAACCTCCCCTATGTATCAGTAGAGATTGGAGGGGAACACATGCATCATCAGAGTTCTGTATAGGACTTGTGCCGTCAGAAGAAGAAATGTTGTGTATGAGAAAGAAATCAGGTATTCTATGAAAGACAGAAAGAGGGGCACTTGGGTGGCTCAGACGGTTAAGCATCTGACTTTTGATTTTGACTCAGGTCATGATCTCAAGGTTTGTGAATTTGAGCCCTGCATTGGGCTCTGTGCTAATAGTGTAGAGCCTGCTTGAGAGCCTCCCTCTCTCTCTCTCTGCCCCTCCCATGTAAGTTCTCTTTCTCAAAAATAAATTTAAAAACCTAAAAACAAACAAACAAACAAACAAACAAACAAAAAAACCAACTCAGAGAGATGGAAAGAATAGTCCTGATTTTTTTCCCATTCCAATTCCATTCAATTTCTAGGCTCACAGTAATTTCCTCTCTCCCGAAGTGACTCAAGTGATTCTTATTGGTATAGCTAGGAAAGGTAACAGGGAAATCATATGAGCCAAAAGGCACCAAAAACCTTATTTCTTCATAGGTCCCAGATCCAGCCCTCAAGTGCAGCATCTCATTTCATCTATGTGAGCCCCACAGTGGAAGAAACTGACATCTGGAGTGGGGATATGACTCACCCAAGGTCACACCACTAGCAAAGCCAGTATTAAAGCCAACTATTGTAGCCAACTCTTCTGACCTAGATACCAACCACACTAAGTGCACTCCAATCAGATCACACTCCCCCCTCCATGTAGAAGGCAGAGTTGGCTAGCTTCTAAGATTATTACTTCCATCTCTGGAAAGGGGTTAATTTGTAGGATAAGTACAGAGAGGCTGATACATTCTGTTTATACCAGGGTCGGAATCCTAGTTGTTATTTTGCATTTGGAATTACAGTGTCAGCTCTGACATCCATGGGTCTTGGATGTCCCAACGTTTCACTTAATGGGACTCATCTAAAGGAACTTGACTTTCGACGGTTGGTCAAGTTGTTTCCTGGGCTGTATTGAAAAACATATTTTAGGGATCTCAGGAAATATAGGGACAGACACATCTTTATTGTCAAATTCATCCCTTTTTGGTCTCCATCTTTTGCCACTGTTGATAATGAAGGGCTTCCTAGGGTGTCGATCTGTATTAGGGTGTGGTTTACAATGATCTCTTGCAGGGACAGGGTCCAAAGGCAAACTCATCAAATGCTTTTTGACAACTCGTTTTGTATATTCTTTTTGTAGTACAAAAGTTGTGCTGAATCAATGAGGGCCTTTTGGGAAATAGTTATACAAGCAAAAGAAAATACACATTATTTCTAGCCCTGACTCCCACCCAGAGAGAACTCTGATAACATGTTGGCATGTGTTCTTGGTAGAAAAGTATAGGATACCCCAGAAGCCAACAAGACAAATGTCTAATTTCTCCCTGGGATGCAGTGACCTGGTGAAAGCATGCAGAACTGAATTAACCATTCATCTGAGAATGTGCTGACCAGGCATGTGAGAGGCAGGACTAGTAATGGCCCCAGCACGGGACAAAGTGTGCATGCAAAATGAAGCAAAGGTGTGCCTTACTTCTGGAGAGATGTGGCATTTTATATAAATGCCCCAAATTGTTCCTTTATACAGAAGACACGGCTATGCCTTTGTTTTTCCGAACATCTTAAATGTATTTATGTCCCTACTTCACAGAGATGGGGGCCAAATATTATTCTAATATAAGTGATCAAAAAAATCAGGACAATCCTGGAGATCATTGTAAGCATTCTGACAGATTAGAAATCAAGTTTAGGAATCAAGGATTTGAGGTCGAACTCCAACTGAAGATTTCCCCAGGAGTTGTGGAAAATGTGCATGATGGTCCCTCGCTCACAGGTTCTGCATCTGTCGGTGAGGGTGGGTCTCCAGCATTTCAAATTTTAAACCACAGACAATTCTGTCAACTACTCTCTGAGATACGACTGCTAATGTTTCCTCTTGGTCACTGGTTGGGATTGGAGTTTCTCAAAGTTGGCTGCTTATGATTACTTAAAATGTGCCAAACACATGGCTGTTGCTTTAGTTCAGTCTTGTCATCACACCCCAACCCTGTGACTATAATTTTCTCAATGCCTCTCTGCCCTCAGCCCCTCTTCCACCTCGCCAATGAGTGCCATAGAAATATCTTCTTAAACCCAAGTTTCTCAACCCCAGTACTATTGACATTTGGGGCTGAATAATTCTTTGTTGAGGGGGGCCATCCTGTCCTTGTTGGGCATTTAGCAACATTCATGGCCTCTACCCACTAGAAACCAGCAGCATCGTCAGCTCCAATTATAACAACCACAGCTGTCTCCAGTCATTGCAAAATGTCCCTTTAGGGCAAAGTTGACCTTGGTTGCAAACCACAGTTCTTAAACCTTAGGGAAGAATGGGTTGGTGTCTTCTGTTGTACAAATGTTTTATCATGGAGTTCAAACACCTACATGATTTATCTGCAAACCACATTTCTGGCCTTGTCTACTGTTAAACTCCTCGATGACCCTCCCTCTTCACCACATTAGCCCATTCACACCTCTGTACGTTTGCTTTTCCTTTTTTTCTCAGGCCTTCAGTATCTTTTCTTTTCTGCTTGCTTGCCCAGGAAAAACTGACTCCTTCAAACTTAACTCAGAATTCATTTTCTCTCAAGTTTTTCTGGATTTTCCTAATTATCTCAACTCCTTCCTTGTGTACCACATATTTACTTCTGCTGCTACCTAGAACTTCTTCAAACTTGTCCTGAAACCCAAATTTTGCCCATCTCTTTCCCTTAGATTGCAAAGACCAGATCTTATTTCTTCCCAGGTCACTAACACATAGCATAGGTGAAGCACAAGTTGGTCCTTCATAACATCTGTGCAAATAAATTAAAATTTGACATTTAAAGGTTACCAGAGAATAAGTATTTTTTTAAATCCATATATTGTCACTGACTCACCAAGAGTAATGGAAATAAAATTAAACGTGTGTGCTATCGACCTATAGCGTTATACTTAGAGCCATCAACATTTCGGAACATTTAAGTTGCATTCAGTCCTTAACCAGAGTTAACACCAGTAAGAACAAGTGACCAAACTACTCATAAGCAGCCTATACTAAGTAAAACCACCCCACTCCCAAACCAGCCCAAGAGCTATTTTCACTTTAGTGTTTCTCCTTTCCTTTAATAGATCTAAATTATACCTCACATCATCTTTGAAAAGCACTGACTCGGGTAGGAGCTGCGTTAGCACCTTTGATGGAATTGTTACAAAGAGAACTCCCAAGGAGTTCTAGGTTTTAGGAATTCCTCTATTATTGGCTTCACAATTACAGTAATCGACAACAATTAACTTGTCTGCATTTCCCTCCCATTGCCTAGTGCCCTTACTTGATGTTGCATAACAAACGCGTCCAGTTGACCCTAACCATCCAGTCTCAGCCTCAGGTCTCAAGGGCTTATTTCTACCACCTTAACTACCTGAAATTCAGAGAGAGATGGAGACAAGGGCTTAAGGAGGAAGTGGGGACCACTGAGGAAGAAATAGCTGTGGTGGTAGAGGCCCTTGGAGAACTTCTGCTTTCATTCATAAGGTGTAAACATTTTAACCGATAACCTGGAGGAAATAAAACCAAAACAAAGAGGACCTTCCTTCCTCTTGGAGATCTATAATTGCCTAGTGTTTACCAATATAGACCGCCTAACTTCTGTCATTTGGATTTCTTTAAACACATAACCTCCATCTAGGTGATTGGGCTCCTGCTTAGAAAGAGAGAGGGCTGAGAACATGAATTCAGGTGACTTAGTTTAGCTTGGTCCAGGTCTTATCAAGTGCAAATTGTGTCACATGCGTAGTTTTCTTCCTAACTTCAGTGTTGAAGTTACAGAAGGAAAGGCGAGGATGATTTAAAATCTGGAAAGATCTCTGAAGAGTTAATTGTTCAATGACAAAATGACTCCTGACTACAATTGTTCCTCATCTAAAGTGCAAATAAAATAGTGGGAAACAATATAAGAAAAAGAAGTATAAAAAATGCTTCCTGTTGCATTTTTAAAGAGCATTTGCAATGGACATTTGATGCAAACCCAATCAGTATAATTTAATGCTATAGTATTTATGTCAATATTAATGCCTTCTTTTTATGAAATATTACAGAAGGGATTATATCTGAAATGACAAGAAAAAACTTCTGTTAGCAAACCATAAGTTCCTTTTTCCAGTAGTTACGATTCTTATATGATTTATGTCACAGAGAAGTGAGGCAGCTCATACAAATCTCGTATTTTCTTGCTATCTGGTTATCTGTGTTTAGACATCTGCTTTTTAAGTATCAACTCATTTATTTCTTATCACCACACACTGGGTTTGTTCCATTTTACCTATGTATCTAAATACACATATTTAGACTCATGTGTGCATGCAGACTTTAATTTGGTTGGAGGCAGAGATATTACAAGAGTCTATCAAGCACCATGTTTCTTTCCCATAACCATCATACGATGAAAAATAATGTCAACAATTGTGCAAGTGCAGTATGACAAGTGTGAAAGCCCTAATTGGTCAATTGGACCAGAATGATGAGTTGCTTTTTTTTTTTTTAAACCAATGTCACTTCTAATCTATTACAACAGTAATGAACAGCCAGACAGCCCATTTCCCACGGATATCTTCAAAGCTCTACAGATTGCCATTTGAACCATTCTTTAATTGCATTTGGCACAGATTGTAGTATGCTCCATAGAACCAAGAAGGCGTGTTAACTAGATTTGGCTATCCCTAAGTCACTATAATGATGAGGCTTTATATGACTAAAGGGATTTAGCTTCAGTCTTTCCTCTCAACTGTTATAACCACCTAACATACAGTAGTTGCCTGAAAATTTGAATTTTTATGACAGTGTATTCACTTTTTAAGGTTTACTGGGTTAATAGGAATTAAGAGTATTTTTTGCTTTTGTTTTTTGTATTTGTTTTTGGTGTGTGTGTGTGTGTGTGTGTGTGTGTGTGTATGTGTGTGTGTGGCTTGTCCCATCTTGGATGTAAAATTTTCTGGATTTTAATTATCCAGAATTTTATTTTAATTATAAAATTGGAAGTGATCCAATAGTATATATACTCCAAGATTTTTCTCAAAAGTTTATCTTTTATCTGTTAGGGGATTTTGTTTTTGAATTTATTTTGCCATTGATCAATACATATTTTGCTTTCAACTTTGTCAATTGTCTTATCTCCATTGTTAATGTATAATCCATGCCATTTAAAAATTTTCTGTGACAATTGGGAGGGATGGCTATACAATATCCTCCTCCTGGGCCAGTGATAATTCACTAACCATTTCCATTGAGCTACTTTGGCTCAGCAGAGACACTGACTTGACTCTTGGGCATAGAGAATAGGGAGGAGACATGGTTCCCTTCAGGCTGACCTCTAAGAGGTGATGATGTACAATTTGCAATGGAAGGTGATGATGTACAATTGGAATAAGGTAATAATGTACATTTTAGAGTGCTCATTCAGAGCACTTCTGATAAAACATGGAAGACTGAATATATGCTTTTCTTCTGGTTTCTCTCAAATATGCTCCTAAAATGACGGTAAAGGAACAATAAAAACAAAACAAAGGCATATCCCACCAGGGAGAAGGAGGTAGCAATTCATGATGGATGCCAACAACATTTTGAAAGCTTTAAGTGGATGAGTGGTAACTGGTAGAGCTGACTGGGGACTGTTCTAAGATAAGTGACTGGAAAGCAGAGCATAAGCCAACAAGAACCATGTTGTTTCACTCAGCTGAATCTCAGGCATCCTTAGGAATTGAGGCACTAGGTATCTTTGAAGGCTGAGGAGTTGTAGAGTCAAACCCATATGAAATAATTGGTTTAAAGTCTTTAAGACAAGTAGCCAAATTTCCCCCTCCACTCCACATAGCCAGGAAAATGACCCTCTTCCACCCAGGCAGAAAGCCAGAGGTTTATTCCTTTGAAAGGTTGACTCTCAGTGGATTGGGTCCTAAGGCACGGCTGAAGGAAGGCATGAGGCACCAGACTGGAAACAAAACGATCAAATCAAAGTCTACAAAAGGGCCATTGAGAGCCCCCAGGTTTCTTACCTCTCTCAGCTGCTAGAACATGAGCAATGTGGCTGAATATCTTCCCCACAACCCCTTCACACTCCTACCCCACCCTGTACACATCTTTGGAGGTCTTTTCTTTGGAAATACTAAAGAGCACCAAATAGGGACCTAATGGTCTTGACTTTGGGGGCTCTCCCAACAAAATATTGGGTACCCACTAAACAAGTCACCAGGAAGTAAGTCCCATCTCAGCACAAAGAATTCCCAATTTGCATTTTGGTGCCTCATTTTAAGATATAATAATAGCCAAATGTTTCTAGGACTTGAGGAAAGCCTCTAACATGAAAGACAGAGATCACTTAAAAAAATATTTTGAAAAACTATATTTAGAAATTAATTTTTCATGGGGGTAGAGGATTTACTTTTTAAAAGTTTATTTATTTATTTTGAGAGAGAGCACAGGAGCAAGGGAGAGGCAAAAAAAGAGGGAGAGAGAATCCCAAGTAGGCTCTGTGCTGGCAGCGCAAAGCCTAATGCAGGGCTTGACCCCACAGGCCGTGAAATCATGACCTAAGCTTAAATCAAGAGCAGGGCGCTGAACAGACTGAGCCACCCTGATGCTCTAAGGATTTACTTTTTTAGTCAACAGGGTAGTATACATTACCAAAAGTGCAATATCTTTCAAAGAAGCCCCTATTATAGTTACATTAAACTAGGCATCTATAAACTGTTAGGAATATCTAGAAATAGGATAATTCTCCTAGATTAATACTTTCTTCCTTATTAATGGGATTAGATGTTGAGTTCTGAGATTAAATCAAAGCCAGTTTCTGGAATTTGATTATTTTCTGGGGAATAGTTTTAGCTGATTTACAGAGGTTAGGCCACTTTTTATTTTTTGAATAGTTATCTTGAAAGAAATACTGTGGTTTGGCCCAATTTTGGTTACTTCCATTTTTTTTTATGCTTTTAGGATTTAAAAAAAAATCTCTAATACATTGTTCTCTCTAGAGTCAAGCTTTATGCCTGCATGTTTGTCCTCAAGAAAAAAGAATAAAAAAAAAAGAGGAGCAAATCTTCAAGCATTTATGAAAAACTATCATGTTCAAGGATGGTTAAAAACAGTTCTAAAGGTATCTATGTTTGCATGCAGTTTAAGGATTTTCAATTAAAGAGGAGGCTATTCTAATTATTAACCAATATGAGCATGCAAGTGGTTAATATTGGTAATTATTATTTCAATCATATGCATGCCACCGGTGGAGTAGGAAATAACTTGAACAATTTTAAAAAATACTATAGGGTCCTTGTTCTGTTACTTACCTTCCTGTGTCTAGAAACATTACTTAATTACATGACCAAATATGCCTATAAATAAAAGTGAGAAAATAAACCATCTGCTGTAACTACTTATGAGGTTGGAAACACACTTCAACATGAGATGGCATTAAAATTTTTTTTAATGTTTATTTAATTTTGAGAGAGGGAGAGAGCAAGTGAGCACTAGTGGGAGGAGGGACAGAGAGAGGGGGAGACAGAAAATTTGAAGCAGGCTCCTTGCTATCAGCACAAAGCCCAATGTGAGTCTTGAACTCACCAACCATGAGATCATGACCTGAGCAGAGTTGAACACTCAACCTACTGAGCCACTCATGGGGCCGCTGAGATGGCATTTTAAACAGGCACAAAGCACCATCTATATACAGCCTACTCTGAAAAAGAGACAACATTGATGATCTATTTCACCAAGGAACAGTCTCCCGCACTGGGCTGGTATCATCATATCTAGGTGCAGATACTATCTGGGACAACAATAACACATTAGCTAATGAAACTACTCATACGTCCTCCAGATGGGAAGGACTGCATAACCATGATGTGATTTGTTTGGTGAAGACACAAAGACCTGACAAGGGCTGGAATCAGAGCTGGCGTCACCACAAGGAACCTTGGGCAATAAGTGGAACACTCCAAGTCCAAGTTTTCTCATCCATAAAAAGGAAGCCCTGTTTGATTCATAGGGCTTTTGCAAGGTTCAAATGAATACATAATATGAATGGGTACTGTGTAAGCTCTTTCACAAATGACAAAGTGCCATAAAAATACAAGTTACAATAGGGGCGCCTGGGTGGCAGAGTTGGTTGAGCGTCCGACTTCAGCTCAGGTCATGATCTCATGGTCTCTGAGTTTGAGCCTCGCATCAGGCTCTGTGTTGACAGGTCAGAGGCTGGAGTCTGCTTCAGATTCTGTGTCTCCCCTCATTCTCTGCCCCTCCCCTGCTCACACTCTTTCTCTCTCTCAAAAATAAACATTAAAATAAATACAAGTTACAATGATATGACTATGAAGACAAATAATAACATAACAAATATCAAGATGCTTCATGGTGACCATCAATTTTTCAGTTGTATCTTGGTAACTTTGGGATTGAAAGTACACCTCTTAGATTTGGAATGGTTAGGGCTCTGTACTCTTACTTTTTGGAAAAGGAAAACTGAAATTTATGTACCTAGAGTCATGTTATTTTGGTAGCAAATACCCCCCCTCCCCAAATCCCACACGTGGTCAGATTAAAGGGCTAATGGTAATTAAAGACTGACACAGAGTAAATAAGATTAATATTAGAATAGGATTACATGAAAAAAGATTTATATCAAAGGACTCTTTCTCTTTTCTCCCAAACAAGGCCTAGGACACGAAAGAAGTCTTACGCAAAGCACTTTAAGCCTCTCAGTTATTTTTAAAGACGTTGAAAAATATGACGAGGTAAGCACAATTTGTTTTTTTACTGGAAAACAGCAGAAGTTATAATATGCTTAAGGCATCACTCTACATATAGGAAATCGTACTATCCTGGAAGGCAAATTGGGTCATGGATGTCCAGGAACTTGAAAATCTTGTTTCGAACAGTTAGAGGAGAGAATGTACAGCAGACAGAATGAAAAGGTGTCTAAAGCCATCACAACAAATTTCAATATCAATATAAGCTTTTTTTAATGTGCTTCTTGTTGAGCTACAAGTGTTCTTAATACAGTATTTTGTACAAATGCAGCAGATATAAATCTTTGCATGTACACAGTCATCTAATTATGATATAGAGTCATAAAATTCACATACACACACACACACACACAAACACACACACATGCACATGTGTGGAGGTCCTGGGTGCTGGGTGCTTTTATCATAAACCATCAGGAATATGATCTAAGACCAAAATAAAAAGTAAGATATGAAGACAACTACTGGAGGAAAAACTTTTTGTTTTGCTTAAAAGTTGGGAAGTACTTTCATTACACATATATGCTTGTCCCTAATTCACAAATGAGGAAAGAGTATGGTCTTCAGAATTACAGCACCAGGATGGCAAAGAACTTTAGAAACCAAGGAGCCTGGGAAGGTGCAGGGACCTTGGATTTTTCCTTTGAAAGTTATTCTGAAGCTCAAATGCAATGTCTGTGAAAACACTTTGGGAATTTTTACTTAAACCAACAAAAAGGAGCATTTTCAGTGGGGATGTCCAATGGCTCTGACATCTAGGAGCAGAGTCAAACTCAGGACTCAGCGGAGGTTTGCCCTGGGCTATGGGGGTGAAATGATACCTGGGCAAGAGGGACCATGGGACGTCACATGGCCTTTCTGGGACTGCATCACTCTGGTTTGTTATATTCAGTGTTTGTATCTCATAACTCAAGGTCTATGCCTTTGGCATAAAGGTCAGGGATACTTTTATCACTTTCCATCAACAAATGTTCCTTGAGTACCTATCAGGTACTTGGCACTGTTTCAATACAAATACAAATACAAATACAAATACAAATACAAATACTGTATTTGTACAATACTGGTCAAGAGGATTGAAGAATAAAATACAAGGTTATATGCATTGGAGAATTCTGTAAAGAATGGAAAATAAGGCACAGAGTGTCTCCTGGGTCCAGATCTCTGTTTGGGCTGCCATACAAAATTGTCATAGTATTACTAACACTTATATAACACTTGACAGTTTGCTACATAAATGCTAGTATCATGACAATGCTACTTACAACAGACTTTCTTCAGGGTCTATATCTCTAAGCAGCTTACATCCTAGTGCTACACTGGTTCTCACAGGACCCACCCAAGTACTTAGCCACTGCTGGTAGGTCTGTGAATCTGCTACGGGAAAAAAAGCACAAGTTTGCAGGTCAGACAACAACCAGTTTGAGCATGAGCTTTCCTGGGTACTGGGGCCCAGAAGCCTAGAAGGCCTGGAAGATACTTAACTTTTCAGAGCCTATACTGAAAACCCGGGGAAGATGACAAGAGTCTCTATTTATCAGGTGTACTGAACATCAGAGATGTTGCCCATGAAAGCACTTTGCAAAGGGTCAAGTGCTATAGGAATATTACGAGTAGCAGGACAATTCCATAGGCCACTTCAAACACATGTGGATCTGTGCTCTGATGGGATCAGCTGATGCATTTTATGTCCTGTATAGAATTCTCAAGGGTACACCACTCTGAATTTTGTTCTTATGTTTAATGCTTATAAACTTTTCAGATGATTTGATTTTCTACAATGGATCAGGACCACCTATCCCATTCCAACGAGGCATATCTATCCACAAAATAGCTTACACGCCACTAAAAATCTAGAGAAGCATGTTAAATTCCCAAGCTGTTTGAAATGGAACTATGTCATTGATATCCAGATGGAATCCTAGTTTTTCTTCTCCTTCCCATCTGATAGTTTTAATTAGGATTATCTACTACAACAAACTGATCAATTAAAAGTGACCTGTGATAAATCCCAGTATTTATGACGAGGCAAAAAGATTACAGAAAATTCCTAGTACTTATGAGTGAAGAGAATTCCTTGAGATAAGTTTCTACTTTGTAGTATATTTTAAAACACCATTTTCCAGGAATTTACTGTGCCACAAGCCATTGTGAGGAAAACTGCATAGAGAATATATTGTACAGGTATAGAAGGACCTCAGAAAATTACATGATATTTATAATTTATAAAAAGAGACCACCAACTAACCCTCAAAACACCCCCCAAACCAAAGGGGTAATCTCTTAAGGAACACATCTGGAAGAGAGAGCAAATGTGACTAGAGACAGCACAAGTATTAAACAACCCTAGGCTTCACAGTCTGGCTCTAGTGGAAAGTGGTGATTTAATCTTACAAATTTATTTAGCTAAATTGATCACTGAAAGGCTAAAACCCTTCAAAATATATTGAAGTCTGGATGAATTTTCTAGTTCAGCTACACATATTGATTACATTAAGCAGATAACTGCCATATCTCTGATTTCTGTTATGAGATACAGTCACAGAAAATCAAGAACCAGATGCTAAAAGACAAAAGAATTCAAAAGTGAATGTGCAAGAATTATTATACAAAAAAACTAATCAATCTGTGAACGTTTAGAGACAATGAGTATTTTCAATAACAAAAGACACACAAAAATGCAGCTGCCTAATCACAACTTATGTTCACTGTGCAGTAAGATACTTTAACATTTATTAACAGAAGCCTAAAAGTTCACTGTAGATCACTCTTGGAGTAGATAAGGCAGATTTTAATTAAAATATCACCTTTGGGGGCACCCGGGTGGCTCAGTCAGTTAAGAGTCAGTATGTCTCTTGATTTTGGCTTGGGTCATCTCATGGTTCATGAATTTAATCCCTGCATCAGGCTCTGTGCTGTCAGAGTGGAGCCTGCTTGGGATTCTCTCTCTCTCCCTCTCTCTCTGCCCCTCCCCCACTCATGCGCACACACACACACACACACACACACACACACACACACACTCTCTCTCTCTCTCTCTCTCTCTCTCTCTCTCTCAAAAAAAAAAAAAGAACAACAAAAACCAAAACCAAAAAGATCACCTCTGACAAATAACGAGACTTATAGGGACTAATGCCTAAACCAAGACATTTATGTCTTATTAAAACCGATGTCTCTAGTTTGCAATGGTTTTTTATGTGACAAAGCAGTGCAAAGAACTGCCTAGCACCACAGAACATTTTAGAGCTAAGGAGACATCCTGACTAATCTTTTAGACAGGTGAGAAAACCCAGGTACACAAGGGACAGTAAATATCAGTGTGACACTAGATCCTGATTTTCCAACAATTCCTTGTAGAGATCTTTAATTACATTGGACGGTTGCTCCAAAAAGTTTGAAGAAGTCTAGGCTGAATTTTGAAGAGGAAACTGTTTTCCCAGAGGCAATCTCCTAGAAAAAATTGTAAAATCTGTAGGTAGATATCTCCATTTAGGATAAGGTGCTGATTACATTTAGTGAAAGGAAGAAGCAGAGTATTAATGGTTTGTAAAATTCAACAAACAATGGCTTCTGAATTATGCTGATGATGTAGAAGACAATTCTCTGTACTGCTGTGCACCAGCTCACTGGCCATTAATAGCATCTCTTGTGAAGGTCATGGAGGGTCAGACTGGTAAATTATAGCAAGGCTCAAGCTGTCTGAACAGTTGTCATTAAATCACAGATAATTAACAGTTCAAGATAAAGCATTAACTTCAATTTCTGGAGCTTTGCTAGCTCTGGAGATATCCCTGCTTAAATGAGATCTGTGACAGGTACTACGTGCTGAGAGACCTGTTAGAACACTCTTTATTTTGGCATGGCAGGATCCTAAATGGTCACTCAGCAACTCGCAGTAAGCCTAAGAGTAAATGTTTTTGGGGCACCTGGGTGGCTTAGTCAGTTAAGTGTCCGACTTCAGCTCAGGTAAGGATCTCACGGTTTGTGAGTTCGAGCCCTGCATCAGGCTCTACGCTGACAGCTCAGAGCCTGGAGTCTGCTTTGGATTCTGTGTCTCCCTCTTTCTGCCCCTCCCCTGCTCATGCTCAGTCTCTCACTCTCAAAAATAAAATAAACACTAAAAAAAAATTTTTTTTTTAGAAGGTAAATGTTTTTGAATGGTTGTCTGAGTTTTTCTCTACTTCTACCAATCTGAAAGCAGATGGAGGAGAGCACAAGCTTGGGATAGAATTTGGACTGAAGAAGTCTCGTGGAGTAAAACACTTCCTGGCAATAAAGGTGATCTAAGTGGCTTGGGGAAATGTGTGCCTAACTAGTGAATTGGTTAGCAATATGGAGCTTGGACAACAGAAATACCCCTCTGTAGTGAACAGCCAGTGAAAGGAACTGAAGCCAAGGCAAGTGCCTGCATGAAGTAGTCAGAGAACCTGAAATGTGATGTTGCAGAGAGAAAGGAGGATGGCATGGAAGTCTCTTGAAAAGGCTGAGAGATGACCTCTGTCGAACCAGGATGGAAAAGCAATAGAGCAGAACAAAGTCGAAAGAGGGAAAGAGAGACTTCATTTTATAAGATAACCCAAACTACCATCCCTCATTGTAAACCTGTCACCACACTTTGCTGTAGTTTTAAAAGATAATTTGCTGTTCCTGCAGGTAATTCTATGGTTAGATTCCATGTGTTAAAACATGGTCTCTGGGGCAAATCCGACCATCTTCTTCAAACAGATCGTCATGGGGTAAAGGTTTGTGTCCAAACTTCTTATCACAGCATTTTGAGCCCTTTCATGTCTCTTTCCTTACTCATTTCTTACTTTGTCTCACCTTCAGACCTCACACTTGAGCCACAAAACTACATCTGAGACTCTAAGCTGCTGATACAGGTTTATGTCCTTTGGACTTTTATTTTTTTTGGTACTCTACCCTCCACCCAAATCACCATCCCTTCCCCAACCCCTTAGGGATCTGCTGTGTTGAAAACTCAACTAAATCATTAGGTCATCTATAAAGCTTTTCTATACCTCTATCTGAGGGAGAACTGACTACCCATTCTTTTGTGCCCCGGTGCACCCCACAGATGCCTAGACCATAGTAATGATTACACTTTATGGCATCTGCTTAATTGTGTGTTCATCTCAACTGGACTGTGAACTCCTCCAGGTTAGGAACCCTCTTTGCTTTATTATTATAGAAACAGTTCTTAGCATTGTGCTTGCATAGAGAAATTGCTTAATGTTTGAAGAATAAAAAATAAATGAATGAATGGGTCAACCAATCACTGGATAAATATATACTTGAAGACACTGCCCTTAATGATACTACTGTGGCATTATAATTGCTTTAAAGTATCTATAAAGAATGTAAAAATGGGCACTATATAAGCTCTCATTATCCTTTTCTTGCTTGAATAAAAGGGACACTTCAGAAGAGCTCTTAAAAATAAATTCATCAAAATAGAAAAATCAAGTTCCAATATAGGAATTATAACTTTCATGATAGAGATACACTCAAACGGATTAGCGGTCCAGAAATATATCTCTAGGAAATCAAGTAAATGAGGTACAGGTGTGGGTCATAGTTTAATACCACCTTGCAGAGCTTAAGAAAGTAAAAAGAAAGAAAAGAAAAAAACTGGAACAAAATTTGGAATTTAAGGACACAAGTAAGGAATAACACAAGAAAAATAAATAGACCAAAGCCTTATAGAAATATATTATGAAAATTAAGAGAGAATCAAGTAATTAAGTACTTTACCTCAAAAGGCATAGTCTATAACTTACAGCACAAAACTGGGAAGTATCCATAAATATCTTTTAACAAGAACTTCTAGTCTTTTCTCATTCTCAGTGGATGGTTCACCTGGACCAACCTTTACACTTACACTCTTCTCATTATTCTCTTAGCCAGAGTAAATCACAACTGGATGCTAAGGCAGGACTTCTGATTCTGCCCCAAATCATGCTGATGGTTCAGACTCATAGGACTGAAAATGAGGTGACAAATGTCAGCCTAGAAAAAGAATCTGTTTCTGGTCTCAGAGGCACAGAGTCACAATACTTTCGTGAGGACAATACTTTCCTTCTGGGCCAGAGACACTATGAACACTCATGTTTTTTAGGTGTAGACAGAGCTTCCAAAACTGTGTTCTACGATATTTGCAGGGGGGGTGTGAAGTTCTATTTCCTCCCCTCCCCCATTTGTTTTCAAGAGAAATTCCTGACTGGTTTGTCTTTAACACCGTGCTTTGTTTCAGCTATTTATATACTGCCTTGTTCCAGAATGAACAGGAGAGCCGAAAATGAAAAGGGTATGAAAAAAAGGAAAAAAAAAAAAAAAAAAGACCCAAAATGTAACCAGGAAGCAGTGAGAAGTACGTAGGATAATAACCTACAGGATTGTTATGGGCGTGGCTGTGATCCACACAAATTAAAACCGAGGGAAACACCCTTCATCACTGAGCTCAGTAGAGACAATACATTAATGATCCCATAAGCATTTCCAAAGAATAGAGACAGTTCTTGGAGAGAAAATCTCCACAAGGTAGCTCCAAATATTGCCAAGTAACATGAAAGAAAAGACATTCTGGAGTTGCTTTTCTAATCTGATGGCTTATTTTGTGTGAATAAATTATCAAGATGTAAGGTTCAACTTTTTTTTTCTTAACAAAGTAGGTAAAATGGGACTTTGGTTAGCAACATGTCTATAGTGGTAAAGCGCTTTATGGGATTTGAAATATATTGTGGAAAGAAATATAATCAGGAATTTTATTTTATATCCAGAAATAAATTCATTAAGTAATTGCAAAATTTAAGCATTCAAAATAGAAAAAAAATAGTTGTTTGCAATGGGAGGAGAAATATATGTTGGTAGGAATGATCACTAGACTTTGACAATTTAAAGCATCTGAAGCATTAAAGTTTTGATGTTCCATGATAGCACAAAAGAATAGAGAGAAGGCGAGTTTTGTCTGTTTCCAAGTTATTAAATTTCCAAATTATTAATAATTAATGTCCCCTGAGGATGACTTCTGATAGGAGAGTGCATGATAGCACATTCGTAAAAGTGTTGCATACATTTTCAACCAGCTGATAATGTCCATCATCATTATGCATCTATTAAATGTCACATATTGTACTACAATCAGGATGACATTGGCCTGTAGCCACACAAAGCCAACTTTACGCACTGACATTCTTGTTCTTTGGTGGTTGGGGGTATGGCCACATAGAACAGGGTCAATGGTGAATATCATACAGCTGTCATTATGTTAAGTAATTCTCCTTTAGGAAGCCTGCTTCTCCCCTGCATGACTAGCTGATAAGGATCCAAAGTCACCACACCTGCAAGCAAATGATACATAGCAAAGGGAACGTCAGGACAGTCTGAGGTGCAAATGAGCATAATCTTGCAAGGTAGGTCAAGGCTGCAGCTCTGGTCCAGGCAAGTCCCTTCATCTCTTCACTCCTATACTCAGCAAAGCCATGGTTGTGCCTGACCTCATCACACTCAAGATCTGAGATGCCTAATCTCTTTTGTGTTTGACACTCATGGTACATATTTAGTAAGTGTTGATGACTGAATGGGAACCAATTAATATTTATTTTGTTACTCTGAAGGCCAAGCATTTTAGTCTGGAGGAAGATAAAGAGAGGGACACAGATTTCAGATGTTGTACAAGAGGCACAAATTCTTTCCATCCTTTTGAGGTGAGTCAGGGTCACTTTGGTTTTCCTCCCGATCTTTCACCTATAATTTGAATAAGAATCATGTCAATTGCTTTTTTCTTCTCCCAGAAAAGCTACAATGAGCTAAACACAGGCCATTCACTTGATTCAATTTTCATGGACATACTCAGCTCCAGGCACCACTCTAGGTGATGGGATTCCCTGAAGAATGTCACAGTGCCTCCTGCCTAATACATCCTTAATGACGGAATGAATGACCTCTGACTTGCACATAATAATGCTTCAGGGTAAACAAAGTTGTTGGCTTGAATCTCATTAGAATAAGTCAAAGAATTCTTTGAAAGAGCTCACAGCTGTGCCGTAAAGAGAGCCATATAACCCTGTTCCCCTCCAGTTTACAGTTTGGTGTAAAGGTTGCCCCAAACACTTACAATTCAACAATACAACGAATACAACAATACAATTTGTACACTAATACAAATCATAAGAACAATATGATGTGTTCTGCTGTAAACGTGAAAAAGAAGGCAAAGTGGATGGGGGATGTGAAGATGTTATCCATGTAGATGGCCGGGGGGAAAATTACAGTCAGAGCTCTTTCCCAGGAAAGAATTCAGAAACTAAATCTAATACAAAGGCAAGATGACTCTGTGTTGGTTTGTACCTTACTGTCCTTTCCTGTGCGGAAACGTTAACATTTTCAGATATAATGGGTCTTTTTTCTAGGTCATGAAGCACAAACAATGTGCCGGAGGCCTGAACAAAGTTGACTCATCAGCAGGGCTTTGCACTTAAAGATCTGAGTTTTCCTGGCTATTTAAATGAGAGTTGGGCATTAATACACACAGAAATGACTGACATGTTTGGTTGTGGGGATTAGCTTCATTGTATGGAAATGCCACGTTGGCATCCCTACATTAACATTCTGGATCTCTTAAAGTGTGAATGGGGGCTTCTATCCACCCCTCACTCAAAAGATAATTTCTCTTAAAATACTCTGTTTAAAGTGTGCTTGGTATTTTTTTTTAAGGACTTGGGTAGGAAGAAAGGGATCACAATTAGGAATCAAAGTATTTTTTTCTTGACAAGGGAACTGAAAGAAATTTTGTAGAGTTTATCACTAAAAAGTGAAAAAGCAAAATGCTGAATATAAAACAGTAAAGAGTGATTTAAGTTAAATTTTACTGTAGAATGTTATTTAACTTTATTGGCTAGGTCTACTAGACATTAAGTGCAAGGATCTAATTTGCCACAGTTTTGGTCGTATTCCTTGCAAATAGCAGGGTTCTCAGATAGAAAAGGCATGTAATAAATGAGTTTATTTAAAGGTTGTTTAATTAAGCATCATTTTGTGTACTCAAGAATGGAAAGGAGAAAATGTTCTGTGATACAGAATTATGTAGATTTTGAAGTTGTCATATATTTTCTTTTTTGCCTATTTTTGAAATCAATGAACACAAATAAAGATTAATTAATACAATTGAAGATTACTCACTTTTCTGGCAAACCTGACTTTCCAAAACACAGCTCCAAGCCATAGTAATTATTTGTTGATTGAATACTTGCCTTGTAAGAATTAAGAAAGCTTCTGAGAAGTTACTTCTTTCTAAAATTTTTTAATGTTTATTTATTTTTGAGAGAAAGAAAGAGAAAGAGAGAGAGAAGGGGGTGGGGCAGAGAGAGATGGAGACTCAGAATCTGAAGCAGGCTCCAGGCTCTGAGCTGTCAGCTGAGATCTGACAAACCATGAGATCGTGACCTGAGCCGAAGTCAGACACTTAACCGACTGAGCCACCCAGGTGCCCCAGAAGTTACTTCTTTCTAATCAGAGAAGTACAACTTAGATGTTCATTCTGGGCCCACTTCTCTAATTCACCACCTGTAGTGGCCGGTGCATGAATATGGTTCCCAAGAGCCCAACAGATTAAAAGCAGTGCTGGAAGGGGTGTGAAGAAAGGGGGTAAGATGAAAGGTTGTCAAAGGGAAATAAGAAACAACGTCAGAAATCAGAGCAACCTGGGATCATCTAGGGATGAGGTTAATGGCCAACATATATTAATGGACCTGGAACAGCACTGACCTTCAGCACAAAATGTCGCACAACGATGCCACTTTCAAGGAAGGGGCTAAATTGGATTTGGTGTACTGAGTTTGAGAAGACAGGGGAATCACTTAGAATGCTTTCTTTTCAAAGGTGTTCAAATAAAATTTTGCTAACTTAAAGACATTTTCAGAGAGGAGTTTAAGGGGAGTCTTTTCACTGAATACCAGATTCTTATGATATTAACAAAATCTGAAGGGAGCTTTTCTAAAATTTTGTTTATATTCCAAAGAATTTCCTTATGGCTGGGGAAGCTTTCCTTCTAGTGATCCCTGAATCTCATAACATCTGCTTCACTCAGTGTGGTTTAATGAAGTAGGTAAGCAAAAACTCAACTGTTTTGGCAGGTTTCAAGACACGCGGGGGAGATGCCAATAATCCTGAAAAGCCATCTGAAGAGCATCAATAATAGATAGATATGGCTCCTGCCATTCATTAATTATCCATTTTCCTCCACTAGAATTTCTAAGTATACAAATGTAATGTAGGTCACATTCCAGAGTAGTCTTTCCGAATCTATGCTTTTCATAGCATCATTCCTGCAAGATGATGCTTAAAAGACATCTGAAGTTAAGTATGTCTGAGATTGTAGCACACTGTAATCTCTTTCTAGAGATACCCAATACACATGAACATTTTAAAGAGCACAAATATTGCAGTAGAGAAAGCTGTTTAACTCTTAAATCAACATTTTCAAAACTAATTAAAAGTCCCTCTTCCCTTTATGTAGAGACCAGAAGCAAATGTTAACATCTTGCAAAAGACACCAAATGCCTGTACTAGAATTTTCACTGTCTTTAAAACTAGCTGAGGGGAATGGCCTCTATTTAGTTGTAATGATGCCATTTTTCTCCCAATAAAATGTATTTAACTACTCTGAGGAGTAACATACCACTGTACAAAGAGACCAACAGATTTACTGCCATAAATAGATACAACAACACTTTGTAAAATACCTGGAAATTATAAGCACAATGAATAACCATTCGTCATCTGTGTAGCTAATAAATATGCCCAAGAGATAGTCCGTTGTAAGAATTAGAAGGCAAGTCACATGATAGAAGGTATTTGCAATACATACAACCAAATAAGAATTTGTATCAACAAATTCAAATCAATAGCCCAGGTCCCCTAACAAACCAACCCTGAGGGAGAGCTAATGAGATAGGCCTTTATTGGAAGGTAAAAATTCTAGGGCAGCAAGAGTGAGGAAAACAGGGAGGAGAGGCAGAGAAGGGAGAGCAAATACCTAGCTACCCATACATAGCTTTATAAGAAAACATATCTGACAGCTCAGTCTCCAGACAGGACATATAAACAGGACACAGATACCTAGATCAGAAGAGTATATGGGAAGGAGGGAAGGAGAAGTATTTGTATGCTGGTTTTCTTCTAGCTCCTGTTTCTTATGGTCAAAGTACTCCACAATAAAGCATTAATTAACTTTTTTACATTTCTGGGTTAAGTCACCTGGCCTTTCCAGGTAGCCTCTAGGGAAGTGGTAGGAGGAGACCCTTCATAGTCTGATAGGTTGGGCTTGGGAGCCAGAAGTACTGCAGCTCCAGCATAATGGGCATAAGGGAGACCATGTTAATGACCAGCCCTCACAATGGGGGAGCCCTAAACAGCCTGTGGTGTAGGAAAGGAGGCAACAGCATGGGCTGCTTGCACAGTCCATTGGGCAAGTAGCTAAGGATTCAAGGATGGGGATTAGGAGGACTGTTGGGGGGAGGGCATATAACTTGAATCCAACACACAATCTAATGAGAAGTTGGCAAAGTACTTGATGAGGTCCTTTGAAGTAATCCAAATGGCCAATAAACATATTAAAATGTATTCAACCTCCTTTGTCATCAGGAAAATGAAAACTGAAACCACAATGAAATACTGGTACATTCTGACCACCATGGCTAAAAGTAAAAAGACCAACAATATGAAATGTTGGTGATGACGCAGGCGGTGCATAAATTGCTTTAATTTGGACTGTAAATTGATATAACCACTTCAGATTTTGTACTCATGTTCCATATATGCATACCTTGTGACCAGCCATCCCACTCCTAGGAAGATAGCAACAGAGGTGCATAATGGGTTAACAAAAAGATGTACAGATCAATGTGTATGCTATCATTATTTATAATAGCCTCAAACTGGAAATAACCCAAATTCCTATTCGTTGTAGAATAGGCAAATGTGTGGCATACTCACATAATGAAATACTATGTGGCAGCAAGAAAGAATAAACTCCTACTGCAAGCACCAATATGGGTGATTCTCACTGATATAATGTTAAGCAGAAATTGATATACCAAAGAATACAGTATTCCATACCTATCTATGTGCAGATTGAAAAAAAGATTTTTCTAAACTAGGACTCTGAAGAACCTTAAGTATCTTTCCTTCTGCATTCACTACATTCCTCTATAGTCAATTCTTAGCAAAAGAATTAAATTCTGAATAAACACCGCTTCTCCGAAGCCTGTCTCCAAACACACACACACACACACACACACACACACACACACACACACAGGTCCCCATGCATCATGCTATTAGGTTAGACTTGGACAATCAAATGTCAGGCCTCAAAAAGAAGTTCAACCGGTGTGCTAAAAATACACAGTTCTGTAACTAGCCTCAAAATTATTCCATGACACTCTTCAAATGAATTAATTTAAAGTTATGTGAATTATACATCGATAAAGCTATTTTGAAAAGGAGTTTAAATAGCACAAAATCAATCTTTACATTTTGGTATCTCTGCATGTGTTCTGTAGATACTCTCCCTGCTGTTATTTTAAGATAAATAATACTTTCCTTTGATTACCATTTTTTTCTACCAAATCATTACTTTCAGAACTTATCACAACTCTTTTAACTTAGCTTGTGGCGAAACGCTCACACACTGATGCTCCACGGGTAAGGAAATTTCATTTCAAAAAATTGTTAAAGGAAACTGCCGGCTCATTTTATTTGATTTCAGTTATTGTTGTGCAGCTAAGGGGTCTCAGGCTCGTTCTCTCTCCAAATATTGAGGTTGGATTCCCAAAGAGGTTATTTTTTGAAAAGGAGATTTTGAACGTAACCAGCACGTTGTTGTAAAGAATATAATGTTTGGACCCTGAGGAAAGAGAAGTGACTCTGTAAACACGTTCCACAGAAGCTCACCAGCTAGAGGCTCATCGGACGCTGACTGGCTTATCAGAATATAAGATAAGACTGATTGGCTCCTCAGAAATCATGCCCACCAATAGGTGCTTGGCCTTCCTGACTCTGACTTTCTAAGCGGAGTAGGCTATTGGAGCCATCAGAAACTACGGTGCCTCTTCAGGGACAATTCACCGGAGCCTACAAATTGCTTGGTTTGTTAATTTCTTTGACAAGCTGGTAAACTAGTTGATGAAAACAAAGCCTAGAGAACCTGAAGGGAAATGCTACTTAAGGCAACTAAGTTTTCATTCCCATAGCATTTCACCCTTTTCAATACACATTCATATTTACAATTGCAACCATGAAGGTCTGTCCTATGTGAAGATGATGGACGAAGTACAAAGAGAAGATGAAACACATCGGGATTACATGAGGACAATAGTAGCCAGGGTTACAACACTTCCTTCCTAGCCTGCTACAAGGGTGGGGGTAGTTCTTAAAACATATTTAGTTGTTTTTTTTTCTCCTGATAACACTGATTCACCTTAATTGTAGGATAATATGGAACCCATAGAAAGTACTAAGAAGAAAAAACTTTAAGTCATCACCACCTGTCGGTGATGAGAATTCAGTCTTTTCTGCCAACAGATGTCTGTAAGGTAATATAGTTGATACAAAGGGAAAGATGCCTAAGGTCTGAGGGTCATACGTCAGAAAATCTTTTCTTCAATGTGTGCATAGGAATGTATCTCCTAGGAGTCCTTGCCAGATGTCAAATGCACTTCCCAAGAACTTTCTTCAGGCAAGACCCTGGAGAGCTAGTGAGCCACTCTTAACATTCTCCATTTGATACCTATAACCAGTTTATTGATCAAGCTGGGCTTAGTAATGTACATGCACAGAAATAACTTTATTATTACTTACTTCTTTCCTTTAAACCAGTGGTTCTCAATTAAGGGTGATCACCACCCCCATCTCAGAGAACATTTAACAACATCTGGAGACTTTTTTGGTTGTCACAGCTAGGGGCTAGGGATGGTGAACATCCTTCTTTCAACAGGACAGCCCCCCCACTATGTACACAACAAAGAATTATACGGCTCAGAGTGTCAACAGTACTGAAAGCGTTAACAGAGATAACCACTGCTGACATTTTGTTGTGTGGCCATTAAGATCTTTTCTCCTTCCTTGATTCCTTTTTTCCTTCCAAAATAATAATCACACTGGTCATCCACTTTCCTTATAGCATGATTCTTCAAAACATGACATTTAATGCTGCACAGTATTCTATGTGATTTATTTCTTACTGATGGACATTCATTGTCTTTCCAGTATTTCAACACTGTAAACTATGTTGGTATGAACATTCTTGACCATAAAACTATTTCCATGTCTCCAGTGACTTTCTTTGGATGGATTCCTAGAAGTACAATTACTTACTCAAACTAAATGAATGTTTTTAAAGCTTTTCCTCTTACTGCCAAATTACTTTTTTCAATTAACAGTCTCTCTGGCAGTGTATTGGAGTCCTCATCAGGCCTGTGCTGCTTCTAACAGTCGTGTTCAGTTAAAATTTGACTAAATGCTAACACTAAGACATATCTTCTAGCTGTAATGTGACTTACAGGGTATTAAGCACTCTAGCAACCATTGTCTCAGCTGACTAATGTAAGGTAGGAAGTTTAGGTACTATTATGTACTCATGCCCCAAGACCCACATAAGGAATTCATTCATTCATTCATTCATTCATTCATTCATTCATTCATTCATTCAGTGTCTTTGTTTTGATTACCACCCCTCTAGCAATTTTATAGATGAGGATGGGAAAGAAGATTAGAGCCAGCCAAAGACCACACAGCCATTAAATACAAGTCCTGGGGGGCACCTGGGTGGCTCAGGTGGTTGAGCATCTGACTTCTGATCAGGTCATCATCTCCTGGTTTGTGGGTTTTGATTTGGGATTTGAACCCAGCCATTCTGACTTCAGAGCCTGGATTCTTAACCCCTACTTTACTCTGCATCTCTAACTCTCTCCCAAGGCTCTCTTATTTTAAAGAAGTGATATCCTTAAGGTTATACAGATTAGAGAGAGAAAGAGAGAGAGAAAATAAGATGAAGGTGAAATCAGGGCAAGAAGCCTACTTTCATTCTGTGCTCTTTCTATTCAACCATGAAGCCTCATTATCACTGAAATAACAAAATTGCCATTTTGTAATGCAAATTAATTGAATGCAGACATGCACAGATTCAAGCTAGTCAAGGATTTTGGCCTTCAGACCTTCCAATACTTGGCTAACAAGTGTTTCCCTACCTGCCCCTTTCCAGTAGATGGTGCTGTTTTTCCAACATTTAAATTTGCTACACAGCAACTTTTGATTGATTTGAACAGGCTTGCTTAAGGGTGTTCAGTGAAGTCCACTTTGTATATTATTGAAAGGGTATTACTGAAATTGCTCACAAGCCCAAATGTGAACCTGAAAATTAGAAGCATACTTCAAATACAAAACCAATCTTTGCTCAGTATTGATGGAAACACTATGTTTTTGAGAGTCCTAAGGGCAAATAAATGATGAATCACCACCCTACTGCAATGACCTATTAAACCAAACCTTTTCCCTAAGGACACAAAGGTAAATGTTTTGGGGAGGTTGTAGGAATCACGGTGGATCTCACACAGAGTAGTTACAGAAAGATTAGGAGTCATTATACAGATTCTATATTGTTTCTACGGTAGATATCACAGAACAAGTGTTGGTGGACTATGGATTAGACGGTGGGGGGTTGGGGGCATCAACATTTTCCAAATAATTTAATGTTGGATGAAGAAGCACAATATCTCTTTCAGCTAGCCCAGTGGAGATCAAGTTCTCACTGTCAATACATGTTAGAAGTTCCCTTAAACACAATTAGGGCTTGGAGCAGAACAGAGTCTTTCTGGGGTACAGAAATCATCTACAATGTAGAAATGAAGCCAGTCTGAGTATCAGCTTAGGTGAGGGCTCCGTTTCAGTGAGGCATCTTATGATCTGCTTGTAACTAGGAAATAAAAAGGTGTGCTTGGAAAAAAAAAAATAACACCTCCAACCACCTTTAAAATCAACAATCTGCATGATCTCAAACAACTATTACTAATCCACATAGAAAACTCATCCATGTTTCAGGAAGACCAAAGATGATCCATAGGTTGCTGATGAAGAGATTGATAATCAATGGTTTTGACAAGAAGATAACCTACAATGGTTTCCTTCCCAAATTAGTAATTTCACAAGAAACTGAAGTAAATTAAAATCTGAGTTTGGGTGATCTTCAAGAGAGAGGTATCCCCAAGACTAAAATGAAACAGTGTAGCATATGTACAATATTTCAGGTCTAGCCCAAACTACTGTATTTGTGAAGCTATCTGTATTTACTTGTAAAGATTTGTGGCTATATAATTCAGAGATACTTATGAATCCCATTGTTTTGCAAAATTACAAGATTACCTGTGATTCTATGGACAGACTCACCAAAAAATGAAAAGTAGCTTCTCCCAAAAAGAAGTGTTAGGCATTTGAAAAGGGGGAAGAAAGACAGCAAAGGTAAAATTACTTTTTTTAGATCTTAAAACATCCTAGAAAATAAGCTACAACTTTTTCTTCAAGTAGATCTGCTTCAAAGAGATATAACAGCACTTTCTTAATTCAACTTACATCCCAGTCTGGGGCTTTAATAATATAAGTTAACAAACAGAACCACTTCTCTGTGAACCATTATTTGAAATTTGCTGTAATTTACTTAGTCTTCTGCATATCTGATAGACTTGACTGTGTTTCTCCTGCCACGCTATAACTGGTAGACAATCTCAGTCGTGGGTGTGGTTAGGGAAAGTATATTGAAGACTACATTTTCAAAGGTATCTGCAAGCTTGCAGGTTTGAGATCACAGATATCCACAATGCAGAACATGTCAATTAAATCTTCCAATCAGAGGAGGCCTGTGTGGACAGCTCTCCCCATGGCAGGCACTGGATTTAATCAGAAAATTTCCAGCTTGAAGGTTGAATGCTGGCCTGAAAATGTACCACATATAAGGAAATTCCATTTCAAATAACACACAACTTATTCTAGAATTCTCCATGACTGTCGCAGTTGAAGGGCTCAGTCTTACTGATCATGGTTTTATACTATAGTTTATTACAAACATATTGAAATGTTTTTCTGTTTACTATCACTGGGTATCTGAATTTATTGTACTCAAGTTCTCTTTTCATGGGAAGGTGAGGAGGCCAAAGTTCTCTTATACAGAAGCTAGAAAGAGAGAGAGCTTCTCCTTACATTTTTATAGAAATTTAAATTTATTTTCATATTATTATATTATGCCTATAGGAGGTGAAAATTCAATGAGTTGCAGATAAGACACTACTGAATGTTCCCTGAATGAATGTGTAAATGCCGTCCACAAAGCACCTGTCAGACAGCTATATAGATCAATGGACAAAATTTCAGGAAATTCACAGCATCAGAAAAGGTAAAGGAGTTTTGAGGCAATGAGCAAAGACTTAAAGGCATCCAAATCTTCCAATTTTGTGAATTGGAGAAGTACATTAAGGTTTTCTGAGACAGAGAGACAGACAAAGAGAGAGATAGAGGGCAGCAGGGGGTGGGGTGGGATATGTTTTATTATATACTTTTTTCGTTTGCCAGCTTCCAAAGGCTGGTTTCATGATCTTCGCCATTTGCAAGGATTTTCTGAATACTTTTCTCCCATATTGTTTTTTCCAGTGTTTCTCTAAGGGTGGGACACAGAATCTGAGGTTCCCATTTTGTACAAAGGGACATATGGCAAAGTCACAGTAGCTTATAGGTCCTGTCAGCGGGTATGATTTAGGGCAAAACTATGAAGCCAGCACAATCAACCGGTCTCTCTTTTGCTTTTGGGTATCATCCACTGTCCCCTGATTTAAGCTGCCTTCTACCTATTTTCAGCTCTGGAGCAGCTTCCTCACCTCTCACTAATTACTAGTTTCTAATAGCATTTATAGGCAGTGTTTATTTTTTATTAATAACTTTTCTTAGAAATCTCTTATTTCCAAGATAATGATTATACTACTTGGAAGTGGAGAAGCCACTTTGGTTCTTTGTGAGTTTTCACTTCTTCAAGCTACTTGTCTCCATCTTTTCAGGCCATTTGAATACTTAGCTAGTAAGGCAAGATGGGAAGAACATGGGATTTGTGGTCAGAGAGATGTGGGATCAAGTGTCATTTCTGTAACTTACTCAGTATGACACTGGGGAGCTTTAAGGTCTTGGAGCCTCAGTTTCTTCATCCACGAACTACAGATAACACTACTTGCAGGATTGCAAGCTAATGCCCTGTGAAAGCCATCTGGACTTGTCTGAATGGATCATGTCCCCTCACTCCTTTTAAAAAATTGCCTTCTCTCTTCAATTCATGCTAAAAGTGTGATCATAGGGACCACTGGACTTAATTCACATGATCTTGACCCTCTGGCCATATAGACAGAACAATGTAGAAACATGATCTCAAGGGAACCCATCCTCAGATTAAGTACAGCCAATTATGGGGTCTTTCTTGAGAGGCTAAAAGACACACACAAAATATACATGAGACAATACAGAGCACAGAGACTCTGTGATATTGACTATCAACATGGGGTTGCTTCTGTGTATGCTTCATTGCACGTGCTAGCTAAACATTTTCAGTTGGCTCCAAAGGAAACATGACAAACCTGAGCCATTGATGCTATGGAGGGATTGAAACCAGGAGGTTCTGAGAAACACAGTCTTGGAGAGATGTGGGAGGACAAAGCAGGTGTGTGGAGAGAAGATGAGGCAGGGTGTGATACAAGCTTTGCTCTTCGCCCTTGGCTTTCTAAGAGGTTGCCCTGACAATTAACCACCTACCACAGCCTCTAGTTGGAATAGATTTCTGTAGCTTGCAACCAAGTTGTCCCTAAAAAAGCCCCAGGTTCCTGTTCTTGCACAGCACCATGTGTGATATGAGTTACTGATTCTTAGTTGGCCAGCCAACTGTGGCTTCCTCTACATTCCAGGTGAGACTTCTCAGGGGAGAAGGGATTCTACATCCTCAGAGACGTGCTAGCCATATTCACTCACAAACAGTGGAAAAAAAGTCCCTTGTTTTATTTAGTTAGTAGTTGATAAATTCCAATAGTCTTCAAACATTTCCTGCTTTTTTTTTTTTTTTGCCTCATCTCTTAAATGTAATCCTTCCTCATACTTTTTCATGTCTTTGGAGTCCAAGCCATATGATAAATTGTGTTTTACAAAATCACATATTCTGGAGGGAGGGGTCTTTGAGGACAGTTCAATCCAAAATCACATATTTACTGGGTTCTAGATGGGTCTCTTTATGGCTGATCTTGATTACTAGAAAATCTATCTTTAACATAGGCAGAGAAAAATTGCTTCCCCCAAAAGGGAACCTTTGTGCACTGTTGGCAGGAATGTAAATTGGTGCAACCACTCTGGAAAGAATATGGAGGTTCCTTTAAGAATTGGGGCGCCTGGGTGGCGCAGTCGGTTAAGCGTCTGACTTCAGCCAGGTCACGATCTCGCGGTCCGTGGGTTCAAGCCCCGCGTCGGGCTCTGGGCTGATGGCTCAGAGCCTGGAGCCTGTTTCCGATTCTGTGTCTCCCTCTCTCTCTGCCCCTCCTCTGTTCATGCTCTGTCTCTCTCTGTCCCAAAAATAAATAAAAAACGTTGAAAAAAAAATTAAAAAAAAAAAAAAGAATTAAAATAGAAATACCATGTGATCTAGCAATTCCACTACTGGGTATTTACCCAAAGAAAATGAAAATATGAATTTGAAAACACCCCTGTGTTTATTGAAGCATTATTTACAATAGCCAGGATGTGAAAACAACCCAAGTGTCCTTTGATAGATGGATCGGTAAAGAAGATATGGCATATATACACAATGAAATATTACTCATCCGTAAAAGAAAATGGGATCTTGCCACCTGTGACAACATGGACGGACCTAGAGGGTATTACGCTAAGTGAAACGAGCCAAACAGAGAAAGACAAGTGCCATATGATTTCACTTATATGTGGAATCTAAAAAAAAACCAAAACAAAAAACCCCCAACAAAATAAGTGAATAAACAAATACAGAAACAGACCCATAAAAACATAGAACTGACAGTTGCCAAAGGGAAGGGAGGGAGATAGGATGGGCAAAATGGATGAAGGGGAGTGTGGGAGATCCAGGTTTCCAGTTACAGAGAGAAGAAGTCACAAGGATGAAAGGTACAGCATAGGGAATACAGTCCACAGTACCGTAGTAGCGTTGTATGGGACAGATGGTAGCCACACTTGTGGTGAGCAGAGCAGAACATACAGAGCTGTGAATCACCATGCTGTAAACCTGAAACTAATGTAACACTGTGTGTCAACAATACTTCAAAAAAATTGCTTCTCCTACAGTTCCTGGCACAGGGTCTTCTCCTAACCAGGAGCTTCACTAAGTGCTTGGATACACCTAGATTTTTTTTTATGCTTTGTTTTTTAGGACACTTTTTGCTATCCTCTTTCCCAGCCCCTCACTCTAGCCGCCCTTCCCTGTGTAGAATTAGAATTAGCCTCAAAACTTCAGCTCTTCAGTCCCTCGGCTACAAGAGAAATAAACTGAAATCTTAAGTCTCAACCACTGGATGTACAAAATGTGATTTGTTCCTCACAACAATTTTTATGAGGTAGATATTTTTATTCCCATTTTACCTGCAGCAACTGAGGCTCAGAAACTCTAAGAAGAGAAAGGACATATTGTAAATGGTGGAGGTAGGAGGCAATATCTTGGGCTTCCAATGGTTTTACTGTGGATATCCATCCATTTGGGGGGGGGGTGGTGGGAGAAATACAATGTGAAAGCACACAATGGACGGTGGGGGTGGGGTGGGAAAAACCAAATTAACAGAGAGAAATATAGTTACATTTTCAAGTTCCTGGCACAATGCTTTATACAGGGATCAAACGGTAAATAAAGGCTAATGATCATCTTTTTCAAAATAACAGTTCAAGGAATTGTTCACGTTGTTACTTCATGAGGATTCCATAAGGTCCTACATGAGGATTCAGAAGTGCCATGAAAACTATTTCTCTGGGTGAATTTTTGGACTTCCTTTTATCATCTTTTATTATCTTTTGCTTACAACTGGGTTTTGATTATTTAAAAAGTGTAACTTGTAAGTCATTGACCTATTTTATTTATTCAAATCTTAACATTTAATCCACAGTATTATTTGAGCCCACAATAAACAGCAAGTGAAGAATAAAGCTGAGCATCACATATTCTCATTAATGTTGCATTAGGAGTTGCTATAGAATAAAATGCAGGATTACCGAGGAGGGAGGATGTCCTAGAAATAGGACTGCATGGCTGTTTTCTTGTAATGAAATATGATTTAAACTCAACTAACTTAAATATCAAAAGCGGTTTCCATAAACACTTTGGCAAAGGGAAGAGTAGTTCATTTTAAATATTCATTGAAAACAGGACAACACCACGTGTGTTTAACTGAGATTTGGGCCTCGAGAGACAGGAAGTGGGGTAGAGGAAAATGGCTGAGAAGTATGGTACATGTACTCACCTGCACTGAATGCAATAACCAAAGGTAGGTAACCTTGAACTCTGGGGCTCCAGTTACCATATCCTCCAAACTCTGGATTAGATAAAGGAATGTATACCTTTGACTTTTTTCCAAAAAGTGAGCTTTTACTTTTTGAATGTAATTGTTTCCTACCTTTTATGAGTTATATAAGAATAATGATAAGCAATGTGACTTTGGGTAGAAGAAACTTACATTCCATAGGGCATTTGGCATTACAATCGCTATCCTTATAGCAAATGTGTTTATATGCATGTGTAACTTATAAGTTTTAAGAATAATTTGAAATGTGTAATTTGTATTTGGAAACAAATATGAATAACTTTTAAAAACTCCTGTGTCCAAATGCATTCAAGAGACAAAAAGGCAAAAGGTATCAATTTTAAAGATGGTGTATTCAAAGGCATTAAGAAAATGCATGAAGAAAACATGTCCATAATTAAAAACAAGAATATCTTCATAAATGTGACTTTTTGGTGGCTGAAATGGATTATAGACAGAACCCAGAAAATAGACCTAGATCCAAATATTTTTACCTCTTGGCTTCCAAATGGTAATAATAAAATGAAGTTTGAAATAAATTCACTCAAAGAAGTGAAACACAGGACTGATCACTATTTCACTCCATATATTCATTCCAGAGTAGACGATCAAAAAAGAAAGAGAAAAATGAACTCTCTAGAGAAAGATAGAATTTTCTTCAAATGACAAGTCTTTTAGTATTTTCACCAAAGCTTTCTGGATTTGTGCCAAACTTTAAAATCAAAGTTTTATGATAAATCTTGCAGTTTTCCTATCCTGTATGTTTCTGTGTTTACAGGTTAATGAGTATATAATTGAACATCCTCCTCAGCATCAATTCTGTCACTTAACTAACTCCCTGAAGTTAAGGAAGTCATATAACTGTGTTCCCTGGTTTCTGTTACTTTACCAACCTGCTGGATGCTGAAGGATTTTCTCTGGGTTGTCCAAAACATGTATTTGTCAATGTCTTTTTACGTTTTGGTTTATTTTTGAGAGAGAGGGAAAGAGCAAGCAAGAGCAAGAGAGAGCAAGAAAGAGCAGGGGAGAGGCAGAGAAAGGGAGAGAGAGAATCCCAAGCAGGCTCCACACTGTTAGTGTAAAGCCCGATGCAGGGCTTGGTCCCCTGAACCATGAAATCATGACCTGAGCCAAAATCAAGAGTTGGATTTTAACCAATTGAGTCACCCAGGCCACATCTATGTCTTTTTATAAATGCACCCAAGTCCTTTGAATGCACAGGACAGCATCAGGGGGTGCTGAGTCCTGGGTAGACTCAGGAATAACAAAGAAGGACACAAAGAACACAAAGGACAAGTGTGCAACACAGAAGGATAATGGGAGGATTTGGCAAGAAAAACATGGTATTTGATGATTCTGCGATTAGGCCTGGTACAAACTAAGAATGTTTTGGGTTTGCTTCATGAGCATAAGTGACAGCCATGGGTAAAAAAAAAATTGGTTTGGGAATCAGCTACACTTGGCTTTGAATCCCAGTTTTGCCACAAGCAGATTAGGCTTTCCCAGCCTCTGCTTCCTTTGTTCCCTGAAAGGGAACAAAATATGATCTCATAGTGTTGTGAAGATTAAGTCAAGCAATATATAAAATATATGTAATATGTGCATACCACCTGGAATACATGAAGTGGAACTTGAAAAGTTATTATGATAGTGTAAGTATCTGTTTCCTCAACTTCTCCATCCTACAAATGAGTAATGAATAATCCCTACAACCGGAAACTTGCTGAGAAGTACATAAAATGCCTACTACAATGAAATTTTCCTCTCCCTCAGAATATGTTTTTGTTTCTTTCACTCATGAGTGTCTTCCGAGAGGAGGAGCTGAGGTACAGCTCTGGGCAATTTAACTGGGGGGGTTTATGAATTGTGCCTTGGAATGACCAGAAAACCCAGCTAGGGGGTTCCTGGGCTGACACAAATTCTGTAGGTGAGACACGCATTCTAGAAGGTCTGATATCAAGTTCTCAGAGAATAAAGTGCAAATTGCTACAAAACCCTTCCTAGGTGGACCCCAGACTACCTCACAGCCTCATCATCTATCACTTCTCTCCTCCTTTGCAACTAAACCTTTTTCTCCATCCCATCCCTTCTTCTACCTCTCCACACCCATGGCTATCTCATTAACCCTCACTCACCCCGTTGAAATACTCTCTTCTGTGAAGACTTCCCAGATTCTGCGGGTAGTTGGTTTTCCTCTTTCCTCTAGGCTTATAGCACTCTGAGACTTCTGAACACATCTCTATTGTAATACTTACTGGGTTGTATGGAATTAGGCTGTTAGTGGGTTTGCCTTCCTGACCAGGCTGTGAGCACCTCCAGGTTCAAAAACTCAATTCATTCGTGGTATCACATTGGTGCCTACTATGATACTAGAGTATCAGGGCATTCAAGAAGTGTTAGGTGAAGTAAAGAATGAAAGCTGGGGATATTTTATTTTTTAAAAAATTTTTTTTTTTTTTCAATGTTTATTTATTTTTGGGACAGAGAGAGACAGAGCATGAACGGGGGAGGGGCAGAGAGAGAGGGAGACACAGAATCGGAAACAGGCTCCAGGCTCTGAGCCATCAGCCCAGAGCCTGACGCGGGGCTCGAACTCACGGACCGCGAGATCGTGACCTGGCTGAAGTCGGACGCTTAACCGACTGCGCCACCCAGGCGCCCCTGGGGATATTTTAAATAACAAGGCTGACTCACACAATTACCTAACATGTGTATTTGGGGTGCTTGGTGTGACTCAGTTGGTTAATACTGGGGTGCTTGGGTGACTCAGTTGGTTAAGCAGCTGACTCTGGTTCAGGACATGATGTCACGGTGAGTTCAAGCCTCGTATCGGGCTCTGTGCTGACAGCTCAGAGCCTGGATCCTGGTTCAGATTCTGTGTGTATGTGTCTCTTTGCCCTTCCCCTGCTCACACTCTCTCTCTCTCTCAAAAATTAACATTAAAACAATAAAAAAATACTATTGAGGGGTGCCTGGGTGGCTCAGTTGGTTAAGTGTCTGACTCTTGATCTTGGCTCAGGTCATGATCTCACAGTTTGTAAGCTTGAGCCCCACAATGGGCTCTGTGCTGATAGCACAGAACCTGCTTGGGATTCCATCTCTCCTTCTTTCCACCTCTCCCCCACTTATGCACATACTCTTTCTCTAAACGAAAAAAATAATACTATCCAAACAGGAAGTTATTTACACTTTACAGGTGACCCGCAAATCTACCTAACCTTTGACCTGTGCACATTGAAAATGCATTATATTACCTATTGTCTTTCTGCATCTGTTTTGCCCCTTTCCTCAGGGATCTTTGCCCTATATATTTGGGTCGCCGGGCACCAGGACTGATTCCAAGAATAGGTAGGCACCCAGATATGTTTTCTAGATGAGACTTAAAGATAATCTCGTTAATATTTATGACGTTAAAAAGAGGAAATAGGGTTTTTTTCCTCCTAGCATAATAAATGCTCTGCACCATATCTTCTGGTATGCTGTTCACTCCAATCAGTTCCCCATTTTCAAATTTGCTCTAATGTGCTTCAAAGCTGCAAGGCTTATGAAAAGGAGTATGAGTGGTCCAGTAAGTGCCAGAAAAAAAAATGGTCTGCAAATACTGGCACATTCATACATGTTCCTTCTTGCAAACACTTTATGGGCTTGCCAAAGACACCTGGCATTGCTTAGCAATGGGAATGACTTTGGCTTCAAAACATGGCAGAGAGAGCTTTCTTGGGGCAATTGATCCATGGAAGTAACTTTATAATTTACAGTTTGTGAAGTTTTGAAAGTTAATTGTATGGCATAAATGCATTGTCACTTCAAAAAGGGTAGCAAATTAACACATAAATAAATGATTACATGTACCAGTTGTGAGAGGTGAACAACAGTATTGCTTTCCTTTGATTCAATCTGCAGGGATTTCTGAACCAGAATAAAACTTTATAAAAACTGAAGTCCATTCATTAAATTTTCTGTGAATACCTGGCAGCCATGAAGAGAGAGGGGAGCGTGTCATTCCTCTGTGAAGCTTCAGCTAAGGGTAGGGTTCTGTACTTTATAGTCCCCGACAGAATATTTCATTATTAATTCTTTAGAATCAGATAAGGAAACCTAGTAGAACTGGTAGAAATGGAAAAGGCTCAGCTGGAAAGCAACTGATTTATTCTGACACCACTGTGGGCTAGAAGAGGTGAGGAAATCAGCACCGACCATGGTTTGATCACTACCAGGCTAATGAGTGTTTTTGGTAATGGTTCAGATAAACAGACAGCTACAACCTTTACCCTCAGGTGCTCTGGGGGCTTGTTTCACACAAGCCTCAAACTGTTAGAGTTCGTACTCCGTACGAACTCCGTAGAGTTCTGACTCCGTAAACAGATTTTCATTATGAAAAATGGGATGAACTCTCTCTGTTCAGGAGAAGAGCAGTCCCTGTAGCTGAAGTCAACTAAGACCAAGCTCTTTCTGACTCAGTTCAGCTGACTCCAAGCTTCCACACCAAAGAGGAAATTCGAGTATCATTTCTCTGCTATAACTCACATTTGTCAAGATCTTGCCGGCTCTCGACATCCCAGATCCTACAAAAGATAACTGGCTTATCACCAGTTTTTGATCTCTGCTAACTCATATACCTTCTGAAGCAAATCAGCCCAAGGCATTAATTATCTTACACTTTTGTTCAATACTAACTCAATGAAGAAATGTGCCATGAGCTGAATAGAGTTTTAAAGGAATTATGTTATATATGTAATTTTTAAAGTTTATTTTGGGGGGGGCATGCAAGTAGGGGAGGGACAGGGAGAGAGAGAATTCCAAGCAGGCTCCACATTGTCAGCACAGGGCTCAAACCCACAAACCATGAGATCATGATCTGAGCCAAAACCAAGAGTTAGACACTCAAAGGACTTGAGCCATCCAGACGCTCCTATATATTTTGATGCATCTTCCCCAGGTAGCAAGAGTTGATCAGACAACTTCATAAATGCCCATTTCAAAATGAAATAAATTTTCAAAAGTGTTTAGTGAAAAGTAGACAGACTGGCTCAGAAACAGGCACTGAGCTTGGACTTAGATTTAGGTTCTCTTCTCTGGTTTCCCTTCTCAGTTTGGCCGCAAACTAGCATCTCTGGGAAAATCTCTTATCTCCCTCCCTGTACCCTCATGAGAAGATGTATTTATGATTCTAAAATCAATCCTTTGAATATCTGGATTGTACGATGCTACAGTGGAAACAGTAAAAATGGTAATGTTTTAGAATATTTCATTCTTGCTGAAATAACTCTGCAACACATTGCAGGCAGAAGAGTCCAAAGTTACTGAGACCATACAAATCTCCCTGTAGACAAAAACAAAACAAACACACACACACACACACACACAGACACACAGACACACAGTATTTTAACTGACTGCCAATTTTTGAGTTAAAATAAATTAAACATATTTGTAAGAAGCATACTCATTGACTCTTCTGTGAGGAAATCTCACCAGGAAAGCAGCTTCAAAATGTACCTGACTGAAAATGTGCCCATCAGTAAACAGAGATTTGAAGGTTTACTGGATGGATTGTGAAATCTTTCCAAGTTCCTGGGGCAGGAGGGCTCTAGAAATTGTATTTGTGATTCCTTGTGCCTCTCCTAGGCCCTGCAGAAATCGGCTGAGAACCTGATTAGATTCTCAGACTAAAAGCTAGCAAATGTTTTGGGAGGCGGTTGCTTGTAAAGAACTCTTGTTATGATTTAATACAGTTCTGAATTTTGACCTCTCAGTTGGTTTCTGAGGAATTGTTTTCTAATTTCCAATGAGGACCGTCTCCTCTTATTACATTGCTTCAGTCTATGCTGTCCGGTAAGTAAGCAGAAGTCGCGTAGCCACTTTTAGGACTTTGAGATCTGCTGGGATGGGCCCCAGGACATGGGACTGTGGGACTCTAAGTGCAAGGAGGTGCTGGGTATGCAGAATGGGGGCAGAGTGAACTACAGTCTTTCGTCACGAGCTTTGAGCTGTTCCCTGAGGTTGCTTCTAACACTACAGAAACCTGGATAGATTCTGAACAACAAACTCTAACATGCAGTAGCCATATCCCGTCCGATTCCTCAGGTCCTAATCCCTTCACGGTTCACTGAGCCCCAAGCCTGCTCCCTTTATGGTCACCAATGACTCTTTGTTTGCTTAAGGCTGTTGTTCTTTTCCAAAATTCTCCCAAAGCTATTTTCTGTATCGATGACAGAACTTTCCAAAGTGAGCAGGAGGTTCCACCTACTATTGCTGCTAATTACCCAATGTCCCCGAAACTTCTCTCAGATGTCAATAGTTAACTCCTCCCTTTCCCTCATGTGTTAATTATTCAGTAAGATTAATGACTTCCCACTCTGATTTCAGCAGCAGAGCAAATATTAGCCAGCTCAAGTGCCCAGAGAAGTACAGGATCTGAATAGCAGCGGGGAGATTTACCTAATATGCTTCAAGGAACGGTTTCTTGAGATAAATCAACAAACTCCTAATTGGGTTATAGAGATTGGACATACCCACAGGGTTGATTTTGCCAGTGAACAATTGGAGAGAGAAATTTCCTAAGATAATCTAATTAAAGTTTATACTGAGAGACAGAAGAGGAAATCTGAAGGAGAGACAGCTCCGTCTTTTGATTGAGTGCTGAATTAGGAAACAGAGTTGCCCCAACCTTTCCCAAGCATCTTGTTCACTCTTTCTCTGGCCCTGGGGTGAGAGAACTCCTCCATGTACCCATCTATTAAGGTAAAATTAATTAATCCTGCTAATGACTTAAGATGCTGCTCCCTGAAGCGTGAAGGGTGTGTGGAAACAGAGTGCTTAAAGTCCTTTGGAATTCAACTTGATGAAGCATATTCTCCATTATAATTACAGTACCCTACTTTCTAGCTCAAGAAGCTAAAGTGAGGAATCATTATTTAAGACCCACAACACGGGCGCTCAGTTGGTTGGCTTTAACCTCCTGCCGTGAATTTAGGATTCCTGAAGGTGCTGGAACCCCTGTATAAAGTGTTTGAAACTATTTCCTGGGGGATACTAGCCAGAACATATGTGCCAGCCACTGTTAAAAACAAAAAAAAAGGCAAGTAACGTCTGATAACTTACTGACGACTCACTATAACCTTTTGAATTAGATGCAGATATGATCACCAGTTTACAGATGAAGAAACTTACCCACAGAAAGGTGAAACATTTTGCTTAAGTTCTCCAATCTGAAGTGGCAAAGTTTTTCATCATCGAGTGATACTGTCTCTTTATTTGAAACCTTGTTAGGGCTCCTTTGGAGTGTAAAGACATGACTGGAGGATAATCAGGAGAAAATGGAGACAAGAAACTGGCTCAGTCTCAATCTCTTGGTTTAGCTGGTCAATCCATTAAAAATTCCTTGAGCATCGACAATGTGCTAAGTGTGATGCTAGGTGATGGAATGTTCCTTGCCATTAGGGGCTTACAGTACATTGGGGAACTAAAAGAAATACATAACAAAGGATGTAAACAAAATATATATATATAAACATTTAACAGCATACACTATAAATGGCATGAAGGAAACCATCATGAAACAAATAGAACACCAAACACAAACCTATTTCCATAACATTGTTAGAAAAGGTTTCTCTGAAGAGGCAAGTTTGGGGGCAGGGATGGCAAGTGGAGAGAAGGGGCATGTTAGATGCTGGGAGGGAGTGCCATGCATGGACCAGAGGAGAGAAAGAGCCAATTCGTATTTGAATAAATGAAAGATGGCCAGCATTGTGGTCTCTTAGTGAAGGACAAAACGGACTCTCTTTTGAGATAGCATTACAGCTGAAGCATTTACTTAAGATTCCTCTTTGAAATGATGAACACTTCACGATTTCTAATGGTTTGAACTTAAAGAATGCAAGAACAGAATATGAAAATCATTCTGCAGCCTAAAGTGAAATCTGAGGGGGTATCAGTGTGCCATCGGCCCTGGGCTGAGCAGTGCTCCCATGTCCTGTAGATTCTGTTGATGCACAGACTGAAGCAGAAAGCCAAGAGGCATTTTACTGAAGGTGGCAAACTATCAGTTTCCAACTCACACTGTGAAAGACCCAGAGGGGTTGGATTGTACCAAATGGACATCTGGGCCAGACTTTGCTCCCCTGAATGTCAGGCATGTTCTTAGAACTCACTGGACTCTGGAAAAACAGATATGATTGCCATTTATCTTGATTCCTCCATTCAGCAAGTAGTTTCAACCCCCAAATCATCAGTTAAAAAATTAAGCTGTCTCTATCAGTTCCAGAAAGAATCAGTAGAGGCCCTTGGAAATCTGGTAAAATATTTTGCTCTAAACCTGTAGTTTTTTTCCTATAAAGTCTTACTGTATGCTCTTTTCAACTTCCTTTTGGACACCATTTGATTTTTATCTGTGAGGCAAATGCATCAGGCAGCTCAGGCAAGACAGCACTAGCAGGAGCAATTGGCCTCCTGTTAACTGATATATTCTCCAGAAACAGATCCTTGAAAAGGAAGATACAACCTTCCTTCCAAAAAGTCTACCTTAGCACCATTTCCTGGATCCTTTTTAGAACTAACCTTGAGAATCTCAAACAGTTACATATTTACATACACAACACATGCATGCGCACACACACACAGTTGAACCATTCAGGTGTAGTAGGGAGTCTCACGTGTAGTAGGGAGTTTGTCAGAGATTGACAAACACATTTAGGCCAAAAATGCATGGAAGTCTAAGAGGAGACTCAAAGGAAAAGGATGGCAAGATTCAGAAAGAAGAGAAGCATCCCAACGTTAATAGCCACATTGGCACATGGACATGTTATTTATAAATCAACTCTGGCTCTTGGAGGTCAAAACACTGCTTGGAGATTTCTCTGGGAAAGACTTTTTCTTGAGCATTATCATTTTTTCTATCTTCTTTCATAATGAATATTTATTCTATGTAGCATATGCCTTCCATACTTTCCATCTCTAGTCATTCCGAGTTCAGAAACAAAGAGTTTGGGGTCAGATTGGGTTGACCCTTGGGCTCCACCAGTTGTAGATGTACCTTTGGGGAAACTACTAACCTCTGTAGATCATCTCTAATATGGGTGGTTTTGACCAGTGGCTCTCAAACTTTGGTGGCGAGCTAATAAAGAACACAAAAGCCAAGCTCTTTAAAGGATGATAGGGCCAGATCATTTGTATTTTCATCAAGTCCCCCAGGTGATTCTGAAACTCACTGATTTTGGAAATTAAAGATGAGCTACTTTAACAAGCACCTGGACATCTATAAATGTTTCCTAACTAGGATTTTGTAGTAAAATGGAAAGAGGGTTGTCTTTGCAATCTAAGACCTGAATTCCTATGTGGGTTCTCCTGCCTACTAACTGTGGGAGTTTGCCTAAGTCACTCAACTTGTGTGACCCAAAGTGTGCCCATTTGTTAGACAGGGATAATGATTCCCACAGTGAGGGGTCATGAATTTAATGAGACAGGGTGGCTCACAGGAGGATGGAAGTTGGCCAAAGCAGAATCTCTTCCTGTATTTGTAAAGTCATTTAGAACCCTCTAGACATAAAACTTACTCCATGAAAACTCTTTCAAGACTTTTTCAATAGATTACATATTTCTTGAATGTAGCAATTGAATACATGGCTGTCACTGCCTTTACCCATGATACTCAGTAAAATTTATGATACAAAATGTTTTGATTATACAATCCACAATTCCTGTAAAACCCATCAGGTTCTTACATCTACTCAAATAATCTGAGTTGACTTTCCCAAAAAGACTGATAACAGATTTTGTTCTGCTGGGTTACAAGTTATTTTTATTAACTAGGTGATCCAAATCCTCCTATGATCCAAATCATAACTGATGGCAAACGTGGGTCAGAGTTATTGAACTATGCTTCTGAGTTAAGCCATTCTTTTGCTTCATTAAATTAAAAAAAATTGTCATTTGGCTAAATGCTTTTGTATAGACTTCAAGGTCTCCAAAATATCTGATTTTGAATACTAATTGTATTGGGTATTAGTTATTATGGTGATGATGATTTTACAGTAATTTTTCATAAAAAGAGAACTCCATAGGGTTACACAAGCAGCAGAAACAAGCTGGATCTGGCCTCTGCTTTAGCTGGCAGTACAAAGAAGGAAGTAGTTGGAAGGCTGGAGGTGGATGAATGGAAACAGAGAAAACAAGCCACAGCATCATTAATGGCCACCCTGCTTGAATAATCCCTCCTCCAATAAGCAAAAAAAAGGAAGCCACAAGCCCAAGTGAGCAACAGCCTTGGAACAAGGCATGTGATTCTCTGGTGTTTCTTTATTTTGTTCTCTGACTTCTGAGTGGGTTCAACTGCTTTAGACCACAGAGCCCACATCCTTCTCTTTCATTTCCACATCCCCAGCTTTCTCTTATTTTCTCATTCCTTTCTTTTCTCTCCCCCCTCCTCTTTTTTCTGATCTCTTTATTCTTCAATAAAGGTCACAAGTAAAGAGTGATTCCAGATTCTCCCTATAAACACTTCTCCTTTCTTTCTCTACCAACACCCCTCATACCTTAAGGGGTTGAGTGTGGGTGATAAATATCATTTGACACCAATGCAAATACCTCCATGCAGAGAGTTTACACATCAAGAAACTTGATTTAAGAACACTTAGGGTAATATATAGCACAATTTAAGATCTCCCTTAAGATTCCCTAAAGATGACTTGATTAAAATGGCTAGAAGGACAGCAATGATCCCTGATTTTAAAATTTTAACAGTGATCATTTGTGGTTTGCAAGGAAACATTTCTGCTCATTTATGTTTTGTAGGTTGTATTTTCTTCTATTGTGTAGAAACAAATTAAATGCTCACAGGGAAGTGCGCGCGCGCGCGCACACACACGCACCACACAAGCCTCAATAAAGCTAGGTGAGTGATCAGAGACCAATGTATGTGTGTCTGTCCATGTTTTACGTTAAACTTAAGGCATCAACAGAAGCAAGTGCTGTCATTTTAGGGGCCACATTCAATTGTTTTTTGCTCTTAAATGTGTCATATCTAATCATAAAGTCTCTTTGGGAGTAGAGCATGGGCATAGGTATTTTTAAAAAGCTCCCTGGTGATTCTTATGTGCAGCCAGAGTGGAGAAATATTATTTACAAGGAAGTGAGAAGGCATAGAAGATTCTGCATTGAATTTCTCAGGATGAAATAGAGCCCCTGCCCAGCTCTGCCACTTTTTTTCTAACCTATGATTCTGTTTCATTACCTTTTCCCCACAGCATTACTACCACTGAAATGATCTTTACAGACTTGTATGTTATTTGTGAATAGCCACTCTTCTCTCTCAAGACTGTAAGCTCCAGTGAACCTAGACCAATGTTTGGTATAGGGCAGTTGCCCTATTATATATTTGTCAAATAAATGAATTTAAATCCATTAAGCATCAGCTTTCTCATCTTACTATGAGCAAAATACTACTACCTACCCTACTAGATCGCTGTGAAGATTCAGTGAAATCATGTCTACGTAAACTAATGTGGATAGTGTGAAATGCCAAGAAATGTTATTTTTATTACTACAAGTCACTATCCCAAAATATTTCCCCGAATAGTTCCTGGCTCATAATTTCCAATATTAGATTCCCTCATCCGGTTTTTGGCTATTGTCAAAACATAAATTGCTTACCTTCATGGGCTAATACTAATTAGGTGAGTTCTTGTCACTTAGCCACCATTAGCAACTCGAAAATATTGAAAAAATTTCAAATAAATTTAAAATTGAGGGAGACTGTCTTATTCAGGCAGGACAGCTCTAATGTGTAGGAAAAACTGGCTAGGAGGATAGAGAGGGGTATAAAAATGGGACAGTGCAGTCCCAAGAGGGCCAGAAAAGGGAGAAAGAAGTATGTGAGCAACAAACTTTGTTGACCCTGAATTGAGAAGATCCAGGGTCATCTCTGATCAGAAAGGTACAACAGTTATGCTTTTAGCCAATATCAGTTAAGTCCCTTTTAGGCTAGATGACTGCCATGTTCTACCGACTGAGTCAGCCAGATGCCCCGATGACTGCCTTATATTATATCATTTAATTCTTAATACAACACAGCCCTCGGTGTACTGTCATCGCAATTTTAAAAAATGGGAAATCATAGCTCACAGATGTCCAGTTTCTTGAGAAGCAGTGACAATATAGTAGTGGTAAGGACACCGAATTTGCAGAGAAACAGGCTGAGTTAGAAACCCAGCTCTAACACATACTGGCCATGGGACCTTGGACAAGTTACTTACATGTCCATGCATCAGTTTCCTCCTCTGTAAGGCAGGGATGATAATAATTATAACTACCATCTAGGGCTGTTATGATGATTAATTGCATTCCTATTGACAAAGCATTCAGAATACTGGCCCAGAGTTGGTAGTGTCTAATCATACATAAGAACATAGAGCTAATGATTGTAGAGAATAAGAACTATTATAAAGCTATTAAAATTTATACATATCTGGTGTATTTCACACCCTGAACACACATGCAACCAGCATCCTTACTGTGAAATGGAATATTACCTGTACCCAGAAGCTGCCTTCATGATTCCTTCTTGTCCTATTGCCTTCCCTCCCCCAGGGTAATCCCCAGTCTGACTTCTAACACACAGAATAGACTTTCCTGTTTTTGTAACTTAGATAAATGGAATCACACAATGTGTAACCTTTTTGTCTGACCTCTTCCACTAAACATATTTATGAGATTCATTCATACTGCTGTGTGTAGATAAAAATTCTTTATTCTTCCTTCTGTATGATATTGTAAATTTATCACTATTTATACATCCAATTTACCGTAGATGGGCATTTGAGTAGTTCCTAGATTGAAGCTATTATCAACAGTAGTGCCATAAACATTCTCCCAAGACCCTTTGATGAGCATGCCTACAAATTTTATTTTTTATGTACTTACGAGTGAAATTTCTGGCTGACAAGGTATGAACACAGTCAGCTTTAGAATGTGGTGTAAAACAAAGTAGTTGTGCGATAGTGTAAAGAGTCCACTTATTTGTTGTTTCCATTATAGCTATTCTGGAGGGTGCAGACTGGTATCTCACTGTTATTTCACTTTCTATTTCCTTGATGACTAATGCAATTGAACACCTGGTTATTGGACATTTGGATCTGTTCTTGTGCAAAGCAATGCCAAGATTTAAACTTGCGTTTTTCTAGGTCAAAAGCCTGTGTTCTCTCTGTATCTGCACTTTAAAAAAAAAAAAAAATACCTCCCTCCAAAGGTTTTCAGAGCATTTTAGGTCCTGATTTTGAAACCAAAGGTATTCACTATTTTTGTTTTGTGTTCACTTTTTTTTCCTTCGGTAATTTAGAAAATTATCTTCTGTTAATGGAGGGAAGAAAGGGGGTCTTCCATAAAAGACATTTTTGCTCTCCCTTTTGTTGCCATTCAAAGCAGGATTAAAAAATTATCTTGGCTCTGCAGGCCAGCTCAGAGCTCAGGGGAGGGGAAGCAGTAGACAAGAAGCTGACCTACTTTTGGAGGCTCCATGACACCATTTTTAGTGACTGCAAGGTGCTTTCACAACATTTATATCTGAAACGGAGCCAGGTGTGTGAGTGGGGAAAAAGGCTGGGTGGATGTTGAGAATAATGACAATACAGGAAGTCTGTGAGTATTCTGCAGGGCAATGCAGGATTACAGTTTGGGGTTTCAAGTGTTATTTTCATTGTTCACACAGACAGGTATCCCTAAATTTCCTGCACTTCTTGCAAAGCTTTCTTTGCAGGGACACTAAGTAGAGAAAATTACTAGCATAAGATATATCGCTTGTAAAACACCCTGTTTTTGCTTTTATTTGTATTTACCACAGTGCACAGGACTAACACCCAATTCCTTAACATCACCTGATTTTATACAGTATTAGTATCGTCCAGGGTATGGGTCCTATATTTTCATTCTCATCCTCAAAAGCCAATTTTTAAAAAACTTTTTGTATGAAAACACTAAATTGTTCTTCATTCTTATAAAAGGGTTCCAGCAAATGAATATATTTTCTTGACTTATGTTCAAATCACAGACTTTCTTCTGGATTTGAAAGAAACTTCTTCAAGAATTCTTCTCAAATGTAAGTTGTTCAAGATCATTTTTTTTTTTTGCACGGGAAAGGGGTAAGGACGTACATTTTTAATCACCTGTGCCAATCTGAACAGAGCTAAAAACAAAACATTCTTTAAAGGTTGCAACTGTATGCGTTCAGCCCTATTCTGATCTTTCCTTGTCTTTCTCTCTAATGAAACACTAAGGCTTAAAAAACAAAGAGCTCTTTGATGGCTGTAATAAGTTGTTGGAGTGTGGATGCTCTTTGGTTTGGGTACATCTATGAAGGACTGAGACTGACCAGCAGTCTAGACTGTAGGTTAAAGATGAATGAATCTATTAACAATTGCAAAGACTGTCTTCAAAAACATGGCTTGGGCAGAAGAGAGACTATTAAACAAACAGCATCCTCATTAGGAATTGAGAATCAGCAAACAGGATTTCCGCCGTTCCCAGCATTTGGTATTCCGGCCACCATTCATGCATGGTAGGTGGCGGCCCAAAAAGTAGTCCCTGCCCTTGGTGAACTCACAACATGACATTGGACCCACAGACACTTTGGACATGGATTTTCCTGGTAATTAATGCAGGAAGATGCTACATTTTTGCTTCAAAGGCTTGATCATATTGTATCTTTACTACAAACATTTCTGCTGTTTTGTCGATTCTGGATTTTTTTTTCTACATCATGTTTTTAGGGAGAGAGTGCCCTCAGCTTAAATTTTCAGGATATTTCCTTGGCTCAGCAATTTTACTTAAACTTACTTGTTTATTCAATTAGTACTTAAATACCCACTACAGGCTAAGCATGGACATAAGCCCTGGACAAATTGTGTCCTATGACACATGCTCTAGACATGCTCTATGGCTTCCTGGAGCTCATACATAGTCCCCTGAGGGTGAGGGAGGGAGCAGTAACTAGGTGGACTGTTAGATGTGTATTTTATTGGAATTTCAGTGCTATCGGGGAAATAAATTACATGCAATGATAAGGACTAACAAAAATGGGGATCCAATCAGATCTGGAATTTCTCAATTCATAGAACTGACAAAAGGCACATGTACCAGGAGCATAGACTCTAAAGGCAAGAGAAGAAGAGTTGTAAATGGGGATATATCATAATGCAATCACTGGACACTTGCACAGGATAGCTGTAGAAAGCTATTCATCATGGCATTGTTTGTCATACTGGAAAACTGAAAAATGAGGCTTTGTCTCTAACAATATGGGAATTATTCAATGAATTAATGTTTATGCTTACAATTCAAAATTATTCATTATTAAAAGTAAGACTGGAGATAGATGATAGTGTTGTCTGATGGCTCTGAACATAGATCCTGAAACCAAACTCAGGTTCAGCCACTTAGGAGCTGTATGACCTCGGGCGAGTCATACAACCTCTCCATGCTTTCATAATCTTATCTATAAAATGAACACAATAATCTAAGATAGGGCTGTTCTGAAATTTACATGAGTTAATATAAGTAATCTAAAAAGTGTCTTGGAATATTGCCTGTTGTTATCGTTTACTTACTTAGAAAGCTGGCCATCACAAAGTCCAAAATGTAGGTTACCCAACTATACAAATAGTATGTCTCACATATTTTTTTAATATTCTTACATAAAAAGAACACAACATAATAGAGAATATTCATGGTGGTTCTATCTGGATGGACTGTAATCTTCTTTTTTTTCTGTATTGTATGTGTTGCATTTCTACAATTAGCCTATATGACCATAACCAGATTAATAAAGCAAGTTCCCTTTTACAAAAACACATTTTTCTATTTCCATATCAAAAATCTTCCAGTGAAGGGATTTCAAAGCACGTTGGTACAGAAATCTATGAATGCAGTGGCAGTTGCAAAATGTCACCTCTTTTGACGGCTATAGCTCCCCTCTCTCTTTCGTCTGCCATTAAAAAGCACTTTCCAGGGTGCCTGGGTAGCTCAATCAGTTAAGTGTCTGACTTGTGGCTCAGGTCATGATCTCGTGGTTGGTGAGTTACAGCCCCGCATCAGGCTCTGTGCTCACAATGCAGAACCTGCTTGGGATTCTCTCTCTCTCCCTCTCTCTGCCCTCCCCCCGGTGTCTTTCAAAATAAACTTTTTTTTTTAAAGCACTTTCCAATGTGTTAAGCACTATGTCAAGCACTGGGGATACAGTGATAACTAACATAACTAACATGACATTTCCCCCTGTAAACAGCTTGCAATCCAGCTGAGATACACAGAAGTAATAGGTATACAAAGTCCTTTGGGTGCCCCAACTGGTCCCATGGGTCTGCAGGTTCTCGTGGAGGATGTGACTCATCAGGTGAGCCCGGGGAAATCAGAAGGGACAAATGGAATGGTTTAGGTAGGGTGGGGCACAGTGTTCTAGGCAGGTGCAGCTGTGTGCAGACAGCATGGTGTGTGCAGAGCCATGAGGCATTAGATAAGCTGCAGCCTCAGGGAGGGAGGAAGTGAGCCTGAAGAGCTTGGAGAAGATGAAATTCTGGAAGGAATCCTCTGTCCTGGTAGGGAATTTGAACTCAATCCTAAAGACAGTGAATGGGGGGCTGCTGGAGAATAGGAAGGAAATATAATGGTGATCAGATGTGTGTTCATAGGAGTTATTTATTTTTTTAATGATGCCAATTTTGGGGGGGAAACTCAACATTCTTTCATTTCTTTTTTTTAAAATTTTTTTTTAACGTTTATTCATTTTTGAGATAGAGAGAGACAGAGCATGAACGGGGGAGGGTCAGAGAGAGGGAGACACAGAATCTGAAACAGGCTCCAGGCTTCTGAGCTATCAGCACAGAACCTGACGCGGGGCTCGAACTCATGGACTGCGAGATCATGACCTGAGCTGAAGTTGGCCGCTTAACCGACTGAGCCACCCAGGCGCCCCAACATTCTTTCATTTCTAGTGGCAAAAATTGTCTCCTTCATCTGAAACATGAGAGTGGCCAAGGTAGCCTGCTTCTCTTTCCTGTGCCTGAACCACAGAGCAAACAGATTCCCACTGATGGAGTCCGTGTGCAAGCTGGAAGCTGGCCGAGTGTAGTTTGGCAGTGCACTTTGGAAGAACACGAACGCAGTTCACTTTGGCATGACTGATGAGATGTTCATACCTTGTTTACTTAGACTTGAAAACAGTGACTTGAAGAGCTCTCAGTGTAGTCATGATCTTCTCTTAGATTGAGATGGTGCTGTCTATACTGTGGTGCAGTTTCTAGCAAAACCCGCTAAAGCTGCCTTATTTAAACAATTTAGAAAGTATTTAAAAGTAGCAACATGGCTTTCTTTCTAAGCAGTGCCTCAGGACAGATGCGTTTAAACTCACAGCAGAACGTGATTTGTGACCTCAAAACATCTTTTCAGAAATCTCTATTTGCTGTTAATAAAGAGCCGTCACAAACTCATGGTGTTATTTTTCAAGTGGCTACAATACAGTTTTGACTTGCCCCATCAAACCCAGATAGGCAAACCTCCTCCACAGTATTTTCATGGATTGGATGCTATATGAAGTGTGTGCACCTGATAGTATCACAGAAGGAAAAATAAGGTGGTTGAGAATAAATAAACCCGCGACCTCCCAGTACTACATGGATTGCACGAGAATCCTTTGGAAAATGCATCTCTTTCAAGAGACAGGATTCTTTGAGTTGAGGCACTGAGAATGGAGGTCGCTCCACAGTTAATGGACAGACAGGTTCTGGGGCCAATGGAATTAAGCAAAATGAAGAGCAGAGGAGAAAGCCGACATGATGACCTATGAATTCAGTGAAATTAAGCATCTGAAAAGGCCTGTTAAATTTTACCCATCCTCTCCAGCCTGCATTGTAGTCTTTTCTTAATTGTTTTTTAAACTTTATTTTCTAGACAGAGAGAGACAGACCATGAGTGGGGGAGAGGCAGACAGAGAGGGAGACAAAGAATCCGAAGCAGGCTCCAGGCTCTGAGCTGTCAGCACAGAGCCCAATGTGGGTCTCCAACTCCTGAACTGCAAGACCATGACCTGAGCCGAAGTCGGATGCTCAACCGAATGAGCCACCCAGGCGCCCCTGTAGTCTTTTCTTATAACACATCTACCTTGCTGTTTTATTTGTTTTTCAATTACTCAGCCTTCAAGTTTGCTGATCTCTTATAGAAAAATATTCTGATTCAATCAACTTAGCTTCGGGAAACGATTGTTAGATTTTGCATCTCAGGCTTCAGCTTTAGTAGATGGTTAACAAGTAATTATGTTAAACTTCTTGAAAAATTTTTCAGTTCAATATAAGAAACTAAATATGCACACCAAGTGACCATTTTTTTAAAAAAAATGAAAAGAGGACAGTAACAACATTCTATTATCCTGTAAGTAATTAAATTATGGATTAAAGGAGTTTGCCTTAAATGTCAAACATTCTATTCAATTTTATCCCATTACATTGCTGGCTCATCCTCATAAAACACACTCTATAAATCATGTTGTGCCATTATGATACTTTTAGGATTCAAGAAATGGGACAGAACTAGTAAGTGCTGTTGCTTACATAACATGGGCCATGAAGCTCACTGATAACACTTCTGTTAGTCTGTTCATGAGTCTCTGGAGTAATGAGAAATAGAGATTTTTAGAGCAAAAGGAATGTCTTCTGGAAGGCCTTCTTGTTCTTTCTTGTTTCCTGTTACCATTCAACATGACAAGGGCTTTAGAAATGAGGATGGAATTCTATTAAACAAACAAACTCATTAATAAACATTTAAGAACACTGCAACTTTGTCACTGCATTTCAGCTTTCTAGAATTTGTGATCAGTTGAACAAAACTTCACCTTGGACATCAAGGCTGACTGTGGCTGCTCTAGGGCAGAGCAAAATGTTCAAGGTCAGAAGACTCTTGGGATCCATGAACTAAGAAGTCGTGGATCCTGTGGAAAACAAATACAGTATCCTTAAGAGGAAAGTCCGTTCTCCTAATCATCCAAGAGCTCAAGTTTCTTCCTTAAAAGATTTGCTCACTGCCTTTTCCCTGAGACTCTCATATTTGATGTACTTGTTGCACTAATGAAAACACATTTTTCTTTAGCAGCAAAATTTATTTCATTACTCATCTTACAGCCTGAACTCAAAATCAGGGGATGATCTTGTGCCCACAACTGTAATTATGTTGAATTCTTAAAATGGTGTGTTAGGACGTGTTTTCAAGTGTGAAATTCATAGCACAGCTCTTAATAGGCACTTTGGTAATGACCAAAAAGATTTGCTAGTGAGAGGTCACAAAAATTAAATAAGCAGTTTCTAATAATTGCTTACACTGCATAAACAGAAGATTTGACTCTGGGATAGAGATAATATAGAACATGTAAAATTATATAGCTCATTTCGGGCACACTAATTGTTTTGAGCACGTCTCAGGTACCAAGCTTCCTGATAGGCTCCAGAATAACACATGGCCAATTTGGGGAAGAGTTTAAAGTGTAGTCTCTCAGGGGTGCTTGGGTGGCTCCATTGAATAAGTGTCCGACATTGGCTCAGGTCATGATCTCACGGTTTATGGGTTGAGCCCCACTGACAGCTCAGAGCCTGTAGACTGCTTTGGATTCTGTGTCTCTCCCCTGCTCTCTCTCAGAGATAAACAAATGAAAGTTTAAAAATTTAAAAAAAGTGTAGTCTCCTGAAGGTCAAGTAGAAATTCATCTGGAAGACTGAATAAGGTGAGGGAGGATGGGGAAAGACTGGAACCTAGACGGAGGAGTTAGCAAGCGAACATGAGGGCTGGGCAAGATGCCAGCAGCTTATTGAGGCTGCAGTGAAGCAAGTCTGTGGCTGATCACTGGGAGCTGACTGTCTGTATAGAGAAATAGGAGCTAGTTGCTGAAGGGCCTAGGAAAGCCATGTCAAAGATTTTGGATGTTATCCAGAAACATAAGGGAGAGCCGCTGAAGGAATTTCTAAGTAGGCAGGTGACAAAGTTGATTAGAATCATCAAAGAGATGGAAAACCATTCAAGCCATTTTTTCCAAAACTATGCCAAGTACTGAAAAAAAAATGGCGTAGTTGCAGCTGCGTAAGAATGGGCCTTGTACAGAAAATATTTTTTTTTTCAAAAAAAAAAAAAAAAAGCCTTCACAGCCTATGCTGGACTTACCATATGTTTAAGAAAATCGTTCTCTGTTTCAGACTCAATATTTACTCCTCTATTTAGCATTAGTATGCATGTCATGTGATGCCTGTTCAAGCCCATTGCTAGATCTTTCATCTGCAGGGAGGAGAGAGGGGTCCTTCATTCAGTGACAAAACTGGGGTGTAGGCAGGACAATGGCCCTACAATGGCTGCCAGGCAGGACTCACTGGCCATGTGGGACCCATGTCTGTTACTGAAGCTAATACTGCTCTGTGTGAGTTAAGCATTATTTCTTCCAGTGCTGGACTGCATTGTTTTCCATGGGGACTTGGATACCAAGATGCAGCCATGTTTGATCTTCTATATAAGAGGCAACATATGTCAATTGTTCAACAAGGATTATATACTAAAATTCTTAGTAATTAGTTTGTAGACAATAAAAATGGCATTATTCAATGCCGTTGAATGAAGTGAGATTACTACACAATGTGGCCAAGAACTCAAGCATCTGGGTCATAAACTAGCCAATGTTCTCCAGGTCTCACAGGAAATTTATGTACACATGATCTCTAAGCTCCAATGCGGAACCTTCCAAGGAACTAGGAGGAGCCATAGGTTCAACCCCTATGGCTTAAACAAGGTAGACTGAAAAGACCAAGGACCACAGCAAACTGAGGGGGCCACTGATGCAAACCTCAATCTTGGCCCACCAGCCACTGCAAAGGCCGCTATTCAGAGCCAGACCAGGAACCCAAAGATGATCAAAGGAACATTTTCTGCAATTCCTACTGCAGGTTTAGTCTAGGAAAACTTCAGGAGGCCTTCTGAGGCTGGAATCATCAGGAACATCCCTAAAGAAACAGCATCCTCCAAAGACAAGAGAGAAAACTAGGTTTCTTCAGGAAGGAAGTGGACCATCTCCACTCTGATGGAGGCAAACATCAGAAGGAAACAGAAGGAAACCAAAGAAAAAGAGGTAACTAGCTACTGCTCTGTAGTGCACTGTGAAAATCCACATACACTGAGAGAAAGTGTGGCAGTCTCTCTTCTTTCCTGGTCTGCTGGGGACAGTGAAACATTCTGTCCATTACTCCTACAGCTCAAGGACCAATACACTATCCTTCAGCATGTCTGCCAGGCTTCTTCCAGAGAGGAGTGAAATGCCTTGATCCTGATCCAACTCTGTTTACAAGATCAGATGTAAGTGTGTAGAGGTATGCGAGAGGGATTGAGGGGTTTCTTATGTCCACTAGAACCCTCCATATTGCAGTGAAGTCACACTTCTTTATCTCTAAGACTCATCTTTACACCCATAACAACAGTGGTTTGAGGACAAGTCTCACATTTGACGTGTACCTTTCATGTTGCTGTTTTTTAAAGCGCTTATTAAATCAATAGTGCATCACAAGCACTGGGATCCTAGAATTGTGGAAATAGCGTAACACTGGAGAGTACAGGAAGCAAGCCCAGTTTCTCACTCTCAAAAGACCCGAGTTAGCACTTGAAATCCTTGGCTTGTAACTTTGTTCTTTCCAACCAAGTCTTATTAAAGAAATGGTTTTAAAGGGAAGTAGTGTGTCAGCTTGTCTATTGTTGACTGCACAGCACTCCTTATCCCCTGGGGAGAAGCCTGGGACCCCCACTTCCTGGGATCCCTTGCCAGCAACAGGCCCACAGGAGCTCTGCCCATGGGAGTCACTTGCAGGAAATCTGGAGAGAAGAGGAGCAATTTTCAGCCTCCAGCCCCAGACAGGAAAACACCACAAGACCCCTAGAGAAGATTTTGCTGGGGGCTTTGTAGGGGATTTTGCTGGGGCTTTGAATTACCTGGGAGTTGAAGGTGATGAAGATCATTAGCATGAGCTTCTGGGTTTCTGGGACTTCCTGAGTTCTAAAACCAGCTGCATCCCCCACCCCAGCCAACCTTTGCTTCTGGCCCATCCAACAGTTTCCTTAGTATTTAATTCCTTGATTTACATTCTTTTTTGCTCTAAATACTTACCTGGACTGAAAACAAATGACAATCACATTCCTCTTTTTACTAGGTAATACTCCTCTGCCTTCAGTTAACTTTTTTTTTTTTTTTTTTTAAACAGCTAAGGGGTAGTCTTTTTAGAGGCTGTTTGTATGTTACAGAAGATATTACAGGAAGACTGAGGACTATTCTTTGGCCTTATTTAGTTCCTTTGTCTCATGCCATTCCTTTTATTGATACTTCATGTTCCTGTCCATAGATATTCTCCACTAACCCACACGGACACATAACAATTATAGCAGTAGAAATTAACATCTCTCAAGTTCTTAACCCTTTTTCATACACAATTAATACACGTTATCTCACTTGACCTTCATAGTAATGCCATCACTTGACTGGAATGGCATTATGTTTTCCTATTTTATAGGTAGAAAATCGAGACCCAGATAGGTTAAGTAATTCATTCAAGGTCACACAGAAAATCAGGGAATGTGCTAGGATTAGAATTCAAGATTTTTGACCACTACTATTCCAGGGCAGCTGATAGAATTCTATTATTTCATCAAGTTAAGATGGCAGCTTTCTGCATGGAACTTTCCTGATCTGGGAAAATTTCCTATAATTCAAGCTCCATGGACTCTTTTGTGTGGATAGATTCCAAGTCTTTGTCAATGCTTTGAAAATCATTTTTCAAATTAATATAACAAGCTCAGTGGGTAACTGCAAGACCACTGGAGGGCAACTCTATGATTACTATTTGGCATCTAATATATGTGGTACATTGGCAAAGTGTAATGATAATAGGAGTGACAATATATCATTATCTCTGACAACCTTGCAGTGTCCAGCACCAATCAGTCAGCAGTCTAATATCTACTGAATGAGTTTTCATATTGGACAAACTCCCAAGATTCTAACTGGACTGACAGTGTCACTTAAAGGATAACAGACTGGGAATGGAGGGACATAACTTCTTGCTTACTCAAAGATAAGCTTTTCAGAATGAAGATAAAGGAATTAGGCGATGTTGAGAGTAATAGACCACTGGCTATACTGAATATATGGACAAATGAAGAATTTGGATAGCTCTTGGGATTTTTTAAAATCATGTGAATAAATGTAGCTAAGACTTTCCTAAGAGAAATGTACATTTTTTAACCCCAGAAAAAGCATTGGTTTCTATTAATAAATTCAACATTTCCATCTATTTTAAATAGAAAACATAAGGAAAAATACACAAGCTGTAATATGTCAGCAAGGCAAATAGAATAGTTGCAGCCAGCCCTGAAAGCAAAGATAAGATGTTGAAAATCTGTACGAACTTAGTGTTGATCAAAGACATGGATGGATGTGCATGTACTCATACGCATGTGATGCCTAAATGAATGAAGGTTTTAAAGGCTTTGTTTCTTACATTAAAGGGAGAAGATATTTGTAAATGACATATTGGATACAAGGTTAGTATCCAAATTGATAAAGAACTTATCAAACTCAACACCCCCAAACCCAAATAATCCCGTGAAGAAATGGGAAGACATGAATAGACACCTTTCCAAAGAAAACATCCAGATGGCAAACAGACATAGGAAAAGAGGCTCAACATCATTCATCATCAGGGAAATATAAATCAAAGCCACAATTAGATACCACCTCACACCTGTCAGAATAGCTAAAATTAACAACTCAGGAAAAAACAGATGTTGACGAGGATGTAGAGAAAGAACATTTTTGCACTGTTGGTGGGAATGCAAACTGGTACAGCCATTCTGGAAAACAGTGTGGAGTTTTCTCCCCCTTCCCAAATTAAAACTAGAACTACCCTACAACCCAGCAAGTGCACTACTAGGAATTTATACAAATTATACAAAAATGCTGATTCGAAGGAGCACATGCTCCCCAATGTTTATAGCAGCACTATCAACAAAAGGCAAAGTATGGAAAGAGCCCAAAGGTCCATCGACTGATGAATGGATAAAGAAGATGTGGAATATATATACAATGTAATACTACTTGGCAATGGAAAATAATGAAATCTTACCATTTGCAACAATGTGGATGGAACTAGAGTGTACTATGCTAAGTGAAATAAGTCAGTGAGAAAAAGATATCATATGATTTCACTCATATGTGGAATTTGAGAAACACAACCAATGAACACAGGGGTAGGGAAGGAAAAATTAGTTAAAAACAGAGAGGGGAGCAAACCATAAGAGGCTCTTAAATACAGAGAAAAAACTGAGGGTTGCTGGAGGTGAGGACTGGTGGGAGGGTGGGTTAAATGGGTGATAGGCACCTTTGAGATGAACAGTGGGTATCACATGTAAGAGATGAATCACTGGGTTCTACTCCTGAAGCCAAGACTACATTGCATGTTAACTAACTTGAATCTAAATAAAGAAAAATTCGTAACTTTTGAAGTTTTATTTGCAAAGCAAATTCTTTTTATAAGTAGACTTGCATACAATTGCAATGCCAAAGTCAACTTAAGAACAGAACACGTGACCTATTAAGTTTAGACCCACTAAGCACTTAGGAAGCACCGACTGTGTGTTACCCACTAGCCCAGGTGGTATTACTATTGAGGTGGCAAGTGCTCTGGGGTCAAAAGGACCAAATTCAAACTCCAGCTTTGCTACTCACTGGTTGTAGAACAATAATGTATTTGGGTGATTTCTTGTAAAATTTCACAACTATGAACCTCATATATTTTTTCAAGTTTAATTATTTATTTTTGAGAGAGACAGAAACAGCACAAGTGGAGAATGGACAGAGAGAGAGAGAACCCCAAGCAACCTCCACGCTGTCAGCTTGAAGCCCAACATGGGGCTTGAACTCATGAAACTCTGAGATCATGACCTGAGCAGAAACCAAGAGTCAGAGGCTTAGCCGACTGAACCACACAGGTGCCCCCTCATATTTTGTTTTGAAGAGTGTTTCAAGTGGAATAGGTACTTTATTTATTTAGCATAGTGCCTGGCTCATAGTTGGCCATAACTATTCATTCCTTTCAGTGTCCATTAATGTCATGATAATTCCAGAACTCTGCCAAGGAGTATAAATCCAGCCCCTGTCCTGCTCTACCTTCCCCAATCATCTGGACTGTGGTGTCTACATAGATATAATCAGTAAGAAGAGGCAGGACTTCTCATATTTAGGAAACAGACTTTCCTTTATGATCATGTAAAAGTCCCCTCTGGTTCTTCAGTGCTCTTGTCAAACTTTAGTCTCTGTAAAGGGATATCATGTAAAAAAAGAGAGAGAGAGAGAGAGAGCGAGAGCACGCTTTGTCTTCAGAACACATTTCTCTGGAGATATTTTCTGGGCAGGCAGGGAAGAGGGTTTAACAACCAGAACATCAGGATCATCATGCATGAGATATATAACTAGATGTGAAGCCTTGCTATTTCCAGATGGAGTACTAAGGAAAAGGCCACCGGGTGGCCAGAGACCCTGACTTGAGGTTACCTGCCCCTTGAGGCTACTACCTGACAGCAGTGACTCCACGGCAATGGTTCCCTTCTGTCCTCCACTCCAAGCATGGGCAACAGGGTGAAAAAGGGTAGGCTGCTACTGCTTTGCCGTTTATTTGGTTTTGCTCTAAGAGGGAAGCAACTCTTTAAAGGTAGCAAACACGTGCATAAATTCACTAGAGGTCATCTCCCTTGACAGTAATAAAACTCTCAGTAATTTTTAAGCACAGATGCCATATTGTACTGTGTAGTCATTAGTTGTTTACACAGATGTTTCGCCCAGTCATGTTCTACTGCCCCATGCCTTGAGTTTCGATAAATGCTTGTTATGATTTAATGCAATATAACAATAATGATGATCATAACAATAAACAGAGCCCTTGACTTGTCCTCTCTGGGACACCCCACATTCTACGGTCTTGAGTATTCCTGATGGCTAAAGGGTAAAAATGTTCTTGAATGAAGAAAATGGGAAAGATCACTGTTTTTTCTTTTTTAAAGAAAAAGAACCAAGTGAAAAAGAGAGGCGTGTTCACTTGGCAGCAAAGGAAGACATTCTCCTTAAAAAGCAATTCTCTGCCAAGTTTTTAGCTTCTGTTTGTTGTTGCTTAAAAGGTAAACACAATTAAGAAAGAAAATACCGAGTCTTTAAAAACACAGCTGAGTATTTATGTTTTCACTCAGAGACTTCTGGGCTTATTTCTGAGGATCTTTCTTTGCTACTGAATGTCATAATAGTTAAACGCCACCAAAATAACTCTGCTGCACCGTTCTGCCTTGGGAAGAAGAGAACAGGCTCGTTATTAACGTCCATCCCTTTCAGATCGTGTTGTAATTCCTTAAAGTCTGAACACCAACATTATAATTTCCTCTTCCACTGCTGAGCGCACATACTTTTGTTCTGAAAATTCTATGTTATCAAGTCTTAAGGTACAGCTATCTGATCCCATCTTAATTGCATTACCCAAGATAAGCCACTATACTGATAACAGGGCCCCCAAATGAGTTAATAAACCATCCGGGCTTGCTAACTCCTGAACTATCTGAATTTGTTTTGCCACAGAGGCAATTCTAGCCCTTGCTTGTATGTTAATGAGAATTCCCCTAAAAATCTCTTGGTCTATCACAAGTCTGCTAATTAATTCGATTCCTTTTTGTTGTTGTTTTTGTGTTTGTTTTCCCAATTTTATACCACATGGAACCATAGCTACAGCAAGTTTCAACAAGGAACTTTCCGAGTCAAAACTCCCTGTATGTGACAACTTATTCCAAGCTCTGGGCAATATGGAAAGGGAAAGCAACAGAGAGTTAGTGCAAAGCATCTCAACTCTGCTGTGAACACCACTCAGGCCTCTTCTTAATCAAACCAATTCTCTGGCTTGCCACCATGGGCTAGTCCCTGCCATAGATAAAAAAAAGTCTCTCCAGAGATCACTGCTGCTCACATAATTGCCCATCACAGACTATCCCTTTAAGACTGGAAACCCCTTTGGGAACTTCCTGGGAGGCTGTCTGGAGAGGTAGTTCCCAGCTCTGAATAGCCCATATTTTTAAGCATGACAATGATTCCTTAGAAACCAAAGTACGGATGTATTATTCCTATTCTCGCAGATTGGGAGGCAGGAAGGGTCACAGTCCTTCCCAGGCAGCTGATTTCCATGGCTAAGCAAATACCACTTAGAGTAAAGACTGTGTTTCCAAGTGCAAATGTGGGTGGGCATGTGGGGGAGGTGTCTTGTTCACACATGACACACCCACAGACAAGCAAGCACAACACAACACACTTATGCTGTCCAATGACAGATTCAACAGTCTCTGCATTGGTCTCCCTGCCTCTACACTTCTCTTCACATTGTTCTACCTTTTAGTCTGCACTTTGCCCATGCCCACTTTGCAAATGTTTCCCCAGACTGAAGCATTTGATGATTTTGTGGTGTGTAGGGTGAAGTTCAAAGCCTGTCACTTATAGACCTCCTCAATATGGTGCTGACTATAATTAACAGAATGATGTCCGCTGCCTGCCTCCCCGCCACCCCCCCCCCCCCCAGATGTCTAGGTCCTGTTCCCTGAACCTGAGAATATATCTTACAGGACGAAAAGTACTTTGCAGATGTGATTGAGTTAATTTAGACATGAGGAGATAATCTTGGATTTTTCCAATGGGCACAACGTAACCACCGGGACCTTATAAGAGGAAGGCGGAAGGGTTCGAGTCAGAGATGTGATGACAGAGGCAGAGAGTAATGTGCCCTGAAGATGGAGGAAGGGGCCATGAGCCAACACACTCAGGTGGCCTCTAGAAGCTGGGAAAGCCAAGGAAACAGACTTTTCCTCAGAGCCTACCACAGGAACACAGTTCTGCCGACAACGTGATTTCAGCCATAAGACTCACTGTGCACTTCTGACATACACAACTGTTAGGTAATATATTTGTGTTCTCTGAAGCCACTAAATCTGTGGTCATTTGTTACAGTAGCGATAGGCAACAAGAGCATTCACATTGTACCTCCTCCCTCCATATCTTCCTGAATCCTTGGTCAAAGCCACATTTCATCAGCCAGAATGTTTTACGGTCTGACTGCAGATTCTATTCATCCTCCAGGAACACCTTCCATTCCACCTTTTCTATGACCAAGGGGTCCCCACTTTCTCTGGATATCCCTAGTATTGTTCTGGAACCACCTCTGATGTCCTCTTTCTCATAGGTAGTATCATAACACTTCTGCTACTACTTTGAACTAATGCTTAACTTGCTGTGACTCTATGTTTGTCCTCCTCCCCAACTGAATTTTATTTAAGTACTCTGATGATGGGGCTGATGTCATATCATTTTCTTGTTTTACCCACAGTTCCTAGTGTAGGATCATGCACAAAGAAAGCACTAAATAGATATTTAAACTGGGACATATTAAATAAATTATCATAAAATGTGTAAATGGTCCTTCTTAGCAGCAACTTCATAGAATTAAACCTGGCAGTGGCTCTCTAGATTTCTGAAGTGGCATCATAGAATGAGTCTATAGGGTTGTGATCACTGGTCAGTAAGGAAAAATAAAGAAAGAGGTAAGAGTATTATACAGATAAAAAGAAGAAAATGGTAGTAAAAATGACAAGGTACTAAAATCCCCCCAAACTCTTTCCCAAATAACCTGACATGTTCCAGTGCAGGTGTAACACAATAAAAACAGAGTTAGGCTTTAAATTTTAGGGCTTTTAAGGAGGCATTCATATGGCCCGTGTCTTCTGAACTCCATTCAGTGCCAGATGCAGAAGACATTTCTTCATAAGGACAGAGAGGAGAGTATAACAGACTTTCCAATTATTTTTTTCAACCAGGAACTTCTCCAATGATAAGCTGAAATCTACAAGCAATAGCATTTCCTAAAAGATTGCATTAAAAAAAATGACACTATCTGTTTGTACCTGTATATCAGCAGTGAGTCCCATTCTGGAGACAAATGGCCTCCGTTGAAATCCTAACTCCATCTCTTAGCGGTTGGGTAAACTTTCAAGACCTTTCTGGCCTCAGTTTCTCATCTCTGCAATGGGAATAATATGAATACTCCTTCATTTGGCTGTGGTGAGGATTAAATGAGATAAGGCACGGGAGGCAGTCAGTAGAGTGGCCCATATGTAGTGGGTGGGTCTTCAGGCAAGAGGACTTGTGATTATTGTTCTACTTGGAAACCTGCTTGGGTCACTTCTATAATCTTCCGGGACACAAACCAACTGAGTGTGTTTGGAGATGAATGGAGGAGGAATGGCTATTGCACAGGAGGAAATGGCATAGAGAAGAGTTAACCGCCAGGATTAAGGACCGTGTTTGAGCAGTAGACCTCAAGGCAAGGTCAGGTCTATGCAGTGTTTTCACATCCAAAGACCACATCTTTGTCACTAGCACTTCAATATATGTATGCACTGCTTGTGAACACAGAACTAGGGAGGAGAAAACACTTAGCATTTCCAGAAACTGGAGGGAAGCCCAGCACCTTCCATGTTGCATGGCTCCAACGTAATTATGATCACAGTATAAAGTATGCATCATTTCCCCTCATTTTATAGACACAGGAATGTGCCTCAGTGAAAGAAGCCAGATACTTGACAATGCATATAATTTGATTTCATGTGTAAATAAAGTTTACCAAGAGTACAACACATAGTTTTAGTGTTAGAACTAAGTCAAGAAAGTGGTTACTCTGGAGAGGAGAAAGGAGGAGCCACTGGAGAGGCCTCCAAACCCCATTGGGGGATTCCAACGGGCTGGCAACAATGGTCCACATCTTGGTTTAGGTGGTGGTTACACAGAATTCTTTGGCTGATAATTCACTGAGCTATATATAAATATTTCATGCATTTTTAAGTGTACTATATTTCAACCAAAATGCTTATGAAAATGAGGCTCTGAAGAGTTAAATAAGTTGTTCAAGTTCACATGGAAGACCTGGGGAAGAGTATGGATTCAGATTGTCATTTCTCAGATTAGACACCAAAATCTATAGTCTTCCCCAAGCTCTGCTGCCTTCAAAGAGGATGAATAAAAAATGAGTCTTCTCCATCGATAGTAGGCTACTCTTCAGTCAAGAAACCTCTCTCTCGGGTCAGAAAGAAATGTTTTAAAGCAAGATTCTTTTGTTGTTTTTTTAACTAAGGAAGGCAAATCAAGATCCTATCATCTTTGTATATATTTTTCCTTGAAAAGTGGGCTGTCTCTGGTAATGTTTTCTTTGAGTTAGAGAGGTTTCTAATCTTTACAACTGATGCATCAGCCGCAGTAAAAGCCTCTAGTTCAGAACTTCTGATTTGGCCTCTAGTAAATTTCTTTTGCTTGGAGAGTCCAAGGACCCGAGTCAGTAAAATAAAGTAAACAGATAATTAAAGCTGAATAGACAGTCCAGATACACACAGTTAAGTAATTTTTGACAAAGTCATATAAATCATTCAAAGAGGAAAGAATATCTTCTCAAGCCAAACAAGTGGATATTTGCGTAGAAAAAAAAAAGACTTCAAATCCCTTCTTACGGCATACACAAACATTAATTCAGGATGGATCAGAGTTTTATTAAACCTAAAAGCTATAAAAAACAAAAAGAAAATATTTGATGGGGTAGGCAGAGAATTCTTAGATTGGTTCAACATAGCACTCATCTTAAAATGAGAAATGTGATCGATTTGACTTAATTAAAATTAAATTCTGCTCCTTGAAAGACAGTAATAAGAAAATGAAAAGGGAAAACATTTTTGCCACATGTGTATCTGACAAAGGACTTAAACCCAGAATATATTTTTAAAAGTCCCACACATTAATCAAAAGATGAACGGTCTAATATTTCTTTTTTTAAAAAAAAATTTAATGTTTATTTTTGAGAGAGAGAGAGAGAGAGAGAGAGAGAGAGAGAGAGTGAGTGTGTGTGAACGGGGGAGGGTCAGAGAGAGAGGGAGACACAGAATCCGAAACAGGCTCCAGGATCCGAGCTGGCAGCACAGAGCCTGACGTGGGACTCGAACTCACAAACCATGAGATCATGACCTGAGCTGAAGCCAGATGCCTAACCGACTGAGCCACCCAGGTGCCCCAACAGTCTAATATTTCTAATGGGCAAAGTATCCAACAGATATTTTATAAACAATAATGGATGGTTCAGTAAGCACATAAGAATATGTTCAATAGGGACACCTTGGTGGCTCAGTCATTTAGGCATCTGACTCTTGATATCAGCTCAGGTCACAATCTCATGTTTTGTGAGTTTGAATACTGCATTGGGCTCCATGCTGACAGTGTGGAGCCTGCTTGGGATTCTCTCTCTTTCTCTCTGCCCCTCCCCTACTCGGGTATGTGCTCGTGTGCTCTCTCTGTCTGTCTGTCTCTCTCTGTCTCAAAATAAATAAATAAACTTAAAAAGAAAAAGATTATGTTCCACAATCATTGGTCATCAGAGTAATTAAATTCACAGTGAGATGTCCGTGTACCCTCACAAGAACAGCTAAAAGATAGTGAGGTAACATCAATTGTTGGCAAGGATAGGAAACAACTGGATAAATAATAAATAAATAAATAAATAAATAAATAAATAAATAAATAAATAAATTCTGTAGTGCTTTGTTGGCATATCAGTGAATACAAATCAGTTTGATGCAGGGATTTCTCAAAGGGTCACGTTTCTGTTCACTTAGAGCTGTCATGCACAAGTAGTACATCCCTCCTGGGTATTTGTCATCAGTTTTAGTCTTATTATTTATCCCATTATGGTTTTATATATCTTTTTCACTGGTTTTTTTTTTCTATCTCTCCTACTAGATCGTGAACCCTAAGAGGGCGGAGTGCGTACCTGGTACCAGAAACAGAAAATAAGCTCAAAGAAGAGGTTTTGAATGAATGATGTTTAAATTAATGAAGGAATCAATGGAGAAGAAACAGAATGACAAGAATTTAAAGATTATGAGGCATTTTCGTACAGGGCAGAAGCACATTTCTAAAGTCAAGGCAACAGTCTTGCTGAGGGCTGCCTGCTTCCTTGTGGGTCTTCGTTATGGTCTATCTACCTACGTGACTAGTCTGGACAGCAAGTATTTACTGAGAAGTTACTACATTCAAGGCCCTGTACATGGGTAGGAATAATCTGGATGAGGAGCTCATAGACTGATATCCAGTTATATCCTGAACTAAAGTGAATGACTGTAAGTAACTGCCAGTTTGGATTTGAGACATAGCTATGATTCCTATCCTTTGCTTGTTTTCATAAATCACAACTTGGATTTAAATAATGATACGGCACTCAAGCACAGGGGCTTAAATAAATCGTCCTTTGCATTCCAAAGAGTCTGCTCAGGTGTGTAGTTGTGTTTTAGTAAATCACAAGATTTTCACATTCAAGTCTTTTCTGACTCTTTTATTATATGAGGCAATAGAAATTTGTATTAATCTTTATTTCTCTGCCTAATTTTAATTCTCTGTGTATAAGGAGCACCACATTGAGGCTGTTGTCAGTGTGGTAAAATAGCATCTGACACAAACTCTTTGTACGTATACCTCATTGTTGCTGATCTTACTAGTGTGTAATTCTTTAACTCACTCATAACCTGCCCCCAACCTAACACCCAGCTTCTTCAAGGATAGCTAGTGTCATGCCCTCAAGTTATTCTTTATTTTTTGAACTTCACAGTGGAAGTGGCTAATGGGCATTTTCCTTTACTGCAGCTAACATCCCCATCAGTGCATTAGTCAGAAGGCCAAAGAGCATATCATTTGCAAGAGCAGCACTGAGCATATTTATGACATTTTAAATTGAGTAAACATCGGACTTTGATTTTACAACTTCAATTTTGAAAGGGGCCCCCACTAATAAATAATGTGGTAAATTTCAATTAGGAATGTTGCATTTCATCACTTTTTTAAAAGTGATTTTGAATAGAGACTCGGGGATTGCAATATAGTTGGAAAGAGTTCAAAGTAAAAAATAATCAAGGAGTTATCCATGGCAGAGAATTTTTACAAAAAAGCTGTATTTTTACAAAAAGATACATGAGAAATGAAATGTAAATCCATGTCCAAGTTTAGAAGACTCAATCTTAATATCTATGTTGGATAAAAGAAATTTTTGTAATTGTGAACTCAGGACTGAATCGTAACGCAAAAAAAAAAAAACACAACAAAACAAAACAACAACAAAACAAAGAAAGAAAAGAAAAAAATAAAGAAATAAAGCAGCTTCCCCTTGTGCAATTTTTCTGGAACTCTAGTGAGGAAATGCTGCCTTTTCTTTTAAAACTGTGGTTTTCTCACAAAATTTTGCTCTAATCCTATTCAACTCCATCAAATGTGGGACATTTTAATTCTGCATAATTCTAGTTTCTTAGAGACGGATGTGAAGCACCAGTTCCTTGGGGACAGTCAGTGCTGAGACAGGTCAGAGAACAGAGGGATCCCTGTGGGCAAGTGAGGAGGGAGTGTTGGGAAGGTTTTGTAAAAGAGAGAAACCTTGACTAGGATTAGAGGGGCTGAATTGGATAGTAAGACCTAACTCAAAAAAAGCTTTTTATTTAAAAAAATATACATCCAAGTATAAACCCATGGGTAGAATGAGAAGATAGTGTCAGACACATTATCTGGTCCAAAGAAACTCTGTTTTCCTTGTAAATGTACACTATAATTGCACAAAATACCATGGGCGATCATGTGCTTTATACAAGCATGCAAAGGACTTGCATGTGTCTTAGCATTTCTCAAAGTCTGTTCCATGGAACCTGCAGGTGTTAACAGATAAACTCTGGATAAAGAGGTTCTGCGGTCAAAATATTTGGGAAACTCCCAAGGTTCAACCATTCTTTTTCAGCCTCAAATACTTCTCGGCATCATTATGATGCAAATGTGCACTGAGAATCTATAATGGGGAATATATTTAGGATTTTCAAATTTATTTTATCATAAAACTTCTCTTGGGATGTTTCAAGTGTCTTGTAGTTTCTATGCTCTATTTCTTAGAATAGTGCTTGATACATAGTGAAGAAATAACACTACTATCATTATCATTCCAAGGTCATATGACTAGTGATGGTAAAGCTTAGATTTGAAGCCAGGTTTGTGGGTGTCTACGCTATACAGTAAAATCAATATCCATGTGGACAATGACAAAATTGGTGAATCAAGTCAAGAGGTATGCTGAGCAATGGAAACAGCATGAGCTTCAGCATCAAACAGAGCTGTGTCTAATGCCAGTAAAACGGATCATTTACTGTACAATGTGTGTCCATTAGCTCACCTGTCCAAACCTCCATTTCTTCACAGACTATAGAAGGATGTTTGCACCTGTATGGCAGGGCTATTATCAACATGTGAGCTGATCTGTATCAAATGTTCCTATCACAATGACCCTGGCAAAATGGTAATAGTCACTAATGAAATTGAATCATGCACGTTAAAGTCATATTGAAGAAGAGGTTGGGTAAAAACGAGCATCCTGAATGCAAATAGTGAACATTCTTTACTATATCAAAGCTGCATCAGGATCCCTTTAAGAAAAAGGCAAATCAAGTCTATGACGGCCCTCGGTCACTCCTTCTAGATCCATGTGCTTGCTTGTTATCATTCAAGGCATTCCAAAGAGAGTTGGGATGGCCTGTCAGCCGTGTTTTGCAGGAAAGCTCCATAATCTTGTAAACCTGGTCTGGTCCCCTCTTTCCTTCCCTGCTCTTCTCTCTCTGTAGTGATTTCTTTCTCCCATTTGAATTCACATTATTGTCCTGAACAGCATTTGCTCATCATCTTAAATTCTGACTATGTTCCCTGGAGTAAATTACAAAAGGCTGGATCTAAAAAGAAAATGGGGGTGGGGGGTGAGGCTAAAGGGACTGCTTCTCAGCAGCCAAGCTGGCCTGCGTGGCAAATGACTGGCATATAATACACCGTCTAGAAAGAAGCTTAGCACTTGGGGAACGTCCTCATCTACGTCCTCATCATCACCAGCCTTGCTGAGTGGTCTCGGCCAAAGACAACATGTGAAGAATGACTTATTGCCTACAGAGAGATCTTGCGTTTTCCACAATATGGCGCTTAGAACTAAGAAAAGAAAAACCAAAACTGAAAATAGACATTTTTTTTTCTGTAACTCATTTGGCAAAACAACCAGACCTAAGCAGATATAAAGTTATTTAGAGTTTTCATCCCACTTCATGGTATATACACTTGCTGTTGTGTTTGATTATGGCATGCTCAGACCCGACCCAAGGTGTTCTGTAACACATGGCATCTCTACTGTAACACTTTTCTAAAATCTCAAAAACCCTGAATAACAAAATGTACCTAGCTCTAAAGGAGTGTGGTTCTGTATAATCAAAACATCAGAACTTTGTGTACTGAAGAGTATGTTTCTTTCCCCTCTCCACTGATTAATCTCTCCACAACTCCCACCACCTCAAGCTGACCCCTTCCCCTTCTGCTACTTCTATCTTTGGCAGCATGCTCAAATAGTTGAAGGTCATCGTCAAATGTGTTTTTGGTCTCCCCTTTTTGTGCCTTTCTTTTATTCATTTGGTGATTCTTATTTTTGGCTTTTTAGGTACTGAGGCTCTCTACCCCTAGGACCAGACTCTGTCTATTACCCCACCCAAATGTGCATGGAATAATGGTATGAAAAATGGTCCCAAAACTCCTGTTGTGGAGGAAACTGTCTTGTGGGGGGAAAATATATTCTTGCGAGGAGTTCAAGTAAGTAAATTAGGATGTTAAGCTGTGCTACATGAACAAATGAGAGCAGTTTGTGTTTTGGTTCTTGAGAGGCCTGGAGAGAAGAGCAGGTGAGAGAGAGGATTGAATTGAAGAAAAGAACCATTTAGTAAGTGGATTGTACTGGGGATAATTAACAGTGAAACAGCCGTCAGCTAAAATAACATTGAAGCTTAGAGATGTCTAAAATGTGATATTAGGTTGTTCATCTGATATATCATGTGACTACTAAAATTTCTGTGAAGTTTATCCCAGGGGTGTTTTATGGAAGAGGAGTTTGGGTATGTGTGTGTGTCTGTATGTGTGCATAGAAATCAAGGAAGGGCCTGGTTTTCCTGTGTGTTGGTATGAGAACGGGGACATTATGGACTGAAGTAGGAGCCCAAAGACAAAGGTATCAAAGCATTAGTAGAATCTCTGTATATAGAAAAAATTAACTCAAAATGGACTAAGACCTAAACATAAGAGCTAACACTATAAAACTCTTAGAAGAAAATGTAACTTTCACACAGGTGACAAAAGTAAAAACTAAATTGGACTTCATCAAAATTAAAAATGTTTTGCACCAAAGAACACCATTAAGACAGTATAAAGACACCCACAGAATGAGAGAAAAGTTTTCAAATCATACATCTGATTAAGAATTTGTATCCATAATATATAAAGAACTCTTGCATCTCAATAATAAAATGGAAACCCAATTAAAAATGTTAACAGGATTTGAACAGACATTTCTCCAAGGAAGACAGACAAATGGCAAATAAAGTACATGAAAAGACACTCAACATTATTAGTCTCTAGGGAAATACAAATCAAAAGTACAATAAGATACCATTTCACACCCGCTAGGAGGTTATAACCAAGAAAGGAGACAATAACAATTGATGGCAAGTATGTGAAGAAACTAAAATCCTCCTACGTTATTGGTAGGAATGTAAACTAGCGTAGCCACTTTGGAGGCAGGTTCTCAAAGTGTTCAACAGAATCACCGTAGGTCTCGGCAACTCCTTTCCTACGTATATGCCCAAGAGAACTGAAAACGTATGTTCATGCAAAAACTTGCATGTACATGTTGGTATCAGCATTATTCATTATAAAGAATGGAAACAATCCAAATGCCCATCAATTGATGTGGAGTACCATACAATGGAATATTATTCAGCCATGAGAAGGAAAGAGATTTTGACACAGGCTGTAACATAAATGAATCTTGGCAATGTTTTGGTAAAGTGCAAGAAGCCAGACACATAAGGCTGCATCTATGATTCCATGTGTATGAAATATTCAGAATAGGCAAATCTATAGAGACAGAACATAGATTAGGGTTTGCCAAGGGCTGAGGTAAGGGTAAATGGAGACTGACTTCTCACTGGTACTGGGTTTCTTTTGGGGATAATGAAAATATTCTGGAATTAGTGAGTGGATGCACAACTCTGTGAATATACTGAAATCCACTATATTGTACAATTTTAAAAGGTGAGCTTTATGGTATATGAATCCTCTCTCAACAGAGCTGTTATTTAAAAACAGTGTCAGTGGATGATGGGCTTTGAGAAGGGCACTTGTTGGGATGAGCACTGGGTGTTGTATATAAGTGATGAATCATGGGAATCTACTCCCAAAGAGCACGCTGTAAACGCTGCATGTTAGCTAACTTGACAATAAAGTATACTTAAAAAATGAAAAATAAATAAAACTATTACAAGAAAAAATAAAAAATAAAAAGAGCATCAGTGCTCCAGGAATTTTTTAGGTTCCTGAAGAGATCTTTGAACTTGAATCAGTACAAAATTTTTCCCCTATATCTCAAGGGGCAAAGAGATACTGGATGGTATTCAGCTTATATTTGTAAGGTTTTATCTAGTAAACATCACTCAGTTGGATGTCCAGTGTGACCTATCATTATTATTGTTTTCTATGAAAACTCTGACCCCTAAAAGATTGGAAGCATGGAGTGAGGTTACACATGATTTCTGCCTTCTCACATCCTGATATGGAATCTACTCCCTGCATAAGATATAAACATACTCTAAATACCTCACCATTCATATATGATATTGGCATAATGCACCGGGTTTTTAAAGCACCTTGGCCTTTATGCTTTCAATAATAATAATTATTCCCAATGTAAAGATACAACAACCAGGGCCTAAATAAGATTTTAAGTGACATAGATAGGAAACAACCCCAGAATTGGAGTGTGCTACATTGACAGTCGAGCCTCCCTTACACACCTTACTGTGTATAATCCACTTCTCAACTCAAAGGACTGAGTGATCACATCAATGAAAGCTTGTTGTTGGTGGTGGTGGGGGGGGGGGCGGGTTATATTAGCAGGAGCCTCTTTTACTTAGTCTTCTTCGCATGCTGACAAGGCCACTGCTTACTCTGCTTCCTTTAGCTGGGTTAGTCCAAGTACAAGGAGGTCTCATTCATTTGTGAATGCATTTAATTTCTAGGGAAAGCAACTCATGCAAGTGTGCTCATTCTTAGCAGTTTGCCTTGGGAAAGTCAACTTTACCTCTCCATGTCTGACTTTTCTCCTCTGTACAAATGTACAGGTAAGAGTCTCTACCTCACTGGGTCACAGTGAGGATTAAATGAGATAATGCACCAGTACACCAGGATCTAATGAGTGCTTTGTAAATAAGTTACTAATAACAAAGATTCCTCACCTGAGAATGAAGGACCTCAGGGAGCTACTGCTGAACAGCAGGCCTCTCTCTGAAGGACCTCTTTGAATTGCTCAATTTTCTCAATTGTGAATCACCATAATGTGATTCTCCTTGAGTCACAGAGATGTTTTTTAAAGAAGGTGAAGAAAAGAAAGGCATGGCATTACTTTAAGAAGGAAGGAAGGAAGGAAGGAAGGAAGGAAGGAAGGAAGGAAGGAAGGAAGGAAGGAAGGAATGACAGACACACACATGAAAACTAAGAATCTGCAACACGTTTTACCTATGTGTTGGGGAGAAATTGGGTGTGTCCACCACTGCTGTCTATAGTGAAGTTTTGACTAATGTATGCACGTGAAATAAAAAATGTCCTTGAAGCTTCTCAGGGCTGCGGCCCGCTTAGGTATTTATGTCTAGTGATGAAGGCAAATGCAATTCAGTCTGCTGAGCATAAGAAAAACCATCCCCAGACCCACTCCACTATCTTTCAACATAATGCATTATACTCTTTTCCCAGCAGTTAACATTGCTCAGAAAATCCCTTCATGGGTTTCTCCCTTTCCAAAACTTGGGTTCTTACTCTTTTCCCAGAAACAATCCTCTTTATTGAGTATATCTACCACAGAGACACTGGTCGTGCTTCAGGAACATCAGCATTCACATTATTTCTGTGCCTTTGTTTGCAACATAAATCCCTGAAACCCTGTCTCCAAGAGGGAATGTTGTCATTCCTGCCATGGGGTAAGGCATTTAGCTTAGTGTTAATTTGCCATCAGCGTAATTTAAACAACTTCATAAAATATAAATGGCATGAAATGGAAACGCATTTGTTTTGGTAGCAGATGCCTCTGTTTTATGTGAGGAAGTTAGTCTCATGGTTACAGGCACATTGGGTCCCCTGCCAGGGCCTTCAACATAAAACACGGAGGTTGGACGCCACCCATATTCTAGAGAAATGAACACAATTGCTTGGAAATGCCACACTGATACCTTTTCCACAAATGCCAGAGAGAAACAAACTAAAATGGGACTTTTTTTTTTTTTTACCCCTGCAGAGAAGAAAGAAAATCAGAAGATTGAGTCTTACTGTCCTGACAGGTATCCTGAGAGGTGTTATCTTAAGGGAACACTTTTCTGGAACAGAAAAGAACTTCCAACTAATACGGCTACTTCTAAGGTAAGGCTGTGTACTGCTTTTGATAGCAGGGAGAGGACAATATACAAAGTCCCCGTTGGGCCACGTGATTAGTCTTTTCAGCCCATGGCTTTCGAGTGCTTCTCCTTCTCTCCCATTACACCTCTCTGTGACATTCCATTGTTCATACTTGGGGGATATGGGAGGAAAGGGATTTCATTCATTCATTTATCAAATACTTGCATTTTTCTATGTGCCATGGATTTTTTACTCACAATGAATACAAAGGTGAACATGGCAAATTGCTAGTTTTCTAATTTTCAACTTCGGTCAGCCTATTGTATTCTGAGGCATCTCTATGAAACATGTAATAACTAGTAAAATCATAGTTTTTCATCTAAAGAACTGTCCCTTGTCTCTTTTGTATCTGGATTGGTGAAATCAGGTAAGCTAGCCTGTACTCAAGTATGGGATTCTCTCCTTCTCTTCCTTGATGTTTAAAGATGGTCAACACTTTGGTTTTGGCCGCCTTTCAAAAGAGGCTGTCTCTCCATCTCACACTAAATGTGAGTTATTGACCTTCCTCTCACAATCCTGCTCCCCTCTCAGCCTTCCCTGTCTTGGGTGATGGCCACTTCATTCTTCCAACTTGTGGGCCAAATCCTTGAAGTGGGTCCTTGACCCTTCTCTTTCTCTGACACCTTACATCCAATCTGTCAGGAAACCTCCCTTGCCTCTACCTTCCACATGCATCTGGAACCTGATCTCTGCTCCCTACCTCTCTGCTACCTCCCTGGCTCAAACTGCTATCTTGTGTCTAGGGTAGGACTGGAGCTTCCTGTAAAGTCTCCCTCCTTCCACCTTTGCCATCCTATAGTCTATTTTCAATGAGGCATCCGGAACAATCAGTTTAAAATGCAAGTGAGATCATGTAGCTCCTGTTCCCAAATGCCTGTAATTAGGTCATCCTCACTGTGGTCAGAGTAAAAGCCAAAGTCCTTAGAGACTGAGATCTGGTTCCTTTCTTTCCCTGGCCTCACCTCCTACACTCAACTCCCCGCCCCTCTCAGTGTCCATACCAGCAACCTCTTTGCTGGCCCTGAATATACTGGGTACACTCCAATCTAATGGCATTTGCACCTGAGTTAGCTGTTGCCTCTGTTCCTTTACCTAGAATGTTCTTCCCCCCATATATTCATGGCTGACTTCTCCATTTCTTTTAGGTCTTTGCTCAAAAGTTTCCTTCCCCCTGAGATCTACTGTAACCATCCTAAAATTATAACCTTTCTCATTTACACAGTACATCCATCCTCTTTACTTGCTCTGTTTTCCTCTCCCTCCCCACACTTACCACTTTCTTACCTACTATGTAACTAATTTCTCGTGTCTTGTTTCATATCTGATCCCCCCACCCCCCATGGGTTGGTTGTGCCATGCAACTAACTGGTCCTTGCCCAGGAATTGTGACAAGTTAAATATGTCACTTCCAGGTTAGAGCATTTAATTGCTGACATGAGACACTCTGGAACTCTCTTGTCTTCTGTATGGAAATCAGCAATGTCTGTGAATGGGGACTTTGATCCTTGACTTATTCCAATGAGCAGGACCCTCCCACCTTTTCCACTCTAGCAAACTACCACAGACATAAGAGCAAGAAACAAGCCTTTTTGTCTTGCCACTGAGTCTTGGGGGTTGTTTGATGGCACAGCATTGCCTAAGCCACTCTGATCGATGCAGGGAAGATGGAGAAATTGCTTACCCAGTGTCACACAGCCAGGAAGTCCAGACATTCCTCTATGACACATAACAAATTTCTGAAGGTGTGTTGGAAACACAATGGTCTGAAAGTCAAACAATATATTTGCATGCTTTAAATTGAGGACCAATCCCAAGGAACTAAAGCCATTTATAAAACCCAACCTGTGGGCTGTGCAGATGCTGCCTTCTTCAGAATCAGACAACTAGTCAACAGATGACGACTTCAATAGAGGACTAGGTACAGGTGAGATTGCCTGCAGCAGGGTTATCGTTATCTTATCATTTCTCTTTTCCACTGGGTAGGAAACCACTCCAAGCAAATTCCTGGTGAATCCCCCTTAACAAGCTGCCTCAGGGACTGAAATGACCAGTACAATGGTTCTCAAACCTGTGTATCAGAATCACCTGAAGAGCTTATTAAAACACAAGCTGCTGGACCCCACTCCAGTGGGTCTGGAGTAAGCCTGAGAATTTGTATTTTTCATAGTTTTCCACATGATTCTCATGATACTGGTCCAGAGACTACACTTGAGAACCATTAACAACAATAAGTAGTCCAAATGTCAATTCAAAAACAAAACAGAGGCTCCGGGGTGACTCAGTTGGTTAAGCGTCCGACTTCGGCTCAGGTCATGATCTCACAGTTTGTGAGTTTAAGCCCTGTGTTGGGTTCTGTGTTGACAGCTCAGAGCCTGGAGCTGGCTTCAGATTCTGTGTCTCCCCCTCTCTCTGTCCCTCCCTCTGCTCACACTCTCTCTAAAAAATAAACATTAAAAAAAAACACACACACACACACAACTATATTTGTAGGCTACAAAATATTTCTGGTAAGAACTTCCAAATTCCAAAATTTCCAAATCAAATTAGTCATCATGGAAACAGAACTTTCTTACACCTCTTATGGTTTGGGGTTAGGGTAATCACACACCCCCTTGCTCAGAACATTCCTGACTCACACCTACTGCCCCAGCGTTTGTGTGTCAACAGCCCCTCCTTTCACTCTGGTCAGTGTCCAGGTCTGAATAAGTTATATGATTGTTCTGGGTAGGCCTGTTTACTTTTATTTTACAATTTTTTTCAAGTTTATTAAAAAATTTTTTAAACGTTTATTTATTTTTGAGAGTGAGACAGAGCATGAGCAGGGGAGGGGCAGAGGAGGCAGGGCGTGGGGGAGGGGGCACAGAATCCAAGCTCCAGGCTCTGAGTTGTCAGCAGACTGTGAGATTATGACCTGAGCCGAAGTCAGACACTTAACTGAGCCACCCAGATGCCCCTAAGTTTATTTATTCATTTTGAGAGAAAAGAGCATGAGCAGGGTGGGGCAAAGAGAGAGGGGAGAGAGAGAATCCCAAGCAGGCTCTGTGTTGTCAGTGCAGGGCCCCTCGAGGGGCTCAAACTCACAAATTGTGAGATCACGACCTGAGCAGAAATCAAGAGTGGAACGCTTAAACAATGGAGCCACTCAGGTTGCTTCTAGGTCTTTTTACATTTTTGACTTTGACTTATGATGGTTTAAGGGCCTCAAAGATCTTAATCCCACCAAGGTTGCTGTGCTGTTGGGAGAAAGACCTGTGTTCTTGCTAGCCTCAGGACCCCTGTTGGTTTTCACGGGGAGATAGGGAGTAGGGATGGAGGAGGGGGGCGTGTTGAACATGGGCTCCTCCCCGTAACTGGCCAGCACGCTGCAAGAGCTAGGAATCAGCCTTGCTCACTGATACATGCAATACGAAGTCAAGCATAAAAAAAAGCTTCTGGGGTGCTGATGTATAATGCTGAAAAACAAAGACTGTCAGAAAAATGAAGATCTCAATATGCACCCCTGTCCCCAACAATGGGAATAGAACCAGAATTAATCTTCCAGCTGAATGGCCGCTGCCATTTTATTCTCCCAGCCGGCTCTCAAGTCTTATATGAGGCAAACGCATGCTTTTTGCCAATCTTACTAATGTTCTTTCCTGAGGTCCATGTTGTTGAGTTGGAGGCTCTGATGACTAAAGAGGGTAAGTCTGCAGGGGCACGTTATCTCCACCTGAGGAGAAGCCCCACAGGGGCCACCCTCTTTCCGAATGAGAGGGAAGGATTCCTTGACATAAATTACGGTGTGGGTGTCCTGGCCCAGGGATGAGAATAAAGCTTTGCCTTTCCACCCCCTTTTAATAGCATCTAATTACTTCCAGGCTTCTAGACAGTTTCACAACACAATGATTAACGTAGTGGGAAAAGCACTTTTCAGCTAGGCTGTCATCTATCTATTTTTTTTTTCTTCTTTAAAAAAAATTATGATTGAAGCTTAGTTGACATGCGTTATATTAGTTTCAGGTGCATGACAGTGATTTGACAATTCTGTACATTACTTGATGCTCAGCACGAATAGCTACTTCTTGATAACTGCGGGAATCCTTACTTGAAGCCATTTATCTGAGTTGAAGGCTGCCCCTAAAGATACATACAGCTGGCTACAGCTTTAGTGTAATGGCAATTCTCTAGAGTGACAGAGATGTGCACCTAACTGGCAGAGCCTCTCAACATTCCAGATTGTTAGCTAACTCCACTCCAAGCTTGTCCTGTATCATCCAGAACATGCAGTATTGCTGTAACTGGTTTCAGGTCAATAGACGTTTAGGAAAGGCAGATGGGGACAGTATGGTGGGGAGGCCAACTGGATGCATAAATGAAAATGGGCCAAAGACACGTGTCACCCCCACATTAAAAGAAACCGCAGAGTCTACTGGTATTTACTAGGTAGTTGCTTTATAGAAACACTGTGCTTACGGTAAATGCAGCTAAGTTGACAGTTTTTGCCTTGTGGGAGTTTTAATTTTATCACGGATGACCTAAATTCAACCAACACTCTTCACAACTGCCGACACCCTGTACCCACACACACACGCCCATAGACCGCTCAGGCTGCCATAGCCAGATACAATACCCTGGGTGCGGTCAACAAGAGTTTATTTTCTCCCAGTTCTGAAGGACCACTAGTCCAAGATCAAGGTTCAAGCAGGGTTCCGATTCTAGTGAGGGCTCTTTTCCTGACTTGCAGATAGGCACTTTCTTGCAGGTCTTCATGTGGTGGCAGAGACTGAGGGTTGGGGGTTTGGAGCGTGGGTGCGAGCTCTCTCTTTCCTCCTCCCATAAGGCCACAGTACTTTCGAATTAGGGCCCCACCCTAATTTAACCTTCATGACCTCATTTAACCTTCATTGCATCCTGGAGACCTTATCTCCAAATACTGTCACACTGGGGGGTTCGGGCTTCAACATACAAAGTGGCGGGGGCACAATTCAGTCCACAGCATACATAGGGCACACTAAGGCAGGAGCTAATGCAGTGCTGAGACCACTGATGATTAAATATTTACAGTGAGGAGAACCTTCTTGAAGCAGGCCTGCCGTGTGCTCTGGGAGCATTCTGACAGTCTGCTGCAAGGAGAGGTCAGTGTGAGCTCTTTTCAGTTAGCCAGGAAAGGCTTTCTAGACAAATGGGGATTTCTGGTGATATCTGGAGGGCAGAAAGATAGATTTAAGTGATAACAGAGAGGATAATAAGACCAGCGGGAGCGGGAGCATGAGAGAGATCCTACTTAGAAGAAAGAAAGATACACAGAGGGGTAGTTTGCGAGAGTTTTCCTATTTTCCCTTTGCTTTTTTAAAGTGGCTTTAAAGTGGTCTGCCTTTGTGTTCCTACCGTAGGAAGCTCATCATTGTGGGCTGTGTGTAGGTGTTCATTTTTCTTTTACTCCCTCTGCACGCTTCTGTAGGCTGCTCCCTGGGGTTCTAAGGCATCTGCCTGGTTTTCTTACATTGTTCCCATCTCTATCCAAGCTGCCTGATTTACTCATCCCTCTTTCCTCACTCATCTACCTCCATCTCCTTTGCTTCCCACCCCCAATTAATTTGTGTAGTATCCTGACCCCTGTCAACACATATCCTCCTCAACTGCCTTATCTTGACCTTCTCTCGAAAAAAGCGGGCACAGGTGACTAAAAATCAAGCCAAACTGTTTGAAATGTGGGAACCCCACCTTTGGGTGCTTTCTGCAGTCTCTGCTTGGACTATATCCCCCTTTCCTGTCATTGCTTAAGTTTTAGAACCTAGGAAGCACACAGGAGATTCATTTAAGAAATCTCACACACACACAAATAGATGAATACCTGAGGTGATGGATACGTTAATGAACTAGATGTTGGGGGCACACTTTCACAATATATACCTCTATCAAATCACCATGATGTACAGTTTAAATAGCTTATAATTTTATTTGCCAATCATAATTCTATAAAGCTGAAATTATTTTAAAAAAGCACACACACACACAAAACCTAAAGGAATTTCAATGCACACACGTGCACAAGAATGACTCTTTTCTTGGGTGATTGGGAAGTTCAAGGGTCACGTCAAAGCAGTTGCTTCCAAATTCACACGAGCTTTGGTGAGCTGAGACTCTGTTAGGTGTCTCCTTGCCCACCCCACAGACCTGCTCACTTCTGCTGAGAAAGATGACAGTGTGATTTGGTGCAGAGCTTCCAAAGTCTTGATTTTAGGGCCCTAGGGTATCAAAAGAGTACTGCTCCCTCCTCTGCAGCTTTACAGCACGGAATGGCTTGAAAATGGGAGAGTAAAAGCACCATTAGAGCTCTCTCTTTGATTTAGGCCACGGTCTTCAGAAAGTTTCCTAATAAATTATGAATATGACGTCTGGGAGTACACGATTAGCCCATCAGCAAGGTTGTTTTTGTTGCTTTGCTTGGAAAGAAGATAGAAGATGTGTCATGGTGGGGAGGTGGGGGTGTCTGGCAAGGTCTGAGAGGGCAAAGCTGAAAGGGAGACACGTGGCAGGACAACTGGGAAGTTCTGGGAGCTCACTGCTGCTGACATCACAATTTTGCCTGAGAAGGTCCTGCCTGGCTTCTGGTCCTGGCACCATCACTTCCTAGCAGAGGGACTTCCAGCAAGTCACCGAGGCTCCATAAACCTTAGCTTCCCTGACCGTCATATGGAGATAATAATGGTATCTAAATTATATGGTGGTTGTGAGGGTGAAATGAGATATTGTAGGCAAACACTGGGCACAGTGTCTGTGGCTTGTTGTAAACACTCAATACTAATAATTATTATTATACAAGAATGACATCTTTTCTCCCATTCCAGTTTGAAGCTCATGGGTGTAAGACACATGTAATAGAAATTTCAAAAAAGTAATAGAAAAGCAGGGAAGCATCCTAAGCTAGAAATATTATCTTTGGGACACATGGTGGCTCAGTCGGTTGAGTATCCAACTTCAGCTCAGGTTATGATCTCAGTTTGTGAGTTCAAGCCTGCATCGGGCTCTGGGCTGACAGCTCAGAGCCTGGAGCCTACTTTGGATTCTGTGTCTCCCTCTCTCTCTGCCCCTTCCCTACTTGTGCTGTCTTTCTCTCTCAAAAATAAACAAACCTTAAAAAAAGAAAATAATTATCTTTGTATTATCCCCAAATTGGACTCCATTCAATAAAGGACTAAGAGTGTTCTTAGGAGATTTATAAAATGATCCAAAGAGGACATATGCTAAGGTGCCTTGATACACTGGTGTGACTCAATCAAAACTTGCAAAGTTTCTCCTCCTTTCTGAAACCTTGGAGGACTGGGGCTATTTCACCATCTACTTCTCACCAAACTTCAGTTCTGCATCATATCCACTCTTGAAACTAATGTCACCTCATCCTTCATTAATGTTCTCTTTTCTCTCAGCCCAGCCTGGCATCTCTCTATTGACTTCACTTCTCCAAGTCAGTTATGCTGTACAACCTCACATTCTTAGGTCAATTTACTGATGTAACAATACGTTCAAGATTTAAAACTCAAATGAGTGTTCAACTATGCCTGGAAGTCTTTCTGTCATTTGCCAGGTAAACTGCATATCCTACTTTCTACAGTGATTATTTGAAACATTTCCCATTTCACTTCATATTATTCAGAAGATCAAAGCTTTCCAAAGGAACCCTTGTGAAAACAACAAATCCGCTGACCTAGACAACAATCCTCATCTTCTCTCTTATTAAATGAGTTGTTCTTTCTATCATTTAAGCTGCTGCTCTCTCTCCTCCAGTCTCCTCAGGACCATGGCATGGTTATTCATTTTCCTCTACCATTTAATCAACAAACATCTTTCAAGTGGATCCTTCCTGTGAACATTCAAATATGTGCAAACTTGGGGTGTCTGGGTGGCTCAGTCGGCTAAGCGTCTGACTTCAGCTCAGGTCATAATCTCATGGCTCATGAGTTTGAGCCCCTCAATGGGCTCTGTGCTGACAGCTCAGAGCCTGGAGTCTGCTACAGATTCTGTGTCTCCCTCTCTCTCTGCCATTCTCCTCTTGCACTCTCTCTCTCTCAAAAATAAACATTAAAAATGTTTAAATATGTGCAAACTTAAGATACCTTCAAGTAACCACTTCTGATCCTTACATTCTACTCCAGCTCCCAGTATATTTTTATGTTCTCTAAACTTTCTCAACTTTCAGTCCTCCCTTCTCTCTCTTCCTACTCCACCTCCATGAGTCTGGAATCCTGGCCATCACATGTCCACATTGCTGAATCACTCAGCTCTCAGCATTACATGGTGTCAATCACTTCCTTCTAAAACCTCTCTTCCCTTCATGCCTCTGGTCCCACTTACCCTAGTTTCTCTCTTAGCCCCACGATCTCTTCACAGTCTTTTCCAGGCTAATAGTGCTTTTTCCAGCCACTAGATATAGGATTTCTGCCAGGATCAGTTCTAATATTTCATATCTTCTCACTTTGTACATTTTTGCAAAGCAACTTTACCCACCTTCCACAGTTTAGACCCTTTAGACCAGTATATCTAAGAACTGACTTGACACGTGGGCTTCAAGTCTTCAAAGACATCAACCACACCCTATCCAAGGTCTACTTTCTGTCAATACATAATTTTCCCTCTCATTGAAAGACATATCTGTGGAAATAATAAAAAAAAAGATCACCCAAATAAGAGCAAGTAAAGACTATAGTTGACTCTTGAACAATGCAGAATTTAGGGGCACCAAACTACCAAGCAGTTGAAAATCTGTATATAACTTTTGGCTCTCCCAAAACTTGACTACTAATAGCCCACCAATGACCGGAAGCCCTTACCAATAACATAAATGGTTGGCTAACACATATTTTGTATATACACTATATACTTTATTTTCATAATAAACTATGCTAGAAGAAAGAAAATGTTAAGAAGATCTTAAGAAAGAGAAAATGCATTTACAGGATTGTAGTTTATTTATTGAAAAAAATTCACATATAAGTTTATCTGTGCAGTTAAAGTCAGCATTGTTCAAGGGTCAACTGTTTTTATTCAGGGTACAGGAGTCAGCCACTATCACTGGTATTTGGCAGAGGCTCAAAAGCAGGCTGACAAGTGGGAATGTTTCATAGTGCAGAAGTAAAAAAAAAAAAAAAAAAAAAAAAAAAAAAGGCTTCAGTTATGTCCTGATTAGAGGCTGTTGGCATGGGGAAATGTAGGCGAGTTAACTAGACATGGGTATCCCATGTGATTGGTTAGCCTTCTCCAGTTGGTGCTAAACTGGAAATGGGGGCAAAAACTTGGCAGGATGTCAGTTATTAATCAAGCCTGGACTCTTTGGGACCAATTGCTACAGGGATTATTGTTTGGTTTCCTAAACAGTTTCCAAGAGATAGTAGTTCGATTTCCTGGACAGGTAGCTATATAAATATGTTAGCCTCTTGGGCTGGTTGCTGCAGATTATGGGTCAGAATTCTACTGTATATATAGTCTTCCCATTGCCCGTTTGTATATACAGTCTCTCAACTCCATCAGTCCATCTGTGTAAACCAGAAGATAAGGAGGCAAAACAGCATGATGATATGAAATGAGTTCTAGAATGACACTGTTTACTTCCTAGGTCCACCACACATTAGCTGTGTACACTGGATAAGTTACTTTAATTTTATTTACCCTAAAAATTAGGAGAATGAGAGACTTATCTGAGTCTGACACAGTTACTGCCCACCCAACAGCTACGACCCACATGTTTCTAAAAGTGTTAACAGCATTATCTAGCAGCTATGTGCTTGGTCCAAGGATAACCAGGAATGGCACATTACAAGTAACAGAGCCTAAAATGAGAATTTGACTGAAGGAAGAAAAGAGATGGGGGCTGTTGAGAAGTCTACTATTCTTAGGTTCGAAGTTAATAAGCTTTCAGTGTCAAAATGTTTGGATTGGTTATTGTCTTATTACTTTGGAATGAAGACAATTTTATTCACAAAGCTGATATTAATATAAGGAAAATTCAGCCTATTCTTAGGTGTTAGCTACAGGCTTGCAGAATTCAGTAGAGTCTTTTAAGAGTGAAGATTGTGAGAGAAGCTCTTTCTGCCAATAGGTTGCAATTTAAATCAACTAAGACTTCTATAATTTGAAGCCTTGTAGTGCTGGAATAACTTAATTCTCACCTTGAATTAGTGTAAATCCACAGAGAGAGGCAGGAAATACACTGTTGAGAAAATAATGCCCCCCATACACCCTAGCTGCATCTTCCAAACATCTCCTTTTAATTATTCTCTGTTTGACAAAGAAGAAAAGAATGATGACTAAGACAAGCTTAAAAGGGGTGTTTTCTTATACTACTCAAGATACTATTTCATATTATAACTGGAGCCATTAAAACAATAGCTACTGGGAGTAGCAGAGGACACAGGCCAGTGACTAGAAGACAGATATTCTCAAGGATTATGCACGAGGAGATTGTTGGCTTTTATTTTACAATATGGAGCAAGACTTGGGGTAAGGGGGAATGGAAGACTAGTGAGTTTTGTTTCTGAAGTACCAGACTGCTAAATTTATCTTGCTGAAAATAATCTGTAACAAACTCTATGGTGTTTGAAGGAGCTCTACAACTCAAAACTACAATAAATAGAGGACTAAAACTACGTGGCTCAAAACGACATTCTTCCAGTACATGTACAAATGCCATTCTAAAAGACAACAGATAAGAAAGATCTTAGGGTAGAACCAGGAAGACCAGACTGACTGATTGACCTCTATCAAAGTGGAGAGTCCTCAATGTTCCTGTGAAACAAGATACGTTATATGCTATTTTTCACTGTGTGTGTCACTTCTCATTTTCCCCTTCTTCTGAAAACACAGTTTAAATTGTAGTCGTCTGTTTACTTCTTTGACACAGTGATCTGGTACAAATGGGGTTGAACAACTTGTCTTATATACTTAATGTTCCTGAACTTTACTGAGTAATCAATTCCAGAACTGATTCAGGGGAATACCTTCTCACCAGTGACCCAAGCAGGATAAATAACTAGTTAATATTTTAAATCTTCCTAAGAGAGGAGGCAAGTCTGATAGCAGATAATTCAACAATCATTCCCATTCTGTTTTACCCTCCTTCCCTTACTGTGTCTTCTTTGATTAACTATTATGTCCATATATAAACTGATCATGTGGTCACTGCAAGTTTGGTCTCATTTCAGCACCACGGTAAATCTTGACTAGTCTGAGCCTATCTTGGTAATTCCATTTCCTTGGCAGTGATTGTTTTGGTAATGAGTATGTGATATAATTCTGGCTAATAAGATAGAGTAATAAATATGCTGAGAGGTTTCTAGAAATATTTTTCTTGCTTTTAACAAAAAAGTAATAGAAGGGAACTTAGTCATCTTAACAAATATTTGTGAAAAATCTACAGCTAACATCATACTTACTGGTGAGAAATTAAAACCCTTTCCACTAACAGCAAGAAAAAGGCAAAATTTCCCTTCTCACCACTCCTTTCCAACATTATACTTAACTAAGGCAAAAAAAAAAAAAAAAAAAAAAAAAGGAAATAAGAGATATATAAATTGGGGAGGGGGAGCAGGAATAAAACTGCTTTTGTAGATAACATAATCATGTGATTATAGCAAGGTTACAGGATACAAGATTAATATACAAAAGTGAATTAATGCCCAATATACCAGCAATGAAAGAGTGAAATTAAAAATTTAAAAGGTCTTTTATTTTAGCACCCAAAAAAGGAAATGCCTAGGTATAAATCAAAGAAAATATGTACAGTATCTACATCAAGAAAGCTATATGGCACAAAAACAGACACTCAGATCACTGGAACAGAATAGAGAACCCAGAAATGGACCCACAAACGTATGGCCAGCTAATCTTTGACAAAACAGGAAAGAATATCCAATGGAATAAAGACAGTCTCTTCAGCAAGTGGTGCTGGGAAAATTGAACAGTGACACAGGGCGCCTGGGTGGCGTAGTTGCTCAGTGTCCGACTTCAGCTCAGGTCATGATCTCGTGGTTTGTGAGTTTGAGCCCTGCATCGGGCTCTGTCCTGACAGCTCAGAGCCTGGAACCTGCTTCGGATTCTGTGTCTCTCCCTCTCTCTGCCCCTCCCATGCTCATGCTCTGTTTCTCTGTGTTTCAATAATAAATAAACATTTTTTAAAAATTAAAAAAAAAAACTGGACAGTCACATACAGAAGAATGAACCTGGACCGCTTTCTTAAACCATACACAAAAATAAACTCAAAATGGATGAAAGACCTAAATGTAAGACAGGGAGCCATCAAAATCCTTGAGGAGAAAGCAGGCAGAAACCTCTGATCTTGGCCGCAGCAACTTCTTACTCAACATGTCTCCAGAGACAAGGGAAACGAAAGCAAAAATGCACTACTGGGACCTCATCAAAATAAAAAGCTTCTTTCTGCACAACAAAGGAAACAATCAGAAAAACTAAAAGGCAACTGAAGGAATGGGAGAAGATACTTGCAAATGATGTATCAGATAAAGGGTTAGTATCCAAAATCTATAAAGAACTTACCAAATGCAAAACCCAAAAAACAAATAATCCAGTGAGGAAATGGGCAAAAGACATGAATAGACACTTCTCCAAAGAAGACATCCAGATGGCCAACTGACACATGAAAAAATGCTCAACATCACTCATCATCAGGGGAATACAAATCAAAGCCACAATGAGATACCACCTTAACCCTGTCAGAATGGCTAACATTAACAACTCAGGCAACAACAGATGTTGGCGAGGATAAGGAGAAAGAGGATCTCTTTTGCACTGCTGGTGGGAATGCAAGCTGGTGCAGCCACTCTGGAAAACAGTATGGAGGTTTCTCAAAAAATTAAAAATAGAACTACGACCCAACAATTGCACTACCAGGTATTTTTCCAAGGGATACAGGCGTGCTGTTTCAAAGGGGCACATGCACCCCAATGTTTAAAGCAGCACTATCAACAATAGTTGAAGTATGGGAAGAGCCCAAATGCCCATCGAGGGATGAATGGATAAAGAAGATGTAGTATATATATACAATGGAGTATTACTCGGCAATCAAAAAGAATGAAATCTTGCCATTTGCAACTGTGTGGATGGAACTGGAAGGTATTATGCTAAGCAAAATTAGAGAAAGACAAATATCATATGACTTCACTCATATGAGGACTTTAAGATACAGAACAGATGAACATAAGGGAAGGGAAACAAAAAAAATAAAAACAGGGAGGGGGACAAAACAGAAAAGACTCACAAATATGGAGAACAAACAGAGCGTTACTGGAGGGGGTGTGGAGGGGGTGGGCTAAATGGGTAAGGGGCACTAAGGAATCTACTCCTGAAATCATTGTTGCAGTATATGCTAACTAACTTGGATGTAAATTTAAAAAATAAAATTAAAAAAATTAAAAATAGAAATCTAAGTTTTTAAAGACAAAAATAAAATATATTTTATTTTATATAAAATATATATAAAATATATATAAAGACTAAATAAATTTTTCTTGTTAACAACAACAACAAAAAGAACGCTATAAAACTCTAATGAAAGAAATTCACGACAAACTAAATACCCATTTTGCCCATTTCCCCATGCCTCCTCCCTCTGGCAACCATCAGTTTGTTCTCTGTATTAACAGGTCTGATATCTGCTGTTTGTTTGTTTAGTCATTTATTTGGTATTTTAGGTTCCACAAAAAGTGAAATCATGTAGTAATTGTCTTTCTTGGGCTGACTTATTTTACTTAGCATAATATATGCCAGTTCCATCCATGATGTTGCGTTTAATAAGATTTGACCTTTTTATGGTTGCATAATATCCTATTGTATGGATATGTGTGTGTATCCACACTGCATCTTCTTTATCCATTTGTTTATAGACACTTAGGTTGTTCTTATATCTTGATAATTGTAAATAATGCTTCAAGAAACATAGGAGTGCATTTTCTTTCATAATTAGTGAGAGAAGGGGACTGAAACATACAAGTTTCTAATTATAGAATAAAGAAGTCACAGGAATAAAAAGCACTGCATAGAAAATATAGTCAATGATATTGTAATAGAGCTGTGTGGTGAAATATGGTAGCTACTCTTGGGATGAGCATAGCATCACCTACAGACTCTTCAAATCACTATGTTGTACACCTGGAACTAATATAACATTGTGGGTCAACTATGCTCAAATAAAAATATTTAAGGGAAAAAAGACTAAATAAATAGAGAGATACTCATGAAGATCAAGAGTTAGTATTGTCAAGTGGTCAGTTTTTCTCAACTTGATTTATACCTTCAGTGTAATCCCAATAAAAAATCCACACAAGTTTTTGTGGATATTGACAAACTGATATTAAAGTTTACATGGAGAGGAAAAACCCAGAATAGCCAACACAATGTTGAGGGAGAAGGACAAAGCAGACAGACTGACACTGCTGGACTCCAAGACTAACTATAAAGAGAAAGTAATCAAGATAGTGTGGTACTGGTAAAAGAACAGATAAATAGTTCAATAAACAGAATAGAGAACCCAGAATAGACCGACATAAACATAGTCAAGTGATCTTGGACAAAAGAGCAAAGACAATATAATGGGGCAAAGATAATGTCTTCAACAAATGGTGCTAGAACAACTGAATACCCAATAATAAGAAATCTAGACACAGACCGTACATGAATCACAAAAATGAAAGTGGCTCAAAGATCTAAATGGAAACTGCAAAACCATAAAAAGCCTAGAAGAGAACATAGGAGAAAACTTAGATGATCTTGGGTTTGGTGATGGCTTTGTACATACAACACCAAAAGCACAATCTGTGAAAGAAATAGTTGATAAAGTAGACCCAATTAAATGAAAGACAATGTCAAGAGAATGAGAAGACAAGTTATCGAATGGGAGAAAATATTTGCAGGAAACACATCTGATAAAGATCTGTTATCCAAGACCTCCGGGGAAGAAGGCAGAGTAGGAGGACCCTAAGCTCACCTCATCGCATGGATACAACCAGATAACACTCACATCAGTGTAAGTAACCCAGAGAATGACTCCGAGACTGGCAGAACAGACTCCCCACAGCTGACTGTAGAGAAGAGGACACATCGAAGAAGAATAGCAAAGGCGGAAACATGGTCGTGAGCTAAATGGATCTTCGGAACTGTCAGTGAGGCAGGATGCTGTGGGTGCTGAGGGCAAGGACAAACAGAGCTTCACACCAGGCACCCCAGGACCAGGGAACCCACACAGAGAAAATGAATCCCTATAACATTTGGCTTTGAAAACCAGAGGGGCCTAACTCTGAGTTCTTACAATCAGTGGGGCTTAATACCTGGAACTTTACAACCAGTGGACTGGGTTCTGGGACAGTTGGAGGGCAAAAGGAAACTAAGTCCTCACCCTTGAAGAGACAGCACAACAAAGAGGCTGCTGAGATACAGCATAGAAGTCCAGTGTGAAAAATGCCTGGGGTGTATAGGAAGATGTATTCACCAATCTCAGAGCATGTGCTGGAGGGGCGGAGATCTTTGTGAGATTTCTCCGGGAACAAGGGAGCTGATGTCCACCATTTCCCTCCCCAGTTCCCCAGCCTAGACACGCAGACAGGTGCAGGAATCAGTGCAGCACAACGCTTGCCACCTATCTTCCTAATAACAGTGCACCCCACCCCCGTGAGCTTCTGTGGATCCACCCCTCCAACTTGCCTGGTCTGGTGGGGATTTTCCCAGGGGGTTGCAGGTCCCTTCCCACAGGGGACCAGCAAAGACCTTGTTAGCACCATGTGCTCCACTCCCTCAATCTCCTGTAGACCTGGTCCATCCAATACACCTTTGGCTGGAGCCCATCTAAAGTGGTGCCACAAGCCTGGCCATGTGCAAACAGCCCTGACAGGGACCAGCGCCACTCCAAAGTGATTCCTGCCCCAGAGTCCAACTGTAGCCCTGCCCACCAGTGAAAGCTTCTCAGGGGACAACACAGGAAAAGTACCCTGCATTTCAGTGCTATTGCATCGTGGGCAAACGCCTGGATTGACTCAACTGGAGAGATCATCCAAACAGAAAATCAACAAGGAAACAGTGGCTTTGAGTGATGCATTGGACCAGACGGATCTAACAGACATTCAGAACATTCCATCCTAAAACAGCAGAATACATGTTCTTTTCAAGTACACATGGAACATTCTCCAGAATAGATCACTTGTTAGGTGACAAAAGCAGTTTCAACAAATTCTAAAGGATCGAAGACATACCATGTATCTTTTCTGACTACAAAGCTATGAAATTAGAAATAGACCACAAGATAAAATCTGGAAACAACACAAATAAGTGGGGGTTAAATAACATGCTACCTAACAATGAATGGGTCAACCAAGAAATCCAAGAGGAAATTAAATCAAAGAGGAAATTTAAAAATGCATGGACACAAATGAAAATGAAAACACAGTGGTACAAAATCTTCAGGATGCAGCAAAAGCTATTCTAAGATAGAAATTTATGGCAATACATTGCTATACCTACCTCAAGAAGCAAGCAATGTACTGCTTGCCTACCTAAGAAGAAAAATCTCAAACCACCTAGCCTCACACCTAAAGGAGCTAGAAAAAGAACAAATCTAGTAGAAGGAAGGAGAAAATAAAGATTAGAGCAGAAATTTTAAAAATAATAACAATAGAATAGACCAATGAAACTAGGAGCTGGTTCTTTGAAAAGATCAATAAAATTGATAAATCTTTAGCCAGATTCGTTAAGAAAAGTAGGACTCAAAATCATAAATGAAAGAAGAGAAATAACAACACCGCAGAAATACAGAGTATTGTAACAAATTATATGCCAACAAACTGGACAACCTAGAAGAAATGGATAAATTCCTAGAAACATAAAGCTCCCAAAGCTGAATGAGGAAAAAACAGAAAATTTGAACAGACTCATTACCAGCAAAGAAATTACATCAATAATCAAAATCTCCCAAAAAACAAAAGTCCAGGACCAGACAGCTTCACAGGTGAATTCCACCAAACATTTATTTTTTTTAGAGTTTTCTTTATTTATTTTAAAAGAGACAGAGACGGTGTGAGTGGGGGAGGGGCAGAGAGAGAGGGCGACATAGAATCCCAAGCAGGCTCTGCAATGTTAGCACAGAGCCTGACATGGCACTCGAACTCGCAAAAATTGTGAGATCATGACCTGAGCTGAAACCAAGAGTCAGACTGCTTAACCCACTAAGCCACCCAGGTGCCCCTCGACCAAACATTTAAAGAAGAGTTAATACCTATTCTTCTCAAACTATACCAAAAAACAAAAGAGAAAGGAAACTTTCCAAATTGCTTCTATGAGGCCAGCATTACCTTGGTACCAAAACCAGATAATGACTCTACAAAAAAGAGAACTACAGGCCAATATCTCTGATGAACATAGATGCAAAAACCTCAACAAAATAAGAGCAAACCAAATCCAACAATACATTAAAAACAATATTTCACCACAATCAGGCAGGATTTATTCTTGGGATACAAGAGTAGTTCAATATTCGCAAATCACTGTGATATGTCACATGGTTAAGAGAAAGGATTAAAAATAATATGGTTATTTCAATACATATAGAAAAGGTATTTGACAAAGTACAACAATAGTTCATTAAAAAAAAGCTCTCAACAAAGTAGGTTTAGAGGGAACATACCTCAACATAACAATGGCTATACATGAAAAATCCACAGTTAACATCACATTCAATGGGGAAAAACTGAAAGCTTTCCCCTTAGGACAAGGAAAAAGACAAGGATACCCACCCTCACCACTTTTATTCAACATAGTACGAGAAGTCCTAGCTGCAGCCATCAGACAAGAAGAAATAAAAGGCATCCAAATTGATAAGGAAGAAGTAAAACTTTCACTATCTGCAGATGACATGATACTTTATAGAGAAAACCCTAATGAGTCCACCAAAAAACCTACTTAAAACTGATAGAAGAATTCAGTCCAGTTGCAGGATAAAAATCAATATACAGAAATCTGTACCATTTCCCTACCAACGCAGTCTCCGTCAATAGATGAATGGATAAAGAAGATGTGATATATGTACACAGTAGAATATCACTCAGCCACAAAAAAAGAATGAAGTCTTTCCATCTGGAACAACATTAATGGATCTGGAGGATATAATGCTAAGTGAAGGAAGTCAGAGAAAGACCAATACCATATGGTTTCACTCATATGAAGAATTTAAGAAACAAAACAGATGAACAAAGGAAAAAATAGACAAACCAAAAAATGGATTCTTAAGTATAGAGATGGTTACCAGAAGGCAGGTGGGGAGGCGTGGGTGAAATAAGCGAAAGGGGTTAAGAATATGTTTATCATGATGAGCACTGAGTAATGTATAGAATTGATGCATCACTCTATTATAAGTCTGAACTAACATAACACTGTATGTAAACTCTACTAGAATTTAAAAAAAATAAAAAAGTATCATCCAAAATATACAAAGAATTCTTAAAACTCAAGAAGAAAATAGCACAATTAAAAAATAGGTCAAAAACCTTAATAGACGCCTCAATGAAGATAATACACAGATTGCGCATAAGCATATGAAAAGATACTCCACATAGGTCATCAAGGAAATGCAAATCAAGTCAATAATGAAATACCACAATACATCTCTAAGAATGGTCAAAAAGCAGAAAAAGGAAAACAGCAAATACTGGTAAGGATGTGAGACAACACTCACTCTCATTCATTCCTGGTCAGAATGCAAAGTATTCTGCAAGACAATTTGGCAGGATTCTACAAAATTAACACACTCTTACCATGCCATCCAGCAATCATGCTCCTTGGTACCTACCCAAAGGAGGTGAAAACTTATGTCCGTACACAAACCTGCACACAAATGTTTATAGCAACTTTATTCACCACCGTCAAAATTTGGATGCAACTAAACTGTCCCGTAGTAGGTGAATAAACTGTGGTATATCCACATAATGGAATGTTATTCGGGGCTAGAAAGAAATGAGCTATCAAGCCATGCAAGACATAGAGAATCTTAAATACATATTGAAGCTAATCTGAAAAGACTACATATTGTATCATTCTAACCATATGACATTTTGGAAAAGGCAAAACTACAGAGACAATAAAAATATCAGCTGGTGTCAGGAACTGCGGGTGCTGTTGAAAAGGTGGAGCACAGAGGACTTTTAGGGCAGTAAAACTATTCTGTATGATAATACAGACTTTGTGTAATCATGATGTGTCCATGTAAGTTCATCAACTTCAGTGAGTATATCTCTCTGGTAGAAGATGTTGACACTGGGGGAGGCTATGCACGAGTATGGGCAGCAGGGATATGGGAAATCTCTGTACCTTCTTCTCAATTCTGCTGCGAACCTGAAATTGTTCTAGAAATAATAAGGTTTAAAAACAAATACAGTTGAGCAAGTAGGAAGATATCCAACATTCTTTGAAAGAAAGACTCAATATCAAAGAGAGGCCAATGCTCCGAAGTTAGTTCACATACATGACACAATTCCAATGAAAACACCATTCAATCTTTTTCTGGGGGCAGATAACTCAGCTACAAAGCTTATGTGGAAACATTAGCAAGCACAAATTTCCAGGAGAACTTAAAAAAATCAATGTTGGGGAAGGGTCAGGGACAGCTAACATATTAAAACATCACATAAACTTCTACAATTAAAATAGTATGTATTGATATATGAAGAGAGAGACAAACATATAGAACAGAAACAAAAATCCAGAAATAGATCCAGTACATGTGAAAATTTAGAGTAGGATAAACAATAACTCCAATCAGTGATTTGAGAGGGGAAATGATGAAGTTACCAAGTTGAGACAACAGAGTAACATAGGGAAACACAAGACTAATTCCACAGGAGAGCAGAGATCCTATAATAAAAAATGAACTCACACAGTGCTTTCATTAATTAATTATGAGAAAAAATTGATAAGTTTGGGTATATAAAAATAAAAACCTTTACTGGACAAAAAGCATCAGTGGTAAAATGAAATGCCAAGTGACAAAAATGGAAAAGTATTTGTAAATTAAATCACAAAGAGCAGTAACCTGTAGTGTATAAAGGCTTTCGACTAACAAATCAGTTGAAAAATGAGCAATGATATGACCAGATAGCTCACCGAATCAGTGGCTGTCATCATATGAAAAGACATTCCATCATGCTTCTATAATAAGGTAAATGCGAAATTAAATATAACATGATTCCACTTATCACCCCTCAGGTTGTCAAAAACCCAAAGTCTGACAATTACCATCACTGGCCAGGCTATCACCAAGGAAACATTTATATGTTGCTTGTGGGAAGGCAGAGCGAAATAGCATATCACCATGGAGGAAATTTGGGTTATCCCTGATGAAACTACAATGCATTTACCCTTTAACAAAGCAGTTCTTCTGGGAATCTATTTTGAAGACACATTGGAAAAAATATGAAATGACATACGAACAGCTTACACGATATAACACTCTTCATAACACCAAAAGGCTGGATATATCCAAGCATCTATCAATACAGGATTCGTTGCATAAATTAACGTACAGCCACAAATGGAGCGCTATGCTGCTATAAAAAGAAGTGAGGATGAACTTTTGTAGGAGTGATCTTCAGGGTATATTATTAAATGATAAAAATAAATGGGTAGAACAAGATGTACTTTATGCTCCCTTTATAAGGGGGGGGGGATGCATTTACATATCTGCTTCTATTTTCATAAAGAAACAATGTAAGGATAACCCCCAAACTAAAACAGAGGCTTACTCAAGAGGAAGGAAGGTAATACTTGGGCACAGAGAGGGCAAGTTTTTCCTTCTGGACTTAGCTGTGTGTGAAGTAATGACGGGGGGCCGCTGTAGCCAGCCTGCAACCAGGATAGGAGCTACGCCAAGAATGGTCACAGTACGCACTGAAGATGACAGAGTGCACACAGAATGACCCTGGGTCCCCCATGATGTTAGAGCCGATGAATTAGTTCATTAAAATCAGCCTACTTGCTGACTTTTATTCTGCTACATAACATGTGAGGTTATCTTTTCTGTGACTTGAAGCCAAAGCATACTGATGTGTTAGTATACTAGTTGTTGTTTCAAACAAGATAATTCATGAAAAAGTTCTTTACCAGCACATCTCACATGGTGAACGTTTAATAAATATCAGCTAATATAGTTATCCACTTCCCTATTTTCCAACCCTATCACCGGATTCTTCTCATCAACGTCATCACTTTCTCAGTATCACTGACATCTTTTTTTCCTCCATCCTTGCTGCTATCAGTTCTGTAACATCTCTTCTGCAATCCTCGTTGCTTATCTGATCACACAGTGAACCTGTCGTTCTATGCCTACCCAGCTAAAAACTCTTAATGTCTTTATTCTTGGGATCAAGATAAAAGCTTTAGCAGGGCCTACAGCAGTCCTCCACAGCCTGTCCTCCCCTTAGCTCTTCAGCCACATTGTCTATTAGATTTTCCCTTGATCTCTGTATTATACTTATTTCAGTTCCTGAAATGAACGTTGCTCCTTCCCACCACAGGGCTTTTGCATGTGCTGTCCCCACTATCTAGAATGCATCCCAATTATCTTTATTTTGCTGAATTTGTTCCTACTCAAACTTCAGGTAAAATATATCTTTAGGGAAGCCTTTCCAAAATCCCCTGTCCAAATCAAGTACTTTCAAAGAAAGTTTCTTTCTTTTTATTTATTATACATTAGCATGATCTCAACAAGATAGAGATTTCTTATCTATTCTTCCATATAAACATGGCAGATTATTCCTTGTTCCTCACTGAACATTCAAAAGGAATGGGGCTGGAAATTTAGCACATTATTTTCTCAAAGATTTCTTGACTACTCAAGAAATAAACATTTTAGGGGCACCTGAGTGGTTCACTGGTTTAACATTTGACTTGATTGTGGCTCAGGTCCTAATCCTAGGGTCGTGAGATCGAGCCCAGCATCGGGCTCCGCACTGAGCATGGAACCTGCTTAAGATTCTCAATCTCTCTCCCTCTGTGTCCCCTCCCCAGCTTGTGCTCCCTAAAGTTAAAAAAAAAAAAAAAAGAAAGAAAGAGAGAGACATATTTTAGCCCCTGGAGCATGCATCACAGAGCAGCATAGGGAATATGGGCTTTAGAGTTAGACCTTCACCTGGAACCCTGCTGCTGCTTAGCTACGTGACCCTGGGGAATTCTCTCTGAGCCTCAGCAGTTTTCTCTATTCGATGAGGATAATGCACGTTGTAAGGATTTGCCATTATTTGTGTAGCAGGCCACCAGAGTACCTATAGTAGGTGCTATTATGAGAATTCCTCCTCTCCTCTATATTATTACACCATTCCTTTATTTTTAAAGCCTATTTCCAGGCCACTCCTCAGAAATTTTCCCAGAGTAGCTCCATCCATGGTTCCACCCAGTGCTTTAGTTCTGAACTCATGAGTCCCCCTCACAGGATTCCTGTAACTGCTCCTTTAAGGTACAGTAATGCTCTGAGGCCCTCAGGTGCCTAATAAAACGGGTTATGCTGTAATTGGATCTCTCAAAACCACCTTACATTGTGCTCAAAATGTCCTTGATTTGGAAATTCTCTTTTGGAACTAGAAAGAAACTTCAGAAAGTCGCCTTTTAAAAACCATTCTCGGGGCACCTGGGTGGCTCAGTCAGTTAAGTGGCCGACTTTGGCTCAGGTCATCATCTTGTGGTTCATGGGTTCGAGCCCCGTGTCAGGCTCTGTGCTGACAGCTCAGAGCCTGGAGCCTGCTTCAGATTCTGTGTCTCCCTCTCTCTCTGCCCCTCCCCAACTTGTGCTCTGTCTCTGTCTCTCTCAAAAAGAAACAAACATTTAAAAAATTAAAAAAAAAAAACCTATTCTCTTATGACATCATACTTTATCTGTCATCAGCACTGGTATCCACACTGACACTTTTTTTTTTATATTAACCTGACATCTTAAAAATAAGTGAGGGGCACCTGGGTGGCTCAGTCAGCCTAGCGTCAGACTCATGATGTCGGCTCAGGTCATGATCTCAAGTTTGTGAGTTCGAGCCCCTGCATCAGGCTCTGTGCTGAGCATGGAGGCTGCTTGGGATTCCCTCTCTCCCTCCTTCTCAACCCCTCCCCTGTGCCCTCTCTCTCTCTCAAAATAAATAAATAAACATCTAAAAAAAAAATGAGAATGATGTTTAGAGTCGGCAGAAAGGAGACACGATGTGGCATGAAAACAGAAGCTTCCTTTTCTGTTTTTCCAATTTTCTACTTCCCAGGATTAACTCCCCCTTAAACACAAACTAAAGCTCCTGTGCGTATCACACATAATCTGTTTTGGCAGGCATAACAGTATCAATATACCGCTGCATTTGATGGGTTAGTTTTCTTGCCTGCTCCTCCTTATAAGCTTGACTCAGACATCTGGTATTGGACCTGGATTCCAAAACAATGAATGCAGGTAAGTCCTTTCTCCTCATTTGTAAAACAAAGAATGCTGCTTAGAGATGCAAGATCCCACGTGAACAGGGAATTTGCTCATTGCCTATCTCAGCTTTTAGAGGGGGCTGGCATTTCCTGCCTCCTGGAAAAGGCAAGAAGCTGATTCCCTGGAGCCTCTGGGAAGAAGCAGCACTGCTGACACCTTGATTTTAGCCACTAATGGCTCCTTTTAAACTTCCAACTCCCAGAACTGTAAGATGATACACTGCCTTGTTTTACGCCACTTAATGTGTGTGCACCTGTCACAGCGACAATAGGAAATTAATATTATCCATGGTCTCATTCACCCCGCCAATTACGTGGTCATGTGGAGCTTCTGAATACACTTTAAGATGCGGATGTTAATAATACCCAGCAGATGGCATGGAGCGCCACAGGAAAGATGGGGAAAAAAGAAAAAGTACAGGGAAATGAGATCACAAAGAAGGTCTAATTATGGCATTATTATCTATAGGAGTTAAGGAGGGGGAGCGTTAGTGGGGCCAATACCAGACATTGCCTAGATGGCAAATGTCAAGGGTAACCCAGACACCCAGGGCTAATTTAGAGACTTCTGCTGCAGGGTGTCTGGGAAAGAATTTTTTCTTAAAGAGAGATGGAAAGGCCCTTGCCTTCCTTCTATTCCTGTTTGGTGTGCTTGATGTGAGAACATGCCACATGAAACTGCTGCAGCCATTTTGGGACCATGAAGAAGAGGCCAAGAGAATTCAAGAGAGGGCAACCCAGTGTTCGTACAGCAGTAAGCCTCTGAATCAGTCCTGGGGATGCACATTTCCAAGCTTCATTTTATATAGGTAATGGAATATCTATATTAACTGTCAGTCAGAAATTCGTTCTATCACTTATAACTAAAACACGACTTTAAAAACATAAAATTTGGCTTCTTAATCCATCTAAAGTACTTGTTAGTCATCTGAGCTCAAAAGTCAAGTGTTTTCTGAGAACTGACTTTGCTCTGCTATTGGGGGGGCAAAAAAAAAAATGATCCAGATATGATCCGTGGACTCAAGAAACTATCATCTATCAAGGGAAGAGAAACATATTCTATTTGTAGAAATTCTACCAGCAGAATACATTAAATCTTTTTTTTTTAAAAGAAGGAATTCAAAGAACCAAGAGTTTAGAGAGAGAATCAGCCGTATACTGAATACCCAGGCATACCACAGAAAGGATGGAGGGAGAAATTTAAACCAACAATAAAGCAACCAAAAAAAAAAATTCAGTCAGCTTTTTATCACACACCAACAATTCTAAATAATGTCAGTGATCAAACATCCCTCCTAGAATTGAGTCAATGTTCTACAAAATTCTTTAGTTGCCATTGGATTTTAGTAATATACACTCTTACTTGAAATTACTACATTTTTATTGTTTATACTCTAACATGTAGACTTGATTATACATTCATCTCAAGACCAAGTTTTTTATGATTCAGAATCCTTTGCTTTGAGATTTCTTCCTCTTGAATTATCTAAGTCAAATCAGATAATGTTCACTTGAGGTCAACACTATTGTCCCATTTCAGAAACCTAGAATCCTAGGGTGACTGGCTTCTGGAAGTTAAATCTGTAAGTCAGTTAGCCAGCTTTGGAAACAGCAATATTTTTCTTCCAATATACTGTTCTGTCTGTTTAGCATTTATGATTTCCCCAAATCAAACAGAATATACAGGCAGGTATGCAAAAATAGATGTTTAATCTAGTGGTCTCTCTTCAGATAGCTGGTTCTAGAAAAAAAGACTAATACCTCAGAAGAGCACATGTCCCATTTACCCCCCAAAGAGAATCATTTAGCCAATGGTGGATCAGTATCTTCCAACAGAGCTTTCTGGATGGAAATTTTCTGTATCCCTGCTGTATCTTTCCAATATGGTAGTCTCCAGCTACATGTGGCTCTTGGGCATTTAAACTATAACCAGTGTGACTGAGAAACTAGATTTTCTATTTACTCTTAATTAATTTACATTTAAATTTGATTAAAGAGTACAGAATAGATCATAGGTCTCATTTGTCTCAGAGGTGAGTGGGTAAAAACAGATGTAGTTTATATGTATACAACAGAGTATTATTCAGGATAAATGGATAAAAAAGATATACATATATACATGCATACACACACACACACACACGAATATTATTCAACCATAAAAAGAAGGAAATCCTACCATTTGTGACAACATGGATGAACCTAGAGGGCATTCTGCTAAGTGAAATAAGTCAGAGAAAGACAAATACTGTATGATCTCACTTGTATATGGAATCTAAAACACAGAACAAAATCAAATTCACGGGTACAGAGAACAGATCGGTCGTTGCCAGAAGTAAGGGATGAAGGAGTGGGGGGAGGCTGGAATGAGTGAAATCAGTGAAGGTGAAAAACATTTTTAATTACAAAAAATAGTAAAACGCAAGGGTTTGCAATCTTTGTTGATGCAAGCAAAAATTCCTAGTTTCCTTATCAACAGAGCTGAAAATACTATTTTGGCTTCCATGAGAGCAGTTTCTGAGAGATGTTATTTAAAATAATGGTAGGAACACATGTGGACACTTGCTTTTTATTTTTAAATCTTCAGCTCATTTCTTCTTCCTTCGTATGCCTTTTTTCATACTCTTTCAAATTTAGTTGTATTCAGCTCAAACGTTACCATCTCTGTAATCCTCCCCCCCTCCCCAGTTAGGGATAGAAATACAGCTCAAAGAGCTTTTTTAAAAAGTGGGACTGTATTATACGTTCATTAAGTTAAGTGAAATCATATAGACTCACAAAATCAACACAACAACAAGGATGGTGCAAGAACAGCAACAAACAAGAACTGGTATGTATTATTTAAATACAAAATATCCCCTACACTTAAGTCAAATACCTGAACTCGTGCTTAACTGTAGTATCATCTGTTCTAGCCCTTTATCTAGTTTTCAAAGATAATTTTCACTTCATGTAATTTTTGCTTTTCTTGCTGAATTTTGAGCACAGGCTCTGAGTAAGATGTGACTTTGATGTACTCTATTTGATGTAGACAGGAGTGGAAATACACTCCACATTTGGAAAATTCTGCTCATTCTTCCATTTCTTGTGTCCTTTTATTTCTAAGGTCTCTAAATTCTCCAATATTTCATAAATGTGATTTCTGGTGTGAAATTACTTTATTTCCATAGAGATTATGTCCTAATGGCTAATTCTGGTGTTTGTTGAAACTTGAAAGCCAAAGAGAAGTACGTATGGTACATTAACTGTCACTAACAAGTCAGAATATGTATTCACACATATATGGTTATGTGTGGGTAAAAACACACACATAAATTACCATTTGACAACTATGAAAACTCTTTAAAAGTAGAAGTGATGAAAAGATCAAAGAGGTTCTTACTGCTATTATTATCATTCTGAGGATATAATCATACATACACAGTATGAGTTGTTATTAATCTAGTAATCTATCAGCTGGAACTTTTATTTAAGTGATCTCTGTGCACCAAGAGAACAACAAAGATTATCCATTGGATTGTGAAAAGCCTTTGAAGTGCTAAAAAAATTTTAACACTATATTAAAATATTCATATATTTTAAATTATACTAAATTTTTCTTTCATGAATAAGTAATGTCCTGCATGTCATATAAATAAGTAAAAAATAAAAATACTCCAACTATGAGTGTTGGCTCCCAAATGCCAGACCTGGGATAAGAGCATTCGCTGACAAATTTGTTATCATTCCATTAGAGAAGTTAGAAAAATAAAGACATAAATGACTGTCCTTTATTCTGTAATAATGTCCTTTGAGATTTCTTTGATTTTAAAATATCTGTTCTTAATGTAGGCAAGTTTATATTAGCCATGAGATTCCTTCAAGTCTAGACTTAGAGAATCAGAATGTCTTGGAAGAGGGCCTAGAAATTACCATGTTTAACAAGTTCCATTGATCAGATACATTCTAATGTTCGAGAACCACCAGTATGGAGTCAAGTGTGCAGAATTTGAATCCAGACACTCAAAACTTTGAAATCTTGCCTTGTCATTTTCTGAGTGACGAAAGATGTTTTACTTAAAGTCTCTCGGCCTCCATCATCATAACTACTAATTGGCAGGACCGTTAGGAGGGGAGAAAATGGTAATCAACATGAAGTTTCCAACAGCACCTGGCCTAGACTAGAAACTCAAGGACACTAGTTCTCTTCCATACCCTGTAGATGCTGGATAAGTATGTACCATGCTGTATCTTGCATATGTATATTCTGATAAACAGAACCATAAGATGGTCCCCCCAAATTTCTGACTGCTGATTACTGAATTAAACACAAATCAGGTACTGCTGTGGAGGAATTTTGCTTATGTAATTAAAGCCCCAAATCTGTTGATGTTAAGATAAGATTATTCTGGTGGGCCTGACCTAATCACATAAGCCCTTTGCTTTTTTATTTTAGTTTGTTTGTTTGTTTTTTTTTTTTTTTGTTTTTCTTTGTTTTGTTTTTGAGATAAAGGTGGCTTTATTCTGCTACAAGTTGTAGGCTTTTTATGACTGGAAAATATCCTAAGTTTAGTTCTTGACTTTCATAGTGTAAGTTGACCAGAACTTATATTCTGTTATATAATCATGTTTTGGCTTCTACCTGGTGATTTGCATGCTTTCTACCAAGTAATTAAGGTGTAAACATTTCTTTTGGGTTAAGTAACTTATTTTGAAGGTTTTAATGCATTCCAGCTTCTTCCCCTAGGAGATGACACCTGGTGACATTTCCTGGACCTTCCTGTTTTTGAGTTTACTTTCTTCTTCTTTCTTCTTTCTTCTTCTTCTTCTTCTAAGCATAGTTGACACACAATGTTAATTTGAGATGTACGAGTTAGTGATTTCATAAGTTCATACATTATCCTATGTTCACTCCAAGAGTAGCTACCATCTGTCCCATTACATCACTATTACAATATCATTGACTGTATTCTTAACGCTCTTTTTTTAAAAAAAATTAATGTTTATTTTTAAGAGAGAGAGACACAGAGTGTGAGCAGGGGAGGGGCAGAGAGAGAGAGACGGAGACACAGAATCTGAAGCAGGCTCTATGCTCTGAGCTGTCAGCACAGAGCCCAACCTGGGGCTCAAACCCATGAACTGTGAGATCATGACCTGAACTGAAGTCAGATGCTTAACTGAGCCACCCGGTGCCCCTTAATGCTCTGCTTTTTATTCCCATGACCTACTCATTCCATAACTGGAGGCCTGTATTTCCCTCTCCCCTTTACTCATTTTACCCATCCCTATTACCTTCCCACTGGTGACCATTAGTTTGTTCTCTGTATTTATAGTTCTCACTCTGCTTTTTCATTCATTTTATTTTACATTTCTTGTATGAGTGGAGTCATATAGTACTTGTCTTTCTCAGTCCAACTTAGCACAATCTCACCTGTTTTAATGACTGCATGATATCACATTGTGTGTGTGTGTGTGTGTACCACATCTTCATTATTTGTCTACTGATGGACACTTAAGTTGCATCCGTGTCTTGACTGGAATAATGTAAATAATGCTGCAATAAACAGGTGCATGTACCTTTTTGATTGTTTTTGTTTTCCCTGGGTAAATACCCAATAGTAGAGTTACTGGATCATATACTATTCTATTTTTTATTTTTTATTTTTTGAGGGATCTCCACTGTCTAAAAGTGGTCATGACAATCTACATTCCCATCAACAGGGCACGAGGGTTCCTTTTTCTCCCCATCTTCACCAACCCTTGTTATCTCTTGTCTTTTTGATTCTAGCCATTCTAATAAGTGTGAGGTGATATTTAACAGTGGTTTTGATTTGTATTTTCCTGACGACTAGTGGTATTAAACATCTTGTTATGTGTCTATTGGCCATCTGTACATCTTCTTTGGAAAAATGTCTATTCAGGTCCTTTGCCCATTTTTTAATCAGATTGTGTGTTTTCTTGGTGTTGAGTCGTATAAGTTGCTAAAATGTCCATATTACCCAAAGCCATCTAGACTCCATACAACCCCTATCAAAATACTAATAGCATTTTCACAAAACAAGAATGAATAATACTAAGATTTGTATGGAATCACAGAAGACCCTGAATAGCCAAAGCAGTCTTAAGAAAGAAGGAATAAGCTGGAGGAATCACAATACTAGATTTCAAGATATACTACACAAAGCTTCAATAATCAGAACAGTAGGGTACTGGCAGAGAAACAGAATTGAGACCCCAGAAATAAACCCATGATTAGACGGTCAACTAATCTATGACAAAGTAGGCAAGGATATATAATGATAAGCAGTCTCTTCAATAAATGGTGCTGGGAACACTGGACAGCTACATGCAAAAGAATACAACTGGGCCACTTGCTTACACCATACACAAAAACAAGCCCAAATGGATTAAAGACCTGAGTGTGAGACCTGAAACCATAAAAACCCTAGAAGAGAATACAGGTAGTAATTTCTCTGACTTTGGCCATAGCAACATTTTTCTAGCTATGTCTCCTGAGGCAAGGGAAACAAAAGCAAAAATAAGCTACAGGGATTACAGGAAAATCAAAAGCTTCTACACAACTAAGGAAACCATCAACAAAACAACAAGACAACCTACTGAATGGGAGAAGCTATTTGCCAATGATATATGTGATAAGGGGTTATTATCCAAAATATATAAAGAACGTATGCAGCTCACAAGAGCCCTTCAAAAGCAGAGAAGTCAGAGAGACACACTCAGGCAGGCCTGGAAGAAAGTCAACATCCATGTTATGAAATGCCACAGGGCCACATGGCGAGGACCTGGGACTAGCCTTTAGTTGCTCACATCAGTCCCCAAACTGACAGCCCACAGAGGGACCTCAGTCCTACAACTACAAGGAAATGAATGTGCCACAACTGAAGGAGCTTAGAGGAGATCTTTCCCTAGTTGAGTGTCCAGACAAGGATGCAGCTGGCTGACATCTTGATTTCAACTTTGCCATATCCTGAGCGGAGAACTCAGTCATGCCGTGTCAGAATTCTGACATCCACAACTGTGAGATGAGAAATGAGCGTTGTCCTGAGTCTCCAGCTTTGTGATAGTTTGTCACAGGGCAATAGAAGAACATATATATACTGTAATTGTGCTGTACGATTACATTTTTAAAATTTAACATGTGAAAACAATTTCTTCCTCTTGCCTTTTCGGCCACACACCTGTGCTTGTGTCTATAACATAAATATGAAGTGACAGCTCTTATCTTTCGAGGGACAAACGGAAGGAAAAACAACCTATCTACTATTTTGACATATCACCGAGGACTACATAAATGCACATCTCTTTCATTCCGTCTCCTTTAGTTTGTTGTAAATGCCCTACAGTGAAATAACCTTCCATCCTGCTCACAGGCTTAGCTAAGAGCCTAGAAACAACTAACACAGCTAAGGGTCTAGAAACAACAGCAACTGAACTTTTAAGTCAGACGAACAGCAATCCCCAAAGGTATACAACTGTGAAGAGTTTTCTCCCTTATTACTGTTGTTGAGTTTTTCTTTTCTTAGTCCTTTCATATGGTTTGGGGGGGGGGGAAGAGGCTGACACTTTCTGCCTTTCTGACCTGGACCAAGATCAAGCCTTTCTTTGAAAGTCTGGAGTCTTCAATAATAACAGTAAGCTTTATATGTTGTTCAAACTAAATCCCAATTGGTTTGAATTGTTTGAACGAGGAACTCAGACAAGTAGCTGCATCTTCTAATGTGTTTCAAATAAAAATAAATAGTCTCTAGTCTCCCTGAAGTCTGATCTCACAGAAGCATCATGATCTCTTTCCCCTTTTTACAACCTACAGCAACTATATGTAGGAATTTCCACTGGTGTAGGAGGCATATGTGCATTTCACACATAGATAACAGCACCTACCATTTACTGGGCAATTATATTCCAGATCCTGTTGTGGGCACTCTAGGTGTATTAACTCAACTATGATAACATCTCTATGAGAAAGGTGCCAAAGGTTCTAATCATGCTTCTTGTACAATGAGGAATCTACAGAGTATTTAGATAACTTCCCCCAAATCACATGGCTAATAAGTGGAGGAGTAGGGAATCCAGAAATTCTGGCTCTCCAGGTGTGTACTTAACACCTATTTCTGAGATGAGAGGTATTATTCTTCTCAGACAACAAATCTCCTGCATGCAAAATTCAGCATTCAGCAGAAGACACAGGACCTTCACGTCAAAGCAGGTTTTCTCTGCATGGAGAAGCAGAATGCATAGGCTTGAGACAGGGAAACACCTAAAACAGCAGGGATTGAGTCCAAACCCCTCCCTCTCCTTCACCACTGCAACTGGCAATAAAAATGAAGAATAAGAAAGCCTACTTTAAGCCTTCTGCCTAGAGCCTAGAAAATTCAATAAGGCACCATAAAACAGACAGGACAATTTAAGAGTTTATAACAAGATAGAAGCTTTCAGTTCAAGTTATGAGATAAATAGGTCTTGAAAGGTGACTCCCTGGATCCCTGTTCCTTTACAAGATGTTCTTGGGTCCAAAACACTCTGTACTTGAAATGTGTGTGTTGCAACGAAGGAAGGCACAATACACTCCTTTCAGTCCTGAGCCATTTGTTACTGCCGATGATATCAGGATGTTCGACTGTGTGTGTGTGTGTGTTTCATGTGTATGTACGTATTTAAAAACAAAACAAAGCCATGAGATGCACAAAAAGCATTTCTTTTCTGGGAAGAACAGATTTTGGAACTACTCAGTTTTCTTCCCACCATGTTCCACATGAGCTCGGAAAACAGAACTAGCCCAACTCTCCAGTGTCTCTCCAGCAGCACTGTGTCTGTAGCTTGTCTACTTCCAAGTTCTGTAAATTAAATTATACCTTAAATAAGGTAAGGGGGTGACTATTTGTAGGAGACCTGTGATGAATCATTTCTTATATAAATAAATGCCCTTTAAATGTCCTAATTCAGAAAAAAAAATAAATGTTCTAATTTGGAAGTATGTGCCACATTGGTTTTAAAGGCACGTGCTCAGCTCATGCTTCCTCATCTTTCATCGGAGCCCTGCGGATGTTCTAACTGCGTTCTCTGTGTCCAGCCACACAGCACCCACTCTTAGTCCTTCCTACCTCATGTTCATCTCCTATATCACCTCAAGCAGGGGCTCTTAATCTGGATAGAAATCAGTGGTTCATCAACTTGGATAAAAAAAAAAAAAATCTGCATTTTCAGTAACATCTAACTGAAATTTAACATTTCTTTCTGTCAGGATTGGAGACAACAGGGGTGCCTGGCTGGTTCAGTCAGTTAAGCCTCTGACTCTTGATTTTAGGTCAGATCATGATCTCACAGTTAGTGGGATGAGCCCCGTTGGGCTCTATGCTGACACTGAGGAGCCTACTTGGGATTCTCTGTCTCTCTGCCCCTCTCCTGCTCGCTCGCTCTCTCAATAAATATATAAACTTATAAAAAAAAAAAAAAAAAGAAGAAGAAGAAGAGTGAAGACAACAAACCTTAGTATTATTTGTAGTAGCAGTGACTTGGGCACCAAACAAAATCAGAGACAGTTTCCTATCTTATTACAGCTGCAGTAAATATCCCCAAATATTGTATATACTCACTACCACTCACAGCTATCATAGTTACTAGACTTGTTGCTAGATCTTGTTATTTAACGCATTCAATAAAGAAGCATATATGTTGCTGTATCACAAACTTAGTTTTTCTGTATTTGGATCACTGTATCTTAATGTATTGGTCTCCTTTGAAATTCTATTTTTTTGTTTGTTTGTTTTTTAAATCCTCAGACAGGATCTCTTGGTTTTCCTAGACTGCTAAATGGGAGTCCCTGGTACACACACACACACACAAAATTAAGAACCTCTGTTCTGGATCTTTCTTTTTTAATGTTTATTCATTTTTGAGAGAGAAAGTGGGAGGGAGGGAGGGAGAAACAGCACAAGTGCCCACACACCAACAAGTGGGAGAGGGGCAGAGAAAGAGGGAGACAGAGGATCCCGAGCAGGTTCTGTGCTGTCAGTGTGGAGCCCAACACAGGGCTTGATCCCACAAATTGTGAGGTCATGACCTGAGCCAAAATCAAGAGTCAGACACTCAACCGAGTGAGCCACCCAGGTGCTCCCAGATCTTTCTAAGATAAAGTTTTCCTAAGGTGTACCCTTAAACTTCCTTACTGGTACCAAGTCATCTTCCTAACAGTGTTCAAATCCTTCGTGGTTCACATATGGCCTTTCACGATCTCTGTCTCCTTCCACTGCCTTGCCACCGGTGTGCTGATGCTTGTGCTCTGCATTTCATCTGTTCCAAATTGTTTCGGGCTTCCCCATGCAATGAACCATCACAACTCTCTTTTGTCTCTGGATACAGTTCACTCTGATAAAAATGTCTCTGACTACTAGTGAACTCCTACTCATCTTGCAAGACCCAGCTCAAGGTCACCTCCTTGAGATACTCTGACATAAGGACTACTTCATCCCTTCCAGACTCACTGTGGTCACTTGGTCCTTTGCTGCACCCCTGCACATGCTATCTGCATTATAGCACCTAACACAGGGCATCATGGTTGTGTACATATAGGTCTCATTAAGGGGTTGTGAGTGTGGGAGCTCTGGAACCATCTGTTCTACAATGGTGCCCAGCACATTGTGCATGACCTTGACTGCTGCCCACAAACACTGCATGAAAAAGTCAATCTTGACTTGGCCCTGACAGTGGTTCTATGGTCAGCCTAGGACTCTCAGTGGATACAGAAGTGAGACTAGCTAATTGTCTTGCTGATAGCTTCTTTGTGACATAGAGCTATTAAGTTCCAAACGTTAGTGCTGAATTCTCCCAGCCCCTCTGGGTGGATTAATTTATGTCTTCAGAATTCTCCTAAGGAAACTTCTCCTATAGTAAAAAGAGCCACGAGTCAACAGCCTAACTCTTTGTGATATCTCCAAGGGGTGTCTCCTCCTAAAGAAGTTAGATTCCTTTTTATACACATCATTTGTTCATCTGCTCATTCACTCCCTCAGCAAATATTTCCAAGAGTCTATGACTGGCCAGGCACTGTCTGCGGGATTCAGCAGAACTCTCTGTGAATGATGGAAACACATATTTGCATCATCCAATCATCCAATATGGTAACCACTAGCTGCATGTGGAAAGAGCCATATGTTGACAGCGGGCACCATACTGTTGCTGTGTGTGGTAGAAATAAGTGAACAAAAGTGTGAATAGATGACTAACAACCAGATAAACAAGAAATCCCCCAGATATTGAGAAGTGCCACATGCAAAGAATTAAGTAGGCCAGTGCAGAGTCACTGAGGTGTCAGAAAAAAGTTTCTTTGAGGAGGTGACATTTCAGCTTATAGTTGAATATCAAGAAAGATCCTATTATGGGAAGAAATGGACAAAGGAAATTCTAGGCAGAGGGAACAAACAATTACAAACCTGGAGGAGATATGTGCTTAGATTGTTTGAAGGAAACAAAGGACAATGTACCTGAAGTAGGACGTGAAGTCAGAGGATGCCTGAAGACACTTTGCAAGGGTCTGTAAACCAGAATGAGGAGTTCAGATTTGTTCTCTGGGTGCGATCAGAAGTCATTGGAGGGGTTTAAATAAGGGGAGGGCATGATATTACCTATATTTCATAAAGCTCATGGTGATGGCTCTATGAAGAATGGATTACAGAATGGAAGTCCATTCAGAATGATCCTTACAGTAGTCCAGGTGTGAGGTGGTAGCAATTTTCTCTTAAGGTCATGGTTTTGGAGGTAGCGAGGAGCGAATAGAATCAGTATATACTCTACAGGGAAAGTCAACAAAATTTTCTGGACTGAGAAAGACAGGAGAGTCAAGAACAATTCTCAGATTTAGAGCTTCAGCAAGTGGATGGGTCATACCACTTACTGGGATATGATTGGAGAAGGAGCGGATTGGGGGTGAAAAATCAAGAGTTCAGCTTTGAATAGCCCCAGCGTAATACCTGTGAGACATCCAATGTCTGTAATACCTGTGGACATGTGAGGACTGGGAATGTGGATTTGGGATTTAACAACCCTTAGAGATGGTTTTTGAAGCTGAGGGGCTAGATGAGATTGCCTTCGGGATAGACACAGGTGGAAAAGAGAAAGCACTCCAGGAGGGTTGAGCATGACCCGCACGGGCATGTGGTCGTTATTCCCTTCAGATTGGGGTCACTCTCTCCTCGGGGCAAAACGGGCCAGTTCCAAGGGCCCAACCATCAGTGACCCAAAGTGTAAAACACAGAGATGTAGTCTGACTTTTGCTGAACAAATGGGTACAGCCAGGGAGAGAGGCAACCAACTGTTACTAGCTGCCACTATGTTCACTCACAAGCTTTGGAAGATTAGGAACAGCATCTTTATTTCACAGAGAATGTAACTGGGATACAAATAAATAGTCATAGAAACCTGAGTTAAAATCCTGACTCTATTCTTTTCTGGCTGCATAACCTTAGACAAGATATTTAATGTCTCCCCAACTTCCTCAATAAAACAAAGCTGCAGAGAGAACTGAGTAAAATAATGCATAAGATCCCAATGCCTACCACCTAATAAATGAGTTAGCTATGGATACAAATACTTCGACCACGGGTAGTAATCCTGGTTAGCACGCAATAGACCTAAGAAATTTACCCAGGTGTATGCAACCCAAAAGCTTGTGATCTTCCTACGGCTCCATGACCATGCTAGAAAACTACTTGATTTTGGCTTTATGCTTTGTTTCTCTTGTTTATTTCTCTAATGCTCCCTAAAAAGAATTTTTAATTTAACTCATTTTTTTTTTTTAATTGGAAAGTGTTCTTTCCTGAAGCTGATTTTGCCCTTTGTTCTAAGCCAGGCAACTATTCAACTTTATATGTTCCTCTCAAATAGAAGTCCAGGCCTGTTCTTTCCCCTCAGCCCTTTCCCCCTCCCAGCCCACCTTACTTCTCAGGGGAACATCACCAGCTTACTCAGCACCCAGGGCTTGCCAGCAAAGCAGAGAGACTGCTCTTTTCCCAGCCTGCAGTTAAACACTTGGATTAGCTACATTCCTGCTGACTCTGCTTTCACTGTGCATTCTATTTAATAAACCTCCAGCCACACCGGATATAAGAAACAAAGGTATGACAGACTATTTGTTTACCCCTGCTGATCAACTGGAAACATGTATCTGGTATGGTCATCTCCCCACCTCCCTTCCCTGTTCTCTGCAAGTGTGTTCTCCATTTCACTTAGTTCTTTCACATGTGTTATCCTGGATCCACACAGACACTGCTAATGAACCACCGCTGCCAAAGCACATGTAGGGGACCCTCAGCAGAACTTGGAGCACACATGTTTCTTCCATACCTGCTCCCTCTTCTGTGTGTCTCTGTGTGTGCAATCTCATTAGCATTTTCCTGCCTTACACTTGGCTGAAAAGTTGTCTATAAGTCTTTACAGTGTAACACATGGATGCTGGCCAGTTTTTCACCAGTCAGCATTTTCTAAGGTTAGAGATTCTAATTAACTCACTTTGAACTATCCTCATCAGGGTTGTGGATTAATTCAAAAATGCATTTAAATCAGTTCAAGCAAATTTTCTCTAGATGAAGGCAGAGAGAAGTAGAGATGGATCACTTAATTTTAACTCTTACCTTTTCTAATGTGTACATGTTAGATGATTACTTTTTTTTTAATTCTCAAAAACTATTTCTCTAAATCAAACACACTGGATCTATTTTTCTTTTTCTCTCCCTTTCACGTTGGCATTTACCATTCCTGCACATCAAGTCTTTGTATCAATTAGGAAAGACATCTGGTAGGGCTTTTTGACATTTTTCTGTCATTACATTATGGCAAAATTTGCTAAAGAGAGAGAGATGTTGCTTGCCTAGCCATTCATAATGCCCCAACAAGACCCATTTGTTTTTATTAACTATGTCAGAGGTTCCTAGCATCTTTCCAGATGTGTGGGCAAGGTGACAATTCAACTCAGCATTCCAGGATCTTTCAAATTAATTGCTCAAAATAAATCGCTGCAAAACCTAGCTGCTGTCAGCTCCCATACATACCAATTCACACACATGCTTAGATTTCTGGACTTATTTACTTACTGTCTTGTCTTGGTGTCTAAACTTTCGTTTCTATTTGCCACTATTTCAGACAACTTCAGGAAGAAACTTTAATCTTGTCGCTCCTTCCTCTGTAATTCCCTGGATCCATTAGCTCGATGGGTCTCTACTGCAACTGAGAATGCTTTTTTTTTAAACTGGCTGGGTTTTGTTTACCTCGATGCACTGAGAATGGCTTAAGGGCAATGGCTATCTCATTCACTTTTGTAATCAAAGAATCTGTTGACACATACAGTGAAGGCACTATACTGTTGGATTAATAAAATGTCTTTCTTAATCATTTCAGATAAATGACCAATGATATTCTCTCTTCGAAAAACACTGATCATATATCCATAGAAACAAAATTCTGCCTATCATTTTAAGTAGTTAAGGACTTTGATCTACAGACATGAACTCACCTTGCTAAGTCTATCTATAGGGTGAAGTCTTAGGTGGTAAAATACATGGGCCCAAAATAGTTGGAATCTGATTTAAAAATCTGGGGAATCTGGGGAATCTGATTTAAAAAAAAAAAAAAAAGGTTCTCTTCTTGTTTCCTGTTCTATAATGATACCAAAAGAACTCGGGCCACCGATGTCTATCACAAATTCTGAGTCAAGCCAAGGGAACAAGATACCCAAGAAAATTTGTTATGCTGGCTTATGAAAGACTGAGCAAACCAGGATGGTAAACACAGGGTTCCACCATACATTTATATCCCATGGCCATGGCCCTCGGACTACACCCAGTGCAGACACTGAGTCACTGGCTGGGTCACAGTACTAAATCACACTAATTTCTCACTTTTAGTTCAGCTCACTGCGTCATTTCTAACATAATGAATGCTCCCCGGTTTAACATTAGTAGTGGCTATAAGCCGTCTTTGATTGGGTTTGGTACCTATCTGATTACATTTCCTTCAGTTTTAACACTGATCACCTAGGATTTCAAAGTAGCTAAAACTGCTAATTAAATTTATTCTGATGCAGTTTGGCACATATGACCAGGTAGATATGGAAAATATTTTTGGGTGTCTCAGGGGTTTTTGGTAGGCCTTGCCATTCTTTTTCACAAATGAGAGCAAACTTCTAATCAGTCATGAATATCCCTTTACTAGGGGTTTATGAGTCCTGTTGTGTTTTGTGTTTCCTCCTCTGGGTAGTATTTGTGCTTCTTCTGCCCTAATTCTTTTTAATGCTCTATTGAGTATGGTTTGATGTTTTCATCTAATAAGGGCTAGATGGACCACAGAATTTCCAACAACAGATCTCAAAACTGTTTTATAGCTTCAGTAACGTATTTCTTCTTTTCTTCTGGTCCCTGTCTCTGTCACTTTTTTATATCCATCCATCTCAAAGGCAATCCTTGCCTTTGGTTTTCTTTGACCTTTTCAAAATCTGATTTTCCCACATTCTTTCCTGAACTATCATTTCTAGTATTTTGGCAATCTAGTAAATGAGGGTAGAGGAGTTCCCAAATCTTTTCACTTTACCCTTGAGAAGATCTCATCATGGGGTAACTGGGTGGCTCAGTCAGTTAAGCGTCCGACTCCTGATTTCTGCTCAAGTCATGATCTCACAGTTCGTGAGTTCAAGCCCCACACTAAGGTCAGCACTGACAGTGCAGAGTCAGCTGGGGATCCCCTCTCTCCCTCTCTCTCTCTCCCCTTCCCCTGCACTTCCTCTTTCTCAAATTAAATATTAAACAAAAATGATTCTATCACTGTTGTCTAGTTCCAGACTTCATAACTCTGTAGTACAGCACTCTGTAGTTAATTTGAAAGGCTTTCATGTTCAAGATTCCTGGGTATCAATGTTAATAAAAATCTTCTATAGGTTTCTACCAGAAGGCTCACTTTTGTCTTGCATTTCTTGGATGAACTTATGGTGTCCTTCCTGACCTGCTTGTGTGTCGACTTTCTCTAAAGTGATAGTAATTTACAAAATCTCGACCCTTCTTTAATAACCACTAAATAGCACCCAGCAGGATCTCTTAAGCCTCGCAACAGAATATCCCACATCCCACTGCACGCAGCCCACACAGTAACAAGAAATACCTTGTCCATATGCCTTCAAGCCTGTTCCTATTGTTCTTGAGTTATGGCTGTTGCTGAAAAATTCCATTTTAAATTTTTTCTCTATTTATATATTCCATATATTATGTTTCAATTGTATTTCTTAGTTTTAAGTCTTATCCTGATGTAACCTCTGTTACTGAATTTTATTTGTATACAACTATCACAATTTTTTAGTTTTCTAGTATAATATTCTTTCACTCTTTCCTTCTCTAACTCCTTCTCTCTCCCCTCTGTTGCCATTATTGCTATGAGAGGAATGCGTTATTTACTCTTAGAACTCAGAGGACAACCCTGTGAAACAGTTTCACTAGTGTGGTTTAGAAGCCCCAGAACTGCATTTGCATCTGTTTTTAAAATAATGGTTTTGTGCTTCCTCTTAAAATTTTACTTTCTACCTTCTCCTCCCCTCTTCCCCTGTAATGCTACACAGTGCATTTACCATTTTCATACTTTTCACAATTTTTTTGGTGCATACTTGCCATTTTTAAGACACTGTGGTGGAGGGTAGACAAATTTGCAAAGCATGGTTCTAGCAAAGTCCCCTATTTCTGCCTTATTGACAGTCACTATCTCCTGTAAGCTCGTTGGTCCCTTCCAATGTCACCTCAAGTGGTTTTCCATTTTTCAATTCCAGTTGCCTTTCAGGGAAGGGAGCCTGTGAAATGAAAGCACTTGGCAAAGATGAGACCCAATATCTGCCCATCTCCCACAGGGCCTCGCCAGAAAGAATTATGAAGGGGCTGACCTAGTAATATGCTACCCATCACACCTGAAAAAGATTGTATATGTACTTTCAATTGAATTGATTTTCCCAGCTATGTGAATGGGGGTCATCTTTGGACATCCACACGCTCTTGTGGGGACTCATTCAGGCAGTAGCTCATGCCAGGATTTAGTATCACACTTAAAATTTACCAGAACAGGGCACAGTAGTTCCTTGATCTGACAGTGACCAGAAATAATAAGCAGAACTGATTATACTACTTTGGATGAATCCAGAAGAAAGAAAATACAGAAACCATGACTTCCTTTTCAAAGGCAGAAGGTAAAGAGTTCAGTGGGTTACGTGAGGGGAAGTGAGCAACTGAAAACTCCAGGATAATTATTCCTCCATAAAGATGCTTCTTGAGAACGCTTGGCTACCACATGTAGTATCATGAATTCAGCATATTTTAATTGCCCGTTATTTTTGGCAAGGTGGCATTTTAAGTTTTTGTTCCTAATTGCAGAACGGACAAACAGCATTTAATTCCTGTTGATCCGGGATTATTTTTATTCTCCAGCACGTCCCAATGTCACACTAGAAAAAGGTACAATGCTTTCTGGGCACTCCTCCTACAGATTGTCTAAAATATCCACATGGGGTAACATTCCTATTGGTTTCAGGAGCATCTGAAACAAGCCACAGGGATATTCAGCAGGAGTCACTTGGGGGGAAATGTGTGCTTTTTCTCTGTCTTCAGCATTCAGGGCGTTTTTCAACTTAAAGCCCTATGCAAAGGGAGGGGCCATGCCCAGCCTTTAGTTTCATATATTGCGACAGCATGGTGTTTTTCTGATCTCACTTATCCTGAGAGAGCTGTCAGGGATGGCCCCTGCAGAGACAGCTGACCTAAATTATGACTTCTTTCAGGGAAGGGAAACCCCTTTAGGACAAACAGGAAGCAATCTTTCAGCATAATGTATTCCCATTGGGAGCAAGTAAACAGTTTACTGTTCAGTTCAAAGCAGTGAATTCAAGACACATAAGTTAGTTTTGGCTCAATGTGACCCTAAAATCAAGTCAAATGGAATGAGTTTACAATTCAGAGCCTTAAATTCTGTTTGGCTGAACACTGGGGTTGAAATGTTGAATCCCATCTCAACTTAGTTATTATTTTTTTCTTTAGCCATTTCCAAAATACTGCTAAATTCTGGAAATAAAATAAAGTGCTGAATTGGTTTTCAGCACTTGAGCAGGCTTTCTTGGTATATATAAAAAAAAAAAGTCCCCTGAGGTGTACTGTTAAGTGGAAAATAAAGTTTAAGCGTATACATACAACTGAAAGACATTTTTCTAAATCTAACTGTGATCCTGAGAAATTCAGATTTGGCTTTATAATTTATTTGACTTTTCTCTGCCAGTTATTAGTGAAACTTACCTAGTTTTATTAACTTTAGAGTTAAACACAGTTTGCTGATTAAGTGGCACAATCATCTGCCTTCATAAAGGAAAAGGATCTTGCCCTTTAATTCATTAACCAAGACTCCTTATGTAGTTACAAAGAGGTTGACAATAAAATGTGCATCTGTTATTTAGTCTATAGGGGTAACACATCCTGAAAAGTCAACTGGGCTGTTTTTCCCATTTTTTCCCCTAGTATGCATACAAAGAAAATCTTCACAGATTCAGAATAAATTACAGTTACTCTCATCTTCCAACCTGTCAGTCCTGTTACTCCTGTAGAAAAAAGTGATTTTGGTCCTCTAAGTTTTGTCTCTATAAACATAATGCCAGCTAGATAACTAAACATCTTATTAGAAGCATCTAAACAAATTACATGCAGGATACAAAATGATAGCTAGGTCTACTAAATGTCCTCAATTCTACCTAATGGCTTTCCATTCTGATCAAAAATTGGGTAGAATATATTTAAGCAGTGGCCAGTGGTTGGGTTGTTCAGTAAAATCTGATTAGGGCTTTGGAATGCAAAAGTCTGTTCCAAGTCACTCGAGTCCTAGGAACCAGGAATCCAGGTTGTGATTGGTGGTGTGGTCTGAGAATGTCTGGGTGCCCCCCAGAGTAAGCCTAATGTAGGGGTTCTGTCTATAACCAACGAAAGAGTCACTATGCCATCTGCTTCAGTTTACAAATCCTAGGATAAGAAATACAGAGATTGAGAAAAAGGCATCATTCACCCCCAGGTTTTTCTATTTTTGTTCTTTCTATTAAGGTCATTTTAAGCTTCACTATATCTCACCAAACTTAAGACTTCTGTTATCTTATACATCTACACACAGATGTTACAATATACCTACTGATCCAAATTCATTCTCAACAAGCATGTTGAGTTACTTCTATATGTCTTGGTACTGTACAATGTCCATTAAGGAAAAGGAGGAAAAAAAAAGGCAGGCACAATAGAGGCATTGTAAAAATAAATAAATAAATAAATAAAACAGTCTTTTTTCTCTTACAAAAACATCAAGTCCCTAACCCTGAAAGATTAGTCTTTTTGATGTCGAATCCAAAGGGAAAAAAAATCATTCTAATTGAAGGGGGAAGGCACTCTTGATCCACATGTGTCCAGGCAGCTATTTTGATTTCTAACCCAAGAGGGAGTATGAGACACATGACATCTCTTGTGCGGTGATAGCAACTGGAAACCTAATCACTTCTGTTTTGCTTTTGCTGCTCAGTTGGCAGTGGGATACGTGAAAGACATGGGGGCTGCCCAGGATGGTTTTGCATAACCATCAGGAACAAAGGAAATACCTTTGGGATGGCACAGGGGCCACAGATCAGGTATCAGGTTGTGGTTTCGAGGGCGATACAGATGGCAGAACTGAGCCGAGGTTGGTGGAGGCGGGGTGAGGGATGAACAAAAATTGCAACCTTAATGAGTTACAAAATAAATAAAAGGCATGGCTTTAATTTAAATCTTTTATTCTGGACATTCCCTTTATCCCTCACATTTTTATTTGAATAATTTCAAATCTGCTTTTGAGTTGAAATAGTACAATGAGCACTCATATGCCTTTATCTAGATTTATCTACATACATACTTTAGAACTCTTTAAATGCACATTGCATATATCATGACAACTCATCCCTAAATACTTCAGCACGTACCTTGCTCAGCATAAACAAGAACATTCTCCTATACAACCACAATACCAGTAACATAACTTAACACTGAAAAGTATGACTTGTATACAGTCCGTACTTGAGTTTTCCAAAAATGTCTTTAATAAGTGTTGCTATTGGATCCAGGAATCAATAAAAAATTACTTACTGAATTTGGTTGCAAGTCTTTCTGGTATCTTTTAATCTAGAACAGGTCCACTGCCCTGTATATTTCTCTTTTTCTGTCATTCATTACACTGACTTTTTTTTTTTATAACAGTCTTTTTTTAAAGTTTATTTATTTATTTTTGTGAAGAGAGAGAGATAGAGTGCAAGCACAAACTGGGGAGGGGCAGAGAGAGAGGGAGACACAGAATCTGAAGCAGGCTCCAGGCTCTGAGCTGTCAGCACAGAGCTGGATATGGGGCTTGAACTAAAGGACAGCAAGATCATGATCTGAGCCATAGTCGGATGTTTAACCGAGCCACCCAGGCAACTCTACACTGATATTTTTTAAGAGTCCTGAGGTCAGATATCTCGTGTGATTTTCCACAGTTTTGTTTTGTGTGATGTAGCTTCAAGACTAGATTCAGTGTAAACATCATGAATCCTTTCTATCTTGCTTTGTTGTTGTTGTTATTGTTGTTTTCCACTTGATGATATACCCTGGAAATCACTCTGTCACAGTTCAAGGACATTTTCCTCATTCTGTGCATCTTTATGTTTATAGAACTTTGCTGTGCAAAGGTTACTCAAACATTCACCTATGGATGGCCATTTGTGTTCCAGTATTTCAATACCACAATAAAGTGGTATTGAACAAACAAATTTGTGTATAGGTGGGTTTGTTTTTGGGTTTTTTGGGGGGGGGGTGTTGTTTTTTTTTTTTTTATTAAGGTGTAATTCAAGGGTAAATTACTAGAAATTAAATTGCTGGGTCAAAGAGTAAATGAATACTTATGTTTTGTAGATACTAATAAACTTCCCTCCACACGTGTGGCACTATCTTGCATAACCACCAGCAATGCAGTATCTTTTTTTCTATATACTCAATAGAGTGTGTTGTCAATCTTTTGAATTTTGATCAATCTGATAGATGAGAACTAGATCTCACTATAGTTTGATTTACATTATTCTTTGGATAAAGTTGGGTATTGTTTTATTTTAAAGACTATTTACAATATATTTTCTGTCACCTGTGTCTTCCCATTTATCATCAGGTTTTTGGTATTTCTTTTACTATCATTTTTAAGAAGTTCTTTATACATTAGGAAGATTAGGCTTTTTATCTTTGTTATATTTGCAGGTATCTTCTCCAAATTTAATTGATTTCAAATTTCGCGTTTTTTTTATGTAAGAGATTTATTTTTACTTTTATACAATAATTTACAAACTTCTTTAATTGCATCTTGATTTTTGAGTCATTACAAAAAGGCTTATCAATATAGGGATTACACAAGAATTCTCCTAGATTTTCTTCTAGTAGTTGTATTGTTTCATTTTTTACACACTTGACCTCTGACCCGTTTGAAGTTTATTCTACTATATGGCGTGAGGTAGGATTCAAGTTTTTGTTTTCCAAACAGATCTCATGTTTTCCCAACAGTGTTTATTAAAAAGACTATCTTTACCCTCAGTGATTAGAGATGCCCCTTTTACATATATTACATTTCCATATGTGTGAGTTTGATTCTTGATATTCTATTGTTTGGTTTGCATAGCTATTCATACACCTAGTCTCACACTGTTTTAAATACTGAAGTTTTAGACTTTGCCTTAGTATCTGGTAGGGATGGTCGTTCCATTACTGCTGGTCTTTTTCAGCATTTTCTTAACTATTATACATGTTAATTTTTCCAAAAGAACTTAGCATTAACTTGTCTATTATCAGGAAGAACAAAACGTATTGTGTTTATTAGGAAGTATTGCTTTTCAATATTAACTTGTTTGCCTCTACTTCTGTGTGTTTTATGAGTGCTTTGAAGTTTTCCTCATCATTTTGGCACATTTCTTGAAATGCAGTTTTCTTTTCCATTATTCCTTCTAACAGCTTTTGTTTGTATGCATGAGAGCTAATAATATTTATATTTGTTTTATATTCTGGTATGTTACTAGATTATTTTATGATTTATGTTGGCCTCATTACTGAGACTCTAAGACTTTTTAGATATCATAATAATAAATACAGATAATTTTTACCTCTTTCCCAATTCTTATACTCTGTATTTACTCTTGATTTCTTTGGCTAATATATCCAGTGCCATGTTGACATAGGGTATTGGTCATCTTCCTCTTGTTCCTGACCCTAATGTGAATACCTTATGTTTCCTTACTGATGCTGAGTTTTACATACACACATACACGTATATACATGTAATATATACATATATACATGTAATATATACATATATATGTATATATACATATATATATATGTATATATACAGACAGACATACACATGAATACATACATCGGTCTACATATGAGAGAAGGCGGACAGAGAGAAGAGAAAAATAAGAGTCATTAAGGAAGGATCCATTAATTCCTATTTTGTTGATATCTCTTATAACTCAGGAATGGGTGGTAATTTTTAATAAATGCTTTTTTCATGGAGGTAATTATATGATTTTCTCCTTAGATCTATTACTATGGTAAATTTTATTAGTGGATTTCCTATTATTGAACCATCTTTGAATTTCCAGATTAAAACTTGTAAAAAAATTTTTAATGTGCTATTAGGTTTTATTTATGACACCGACATTTATATTCATATGTGAGACCAAGCTGTTGCTTCCTTTTTGTACTGTCTTAATAATATTTAGAAATTTATGTCTACACTTGTTTCATAAGGATACTTTGGGAGCCTTTGTTTTTTTGTTTATTTGGTTTTTGTTTGTATTTCTGTGCTGAGAAACAGTGTAGGCACATTTGGGGTGATCAAGCGTTTGAAGGTTTAGCAGAATTTGCTTGTGACAATATCTAAAGGAGCAATTTTTTGTGGAGTAAAACTTTGATAACTATTTCTATTCTATGGAAATTTATGTTTTTTTAATCTCTCAAGGCCAATTTTAGCAAATTGCATTATTTTAGGAAATTATCCATTTCAGTGAGATTTCAAACTTATTTGCATAGAGTGATGCAAAATATCTTGAACAATTTCTAATTTTCTGGATTTCGCGGTGTTTACCCATTGCCATTATTAAACAGTGTCCCCGTTATCACTATACTTTGAATTTTGTCATTTGGGCCTCTCACATTTGTTCTGTGTTCTCAGTCGATAAAACCAAAGCCTTCCTTGTGAAAACAGGCTAAGCAAAAAAGAAAGCCAATGAACCAGAGTTGTGTTGTTTAATTCACTAAAGATTTTTTGTTGTTGTTTGTTTTGGATGAAATATTCATCTTTCACACTGAGGAGGATTTGGGTAGTTCCCTAGATAGTTTCCTTTGGCCTAACAACAATAAATCAAAGGAGGTAAGGAAATTTTGAAGACATTACCAACCATGCATATACTGCAGATCTTACCAGCAACCCTTCATTTTATTTTATTAAAATTTTTTTTTATTTTTTAAGAGAGAGAGAGAGAGTGTGTGTGTACATGAACAGGGGAGGGGTAGAGAGAGAGAGAGAGAGAGAGAGAGAGAGAGAGAGAGGCTCCAGCCACACCCAGAATAGAGCCCAAAGTGGGGCTCGAACTCACAAACCATTAGATCATGACCTGAGCTGAAATCAAGAGTTGGATGCTTAATTGACTGGGCCACCCAGGTGCCCCACTAGCAACTCTTTTTTCTAACTGTGGTAAAATATACACACCATAAAATTACCTTTCTAACCATTTTGAAGTATACAGGTCAATGGCATTAAGTACGTTCACACTGTTCTACAGCCTTCACCAATATCTATCTCTGGAACTTTCTTCATCTTTCCAAACTAAAACTTTGTACTCATTAAATACTAAGTCCCTATACCCCTCTCTCCACCCCCAGTCCCTGGTAATCACTATTCTACCCTTTTTCTCTATGAATTTGACAACTCTAAGTACCTTATATAAATAAAATCATATAGTATTTGAGCTTTTGTGTTGGCTTATTTCACTTAGTACAGTATGCTCAAGGTTCATCCATGTTGTAGCATGTGTCAGAATTTCATTCATTTTAAAGACTGAATAACATTCCGTTGTATGTATTTACCACATTGTGTTTACCTGTTCATCTGTCCATGGATACTTGAGTTGCTTCACATTTTGCTATTATAAATAATGCTACTATTAACATGGCTGGACAAATATCTCTTTAAGTTTTCAATTATTTTGAATATATACCCAGAGTGGAATAGGTGAATCATACAGCAAGTTATTCTTAATGTTTTGAAATACTATAGTTCTGTTTTCCATTGCAGCTATATCATTTCATATTCCCACCATCAGTGGAAAGGGTATCAATTTCTCTACATTCTAACACTTGGTTATTTTCTGTTTTGTTTTTAAATAATAGCCATCCTAATGGGTATGAAAGGAAACCTCATCATAGAGCATGCCTGTTGTGCTTATGTTGTTATATTTCAATATTATTGTTTTATTCCAATATTGTGTAATAAGCACAAGATTCAGATTCAATCAACAGCAGATACTGGGCCACTATGTGACAGTTATTGTGTTATATGTTCTTACAAACAATTTTCACATTTACTGCATATAGAAAACCCAGCTAGTTTACTTCTTATGTAAATAAATCAAAGAAACTTTCCAAACTGTGTCCAAGGATACCTGAATAATGCAGCCATGACAGAACTCTGCTCTGCTAGGTTTTCTGATCTCCTTAAACAAATTGGTTAACTTTCTAAGTATGAAAGGAGAGGAAAGGAACATAAAAAATATGGGACAAAGAGAAAACAAAAAGTATGATAGCATATTTAAACCATAATATATAAATCAGTACATAAAATATAAACAGACAAAAATGGGGGGCACCTGAGTGGCTCAGTTAAACGTTTGACTGTTAATTTTGATTTCATCATTGGGAGTTCAAGCCCAGCTTTGGGCTCTGTACTGGGCTTGAAGCCTGCTTAACATTCTCAATCTCCTTCTCCCTCTATCCCGTGCCCCAACTTATGCACTCCCTCTCAAAAAAAAAAAAAAAAAGCTAACAAACAAAAATGTAAGGGCTAACTTAAAGGGCATGCTGGATCATATACAACAAACAAGCAAACAGCAACCAACCAAAAGATTCCCCCAAGGAAGCAAGAAACAGCTATATGCTGATTATAACAAACACATCATAAATATAAGAATACAAAAGGTCTCAAATAGAAAGGTGGAAAATATATACTGTATAAACATGAAGCAAAGAAAGATGTGCTAATATCAGGCTAAGGCAAGAAATAATATTAGAAATAAGAAGGCTATTTAATAATAACCTATTAAAGGTTATTTTTGAATGTGAACATAAAATTAATGACATATATTTAATTACACAACCTTAATTTATAAAGAAAAACTAATAGACTCCATAAAAGAAATTCCATAACAACTGTTAAAAATTATAACACATTTTCTTTTGGTAGAATAAATGGGGAAAACCTCATCAAAGATATAAACAACACTAACAGGCTTGACCTAATGGACATATATAGAACACTATATCCAACAACTGTTGAACATATATTCTTTATAAACGCAAACAAAGAATGTTTGAGAAAACTACATGTTCTGGGCCATAAAGCAAGTCTTAAAAGTTTTAAAAAAATGAAATCAAATAAAAAGCTTTTGCACAGTGAAGAAACCATCAACAAAACAAAAAGGCAGCATACTGGAAAGTATATGTGCAAATGACATATCTGATAAGGAGTTACTATCCAAAATATATAAATAACTTACACAACTCAACACAAAAAAATTTGATTAAAATATGAATGGAAGACCTTCTTTTCCAAAGAATACATACAGATGGCCAATGGACACATAAAAAGATGCTCAATGTCACTTATCATCAGGCAAATGCAAATCAAAACAACAATGAGCCGTCACCTCACACCTGTCAGAATGGTTGGCACCAAAAAGCCAAGAAATGGCAAGCAGTCATGATGATATGGAGGAAAAACAAACTCTTATGCACTGGTGATGGGAATGAAATTGGTGCAGCCACTGTGGAAAGAGTATGGAGTTTCCTCAAGAATTTTAAATTTTTTTTTCAACTTTTTTTTTTTTTATTTTTTTATTTTTGGGACAGAGAGAGACAGAGCATGAACGGGGGAGGGGCAGAGAGAGAGGGAGACACAGAATCGGAAACAGGCTCCAGGCTCCGAGCCATCAGCCCAGAGCCTGACGCGGGGCTCGAACTCACGGACCGCGAGATCGTGACCTGGCTGAAGTCGGACACTTAACCGACTGCGCCACCCAGGCGCCCCACCTCAAGAATTTTAAAGAAGAAATACCATATGAGTCAGTAATTCTACTACTAGGTATTTACCCAAAGAAAACAAAAACACTAATTCAAAGGGACACATGCACCTCTATGTTTACCAAAATATTATTTACAATAGCCAAGATACAAAAGCAACCCGAGTGTCCATCAACAGATGAATGAATAGAGATGTGGTACACACACACACACATGCACACACACAATAGATTATTACTGAGCAAAAGAATGAGATCTTGCTACTTGCAATAGTATGGATGGACTTGGTATTACACTAAGTGACATAAGTCAGTGACATAAGTTAGAGAAAGACAAATACCACAGGATTTCACTTATATGCAGAAATCTAAAAAACAAATGAATAAACAAAAAGAAGAAACAGACCCATTAATACAGACAGCAAACTGACGGTTGCCAGTGGAGGGGTGGGGGATAGGCAAAATGGATAATAAGGCGGGGGGGGGGGGAGATACAGGCTTCCAGTTATGGAATAAATAAGTCACAGGGATAAAAGATATCACATAGGGAACACAGTCAATAGTATTGTAATACTATTGTGTGGTGACAGATGGTAGCCACAACACTTATGATAAGCATAAAGTAATATAAACTTGTCCAATCAGTATGTTGTACTTCTGAAACTAATGTAACATTGTGCATCAGTTGATGCCTTTGAGTTAAAAAAATCAAACATAAAGGGGGGTAATGAAGTCATGCATATTTTTTTCTGATCAAATGGAATTACAATGGACTTCCACAATAAACAGATAAGTGGATAATCTTCAATGTTTGAAAGCTGAACAATACATTTCTAAAGAAGTTCTGAATCAAATATAAAATCAGAATGAAATTATAACATATTTTAGGATCAGTTATAATGAGAGCATAATATATTGTAATCTGAAGGACACATTTAAAGCTTACAGAGAAAATTTATAGCCTTGGTTGAATATTTTAGAAAAGAAAAAAGCCTGAAAATCAATGATCCAAACTTCTAGCTCAAGAAGCTGGAAAAAATAACAAATTAAATCAAATATAAAGGAAATAATAAAGATTAGAATAGAGATTAATGAAATAAGAAACAAACATAAAATAGAATTAAAAAGCCAAAAGGTGGTTTTTCAGAAAGTAATAAATTAAGGTGTGAGAGAGGAGAGTACATGCACATGCCCCTAAAACCAATATTGTAAATGTAAAAGTGGTCATTATCCTACAACCAATGAACACTGAAAACATAAAAAGAGTATACTGTGATTTTTTTTTATGTCAATAAACTTGAAAGTTCAAATGCAAAGGGCAAGTTTTTAGAAAAATAAAACACCAAAGACTACACAAGAAAAGCAGTAAAATAGGAAAATCCTACATCTTTTTAAGAAATGAAAGCCATAATTTAAAACTGACAAAGCAAACTCCTGTTCTACATGAAAATTCTTGCAAATATTTAAGGAAAACTTGATACCAATCTTACCCAAGTACTTTTGGAGGACAGAAACAGGGAGTATATCTTCCAATTATGATGCCAACCAAACCTTAACACTGAATACTGACAAGAACCTTATGAGAAAGACAAACTACAAGCCAATGGCTTTCAAAATCTTAGATTACAACATGCTAAACAAAAATTAAGTCAATCTAAGCCAGGTGATATATAAAAAGGATGCTACATTACAACCAAGTCATATTTATGTTAGGACTTAACATTCAAAATTTGATTATTCCACTACATTAAAAAAGGTGAGTCATAAAATTCATACGATTTTCCTAAAAATGCATATAAAAAACTAGGAATAAGATACTTTAACATGATAAAGCACACCTACAAAGAAACCTACAGGAAACATTATTCTTAATGATCAACACTGGGAGCTTCCTTCTAGAGTCCTGGAACAAGAAGGAAATGCCTGTTATTACCCCTTCTGATCAATATTTTACTGAAGGTCCTGGACAATGTAAAAAGGCAAGAAAATAAAAAGAATAAATATTGGAAAGTAACAAAAGTGTCTTTTATGACTAAAAATGCAAAAAAATTATAGCAAATACAAAAGAATCTACATATGTTTTTAGAACTAAAAGTGAAATTATTAGTCATTGACTAAAATGTCAATATACAAAAAAATGTCAATATACAAAAAAAATTTCTATACAACCCTGACAGTTACAAAATGAAAACTTTAGAAGTTCCTATTTAAATAAAAAATCTTCAAATACTTGTAACACTTTTAACGAAAGAAGTGAAAGTGCCCAGAAAACTACAAAAACTACTTAAAGGTCTTTAAACAATTAAATAATTGGGGAGGGGTATTTACACCAGAGCCATATTGGAATATTAATATTGTAAAGATGTTTTATGTTTACAAATTGAGCAAATGATTAAAATGAAATGGTAATTTGATTGTAGAATTATTTGGATGTTCAAAGAGTCAAGAAGAGCCAAAACAATCATAACCTGAACAATTTAACCACATGTCAAGAATTAGTACAGAGCTAGAGTGTGTACTAGGGCAAAGACAGACAAATAGAACAATGCAACACTACAGGAGGTGCAGAAACAGACCCACACATATGTGGACACTTGATTTATTACTAAGGTTTCACTGCAGAATGTTGGGAAAGGGACAGCCTTTTCAAAAAATGGAACCAAATTATTTGCATACTCATATGGGAAAAAATAAGACTCTTACCTCACACCATACACAATAATCAATTTCATATGAATTGTTGATCTAAATATGAAAGGTAAAACAATAAAGCTTCTAAATGAATCTATTAAGCAATATTTCTATAATCTTGAGATAGACAAATATGTTTTAAATGGGGTTAAAAGAACACTAATCAAAACAGAAAAACATGATAAATTGCACAATGTTAAGAGTTGTGCTAATCCAGACAGTTTTTAAAAAATGAAAAGGGGGGCGCCTGGGTGGCTCAGTCGGTTAAGCAGCCGACTTCGGCTCAGGTCATGATCTCGCGGTGTGTGAGTTTGAGCCCCGCGACGGGCTCTGTGCTGACAGCTCAGAGCTTGGAGCCTGTTTCAGATTCTGTGTCTCCCTCTCTCTGACCCTCCCCTGTTCATGCTCTGTCTCTCCCTGTCTCAAAAATAAATAAAAACGATAAAAAAAATGAAAAGGAAGTCACAGGATAGGACAATTTATTTGTAATACATAGTAACAACAATGAATTCACATTTAGAATAAAGAACAAGCCAAAAAACATATGAAAAACTATTCATCCTCATTAGTCATTAGGAAAATATAAATTAAAACCACAATGAGATAAAAACATCTACTCGTCAATCTGGGTAAAAGTGAAATAACTGTCAAGACCAAGTGTTGGTGGAGAAATTGATCAAGCAGAATTCTCGCCCATGTTGGTGACACTATAAAATAGTTAAATTTAGGAATACTTTTTATCAGTATCTATTAAACTGAAAATACTCATATTCTACAAGACAGTAATTGTACTAACATATGCCCAACAGAAAGTTTATATGTATTTACCCAAAGACAGGTGTATGTTTACAGCAACATATTCACAATAGCCAAAAAAACCCCAAATGTCTCTAAGAGATGGAATAAAGACATTTTGGTATTTTAATGAAAAAGAAAACACTTTACGACAAAAATCAAAGAATTGCTGCTGCATACAATTGCATGGTAGCTCTCACAAATCTAGTATTAAGTAAAAGAAGCTAGACCAAAAAATTAATATTGTATTCCTCAATTTATATAAAATTCAAAATCAGGTAAAGGAAGTACATAGTTGTTTGAGGTCAGGATAATGATTATCTTTGGTGAAGGACCAGTGACTGGGGTGGTACATACAAGGTTTTGAGGGGGTGCTGGTAATGTCCTATTTATTGTGAAAACATATTGGGCTATACAATTATAATCTGTGCTTTTAATTTATGCATATACTTCAATAAAAATTTGTGCCAGGGGCACCTGGGTGGCTTAGTTAGTTTAGTATCCAACTTTGGCTCAGGTCATGATCTCAAGATTTGTGAGATCGAGCCCCGTGTCGGGCTCTGTGCTGACAGCTTGGAGTCTGGAGCCTGCTTGGGTTTCTGTGTCTCCCTCTCTCTCTGCCCCTCCCCTGCTTGTGTGCTGTCCATCTCTCTCTCAAAAATAACCATTAAAAAATTTAAACAAATTTATTCCAAAATTATTCACAGTATGCAACTTAAGGCAGCAACAAATGCATCATTCAAGTATGAAGTAATCTGAATTTGACATAATTTTGAGCAATTGGTGGGGATGGTCTATTTCAACTTGGTATTAGGAACCTTTGCTTTGGAATGGCCCATCGGTTGGGTTGTTGCTTGGCACGTTAGAAATTTGTAATTAAATATTCAGTTTTAAAAAGCTGAAAATGTTGAATGATTTTCAACTTTTCAAATGCAACTGCAGAAAAATAGTAAAATTATCGCAAATGTTGAAAAGACAATGAATTTGAAGTGAAATAGATGGGGGAGCAGTAGTATCATTACACAAAGCAAGGAATCAAGAGATGAAGGTTCAAGTATATTGTCTGAAGGTGCACAGGTGACTAGTGAATTAAAAACAGTGATTTAACCACAGGGGAAGGAAAGGGAAAGAGGGAGTGAGGATTGATTTCAGTGAGCCAAGATCCTATATATCATGCAGAAAAATGCATAATATAAGTTGATAAACCAAGAGATAGCAATATAAGAATATTATTTAGAGATAAAGAGTCAATAGCCAAAAGAAACCTAAAAGCAAGTAGTCTATAGTTCTTGCCTTCAGGAGGTTGGAACAGGATGTGAGTGGAGCAGGGGCTGTAGTTTTTCATTACAAAATAACAGTACAAGATAAATATAAAACAGTTAAAGCACACTTGAAAAAGAAAAAAGTGGAAGGAATCACTCCAGCCCAAATCAACTCTTACTAGATAGCTACATTAATCGAGACAGTGTGGTGTTTGTAGAGGACTGTGCACATAGATTAGTGAAACTAAATACAGAACCCAGAAACAGTCCATACAAAGATGTCCAACTGACTTTTGGAAAGGGTACAAAAGCAATTCATCAGGAAGAATAGTTTTCTCAAGAGGTAATACTAGAACAATTGGAATCCATGGGAAAAATGAAAAAATAGATGAACTTTGAGCTAAACCTTATGCAAAAACGTGCTCAGAATAGATCATAGGTTTAAATGTAAACCATAAACTACAAAAGTTTTAGAAAAGTAAACCGCGAAAAATCTTAAAAGTTTAAGGACAGGCAAAGAATTCTTAGTCCTGATACCAAAAGTATGATCCATAAAAGAAAAAAAAATCATTTGAACACCTTATCAAGAATTTATTTAAAAAAAATTTTTTTTAACATTTATTCATTTTTGAGAGTGAGAGGGACAGAGTGTGAGCAGTAGAGGGGCAGAGAGAGAGGGAGACACAGAATCCGAAGCAGGCTCCAGGCTCCAAGCTGTCAGCACAGAGCCCGACGCGGGGCCTGAACCCACAAACCGTGAGATCATGGCCTGAGCCAAAGTCGGACACTTAACCAACTGAACCACTCAGGTGCCTCTAACCTTATCAAAAATTTTTAAAAAACGTTCTGCAAAAGAACCTGTTAATAGGTTAAAAAGACAAATTACAAAATTGGAGAAATTATTTGTAAACCACATATCCAGCAAAAGACAATTACCTAGACTATGGAAAGAAATCTCCAAACTCAATGGTAAAAAAGAAAAAAACAACAATGCTCCAATTAGAAAAGTGGCAAAAGACATTTTACAGAACAAAAATAAAGATGGCACGTAAGTGCATGAAAAGATGTTCGACATCATCAGACGTCAAGAAAACGCAGATGAAAATCCTAATAAGCTATCATGATACACCTGTCAGAAAGGCTAAACTACAAAATTGTGACAGCACTAAATGCTGGCAAAGATGGAGAGAAACCTCAATTGCTCATATATTGTTGGTGGGAACATAAAATTGTAGCCACTCTGGGAATAATTTTAGGAGTTTCTTACAGAACTAAACATCAACTACCATATAACCTAACAATTGCACTCTTGGGCACTTATCTTAGAGAAATGAAATCTTATGTTCACACAAAAATCTGTGCATGCATGTTTATAGCAAGCTTACTCACAACAGCCCCAAAGTGACACAACCCAGATGTCCTTCAATAAGTGAATTGTCAAACTGTGGAAAATTATCCAACCATAAAAAGAAACAAATTTTTTTCTATTTTTTTTAAATTTATTTTTAATGTTTATTTGTTTTAGAGAGAGAGCATGAGCATGCACAAGCAGGGGATCGGCAGAGAGAGGGAGACAGAGGATCTGAAGCAGGCTCCATGCTGCCAGCAGAGAAACCCATATGGGGCTCCAACCCATGAACCGTGAGATGATGACCTGAACTGAAGTTGGACACTTAACTGAGCCACCCAGGTGCCCCAAAAAGAAATATATCATTGATACATGCAACAACTTGGAAGGGTCTCCAGGGGATTATGCTGAGTCAAAGAAAGCCAGTCCCCCAAAGTTACATACTGGATGACTTCATTTATATTTAACATTTAGAAAGACAACATTTTAGACATGGGAAACAAATTAGTTATTGACAGGGGTTAAGGACAGGGAAAGAAAGGTGTGGGAGGGAGATGGTGTGGCCACAAAAAAGGCAATACAAAGGATCCTTGTGGTGGAACCGTTCTGTATCTTGACTGTGACACGAACATACTCATGTGTTAAAACTGTATGAAACTAAATACGCACACACACACACGCACGCAAATGAGTACAAGTAAAACTTAGGAAATCAGGAAATCTGAATGAGATTAGTGAATTGTCTAATGTCAACATGCTAGTTGTGACATTATTCTGTGGTTTCATCAGATGTTACTGCTGTGGGAAACTGGTTAAAGGATACACAGGACCTCTTCCTTTTTCCCAAAAGTGTATTCAAGTTTATATTTACCTCAAAATAAAAAGGCTCTCTCTCTATATATGGGTGGGTCCACAGCCAACCAACATGGAACTTGAACTCACAACCTTGAGATCAGGAGTCACACGCTCTACAAACTGAGCCAGCCATTATGTCCCCAAGTTTAAAATATGTTTTAATTCAATAAATACAAAAAAAAAAAACCTTCTCAATAACCTCACAGAAACAATATGCATACACATGTATATGTTCATATGTACATAGAAAGATAGACATACATACCACATGCACACACACTAGGACAGAGAGGCAGAATATGAAGAACTGAGCCATTATAGGTTCTGGAAAAGAACAAATAAATTGGATACAATAGTATCAGAGAGGTAGAAGTTCCAGCTAGGACTGAACCTGAGGTTTTAAACAAGTAAGAGACAAGAATCTTCTTAACCAGGGATGAAAATCCAGGGAACGTATATCATGGTGCCTTATTACACAGAATACATTACCACCCAAAATATGCAGCAGAGTATAATTGTTTGAGTGTGAGCTCTAACACTTACTTCCTGAAATCTGACATCAACTCCATCAATTATTAGCAGTAAGGACTCTGGACATGTTTTTGAAACATCTGTATGCCTCAGTTTCCTCATAATATATGGAGCCCATAAGGTTATCATGAGGGCTAGAGAATGTAATGTATATAAAAATCTTAGAAAATTGCCTGGCATTCAGTCAGTCTTAGCTAGTTGTAGGATTACCTGACAGCAGAGCATCTGCCATGCACGAGAAGATAAGCTATCATTTTTCTATTTTTTCTGATCATTTATTGTGTTTTGAAGCTTCCACTATCTGAGTTCATCCCACAGTGTCTGGGGTGATTGATACCTCTCCCTCCCTGATTTCTAAAGCCATTTACTTGAAAGCAGGTCAAAGAAGCACAGTCCTGTGTAGGCAGCCTGCTCACCCATCCAGATACACACAGTACTACTTGGAGAGAGAAACTGTTTCATCGATACATCTCACTGGAACCTGTCTCCCTTTTCCTGGTTCTGATATCCAACCTATCTCTGCTTTAGTCCAGCACAAATTAGAGGTAATTCTGCAGTTTTCTTTGCTCTCTCAGAACCAAGCGATCTATTTATTCTTTGCCAGAGCATAAACGCAACACTCATTCCCGAAAGAAAAGCTATAATCATCATTTCCTAGTCCTGCTGACACATTTTCCCCTTATTTTGCAACCCTCTTAACTGATGAAGATTGACAGATAGTAATGATCTAGATGGAAGGTGTTGGTTCTAAATCCCCTACAGATAGACTTGCTCTGCATGTCGCAGTGGTGCAGTAGTAGGTGTTGAAGCAGCCCTGGAGCCTACAGAACGACAGCCATGAGAATTCCACTCTATGAGAGCATGAGCTTTACTGGCAAGAATACATGATTCATGGTAGAAAGAATAAATACAGTTAATTTAAATTTATGGGCATAAGCTATAGGAAACTAGTTATTTTCTAATGAACCATAATACAATCAATCCTAGGGAGAATACTATATTGGTGGTACAGGCACATTTCTTCTTTAATAAGGACAAGCACTGACTTGGCAGTCATCGCTGTTGGCTTGTCATACATAACATGCAGCCATGGAAACACCAAAAAACCCGCAGTGGGAACATCAGAAGCCAGTCCATTGTATGGCTCCTATTCGCGTCACTAAAAGATGCTTTGTCATAGGCAATGGTTGCCCTGTCAGTAACTTCAGAAGTTCAGGTGTGTGGGTTTATCATTTCTACTTTCCTTTAATGAAATCCCCTTCAAAACCTACCATTCACACACTTATCTGTTTTAGGTCCCCTTTATTGTTAATATTGACAAATATAATCTTTGGAGATGAACTGTTCCACATGTTTATCACTTGCTGGGTATGGTGATTCTATCACTTTTTAAATGTAACTTTTTTTTTTTTAATTTTTTTTTTTTCAACGTTTTTATTTATTTTTGGGACAGAGAGAGACAGAGCATGAACGGGGGAGGGGCAGAGAGAGAGGGAGACACAGAATCGGAAACAGGCTCCAGGCTCCGAGCCATCAGCCCAGAGCCTGACGCGGGGCTCGAACTCACGGACCGCGAGATCATGACCTGGCTGAAGTCGGACGCTTAACCGACTGCGCCACCCAGGCGCCCCTAAATGTAACTTCTTAAATCAGCTCCCCCTTTAAGAGTTCGGTGTTCCAGAATTTGGCTCAAAGAGTCACCTCCAACTTATTTCTACTCTTGAGAATGTATAGGCCTTGCGTTTGCTCAGTCCTTACCTTTTCAAGTCAAGCATAGATCGATCCCCTGATCCTTTTACTTCACACCTACTGACCTTCCTCTATATTCTCCTTTTTTTGTATCGAAGTATAGAAATCAGAAACATGTATCGGACAAGAGTATATAATGACTAGACACATAATCCAAACCAGATTTTCTATTTTTCTTTCTGGTACTCTTCCTGAAGTTTACTGGCTTTGCAGAGATGTGGATGAGTGGGAAAGGGGAGGCATGCCTGCCTACAGAACACTAAACTTGCGGGACAGTCAACAGTTGTCTCCAGATCCAATAATCCTCTTCCTTGAATGGTTTTCTACACATTTGTTCCCTTTCCTCATGGAAGCAATTCTGCCATTGCTCACTAGGTCTTTTTGAAATGATCCTTATTATCATGGTAACTCATTCCCTAGATGAGATTAGCATCATCTCTAAATAGAAAGATTGAAAATTTCCTCTTTTAGATCATTTGTAGAGTACTCCTATTTACTTTTGTTTGTTTTGAAGTTAGTTTTCTATCCAAATATTTCTATCCAATTTCCTACCCAAGTTCTACAGTCATCTTTTTAAGTGTGAAAACTCACCAGAAGTTATTTTTGTAGTCTAAGTCTCAAGAAAGATGGTCTCTATATGGTACATCTATACAATTCCTTTGTAGCACATAGCCACTAAGGTAATGTATAAAGAAATTAATAATAAAGCAAGATCTTTCTGCTTTATTGTTAACAAAAAGAGCAGGTTATAAAACTCTAAGCATGGTATCATCCCATTTTAAAAAGTAAAGCATGTGCCTAAGAAAATGCTAGAATAGTATCCATTAAATCACAGATGTTATTTCTGAGTGGAAAATATGGCCTCTATCCATCCATAAATGACATAAAAAAGGGTAAAATCTGTACTATTTTAAATATGTATTTAAAAAATATGCATCTTAAATAAAAACATATTTAATCAGATTTTAAAGGTCATCTAGGCTTATTCTTACAAAGTTCTTAATGTTTTGATCTATGAGATCATTGTTATGTGTTGGTATATTATCTTAATCTCTGGGGGACTAAAATAAATAGGTGAACTCAAGTCTTATTTGCCAAATAGTTTTTTATACATAAACTGTATTTACCAAGAAAACCTATCCTTTTGAAATACTAAATATTGCTGTTCAAATATTAAAAAAGAAATTGCTAATAGAATAAAATATGCAAGTCATTATTAAGACAAATATCAACATCAGACCTATTAACTACTATAATTTCAAACTTGTGGTAAATGTAATGCTATGTTAAGATAGCTATAATAACTGTGAAGTGGTATGAAAATATCTGAATTTTATTGGTGACAAATTCATAGATTTTGCTAACACTAATGTGGTTTGTGGTCTACATTTATAATTGAAGAAACTGATAAATTTCCTATCCAAGTTCAAAGACCTTATGAATTCAATTCTTGAATGCTTTGGGAGTCTACAGATTCCAGGTAAAGAACTGAACTATATATAGAGAGAGACCAAGGCATTCTCATAATGTAAAAAAATAAAATACTAATAAAATGCACCTTAAAATAAGAAAGATTGTTTAATATGTTCTATGTATTTAAATTTCAAATGCCAAAGATATACAAAATTCAGTATTGAATAAAAGCTACATATTTAAAGATGACCAAAATATAAAATCACGCAAAATTAAGATGTATATCAATAAAAAGTTCAAGATTCACCCATTCCAAATTCAACTACTAAACAAAGATATGATAAAAGAAAAAAGTGCCATAATAAAATTACACCAGTTAAGCTTATGGAAATTAAGGAAAATCAATAGATTTTTCAATACATTTATTCCTGAGAACAGTACTTCAGGCGTTAGAAAGTCCATGAATCAAGGTATATAATGATGTATTATGAGGAACCTTTGGCAAGAAACCTCATTAAGTCACTGCAGAGCCTTACAAAGATAAGAGTTGAAATGCCCACAGTACAGATATTGATCATAAATAATAGACAATTGAATTCAAAAAAAGAATATTAGGAAGGAAAATCAAGTAGAATTAGGGCTATGGCATTGCTTTAATGGGCCGTCCCTTAGGATTTGAGTCATGTACCAGGATATACACTGCTCTCTTACCTACCAGGAGCCACTCCAGGGGTCCCCATACATGAAATGACATTTTGAAGCTTTCTATAAAGATAAGAATGTCTGATTCTCATTCCTTTTCTACTGACTCGCATATCTATAAAGTGTAAAGTCTCTTAGTACACAGAAACAAATGTTAATCATTGTTCATTGTGGTTATCTTAGGCTTAAGATACATATCTTATTTTTGATTATATTTTTTAGACTGTGTTCAATGAACATATGTATCTTGTATAGGAAGTTGTTAAAGTTATTTAAAAATAATTTGCCATTAATTTGTTTTTGGACAGAGACACCTTATTTGGTAATAGTTCTTTTTTTCCTTACAACAAAATCTTAAATTTTACCATGGCTTAAAGGTTGCTAAAATAACATGCAGGTTTTTCTTGGCTAATCAGGCTAAATGGCATTTTAAGAACACCGAACATGATTTTAGTATAGACAAGATCATTCATTTTGGAACCCAGCATGACAACACTACGTTGGATGTGAAGAATAAATGTATTAAGCTATAACAGCAAATTCATGAATTCAACCCACAGGAAATAGTCACTGCTACTTGGGTTACAAAGACTGAATGAACATCAAGCCATTTCTCCCAAAGGTTTTAATTCTTTCATTTATAATGCTGACATTGACATGAAACATTTGGAAAGAAATTACATAAGCACAGAGTATTTACTGGTCACCAATGAAATTATTTAAGTTAAATGCTGAGTTGTTAAACTCATAGGACTTTTGGATCTTTTTCAGCCTATTGGTAGTCTTTCCTAGATAGTATCTGGGGCTCCCACTCCTCCCCCACTGCTACATGCTGTGGAACTAAAATCCTACAGCCACATCAAGTCATATGGTCTCATTAAATGTCTGGGAGTTTAAAAAAAATCAACATTATAATTCTCACTTTACAGATGAAAAAAAAGACAGCTAACAAGAACTTGGAGAAATGCTCATTTATTCTTTCAACTCACGCTATACACTGAATGCCAAGCAAATTGTTAATAGGAAGGTATGCATGACCAACATAGTCTTTGCCCTTTCAAAGCTTAAAACCAGATGGCCATAGCAGTAAGAGAGAATTCTGTCAGCTTGATTTGAATTTATTGGTTCTACCTCATTTCTAAATTTTTCTAAGCTTCAAATTCTTCATTTATTAAAAAAAAAAAAAAAAAGGATGGTGGTAACTCCCATGCCAGGTTGCTAAAAAAACAAACAAACAAACAAAAAATCGATGCAACATGTATGAAGTATCTAGAGTACTATTCAACACAATAGTGGTACTCAATAAAGTCACCTATGTGGCACAAAGTAGATATTTAAAAAAGCATACTCACTGTTGTTATTTTTGTGGCTGATATTTTTAATAAGATTAAAAACTAATCATGCTAAGTTTTTAAACGAGGGACTTGGCATTTCCAGCGTTTGAGATTGCTGGAGATTTACACACTTTCTGTTCACATGTAAAAACCTGAAATTGAGGGTCAAGGCTGTACACGTTGTGTTAATCCCACCTTAAACGTGTTTAGCCAGGTTCTTTCATAAAATGTTTCATGAACCATAATTTGAAAACCACTGGAATTTGACACTTGCTACTCACTGACTAGATGGAAGATATTGGGACCCATCTTTGATGTATTTACTATTAACAGGGTTTAAAAAATAGACATGAGGTTACAAATCCACCATTAACTTTAACATATTACTGAAATTGATTGTCTAAAAAGATTGTATATAAGGGGACAAAAGAAAGAAGAGGAAGAGTTTAAAAAGTGAGAGAGAGATAAGAAGATATTTATTCTGGCTACATAAATGCAAAGAATATTGTATTAACAAGGCATGATATAAAAGTGGGCATGATGAAAAGATCTGGACTCACAGGTTGAAAAAGCAATCTCCTGTGTCCAATTAACCTCAAGTCTGAAAACGTAGGCATATATTTTTTCCTACTACATCAGTGTGTCTGTGTATACATACTCATGTGCTTTAAACCTGTTTTACAACAGTTTTTCCAGAATAGTTTCTATTAGCTTAAGCATTTTCCCAGCGATTTTGAAATAAGGAAGTATTTTATTTTCTTCTGAGAAAAAGCAAGCTAAATCACTTAGGCATCAATTTTGTATTATAAAATTCCATCAAGGATGAATCTACCTCTAAGTTTTTAATGGACTCTATGAAGGACTTAATTGTGTAGGCTTGCAAAATATTTGTTGATTAGAGGAGGGCAATTCCTTGAGTGTTAAAACCATGCCCTTTGATATGTTGTATTATAAGGTACATGGCTATTTACACCACAAGGTTCTCAGTATATATCCATGAACTGTATTTCCAGAATATGTAAGCAAGTAATTTTTATTCCTCTCAGAAGCATTTTACATATTTGGATTAAAGGTAATGTTTCTTTTTTAGTTTTAAAAAATGTTTATTAATTTTGAGAGAGAGACAGTGTGTGTGTGCACAAGTGGGGAAGGGGCAAAGTGAGGGGGAGAGAGAATCCCAAGAAGGCTCCACCATGCTGTCAGCACAAAACCTGACATAGGGCTCGATCTCACCAGAACTGTAAAATCAGGACCTGAGCCCAAATCGGAGTCAGTTGCTTAACCAACTGAGACACGAGGCACCACTGCAACCTTTCTTTTTGAATTAGACTCTATTACTTCCTGGACTCCGTCTAGATATCTGTTCATCATAGTCTCATTTACCTTGATTAAAACCCCCTGCTTCACTTAGTGCCAATTATTGATTACAAGCCGAGTTAAACAAACAGATCTATCTATACCTGATGCTTTAGGCACCCAGCTAATATTCCATTGATGAGTCATCTCCCCTTCTCAAGCAGGTTGGGGCTTCCAGTTTCTGAAGGATAAGGGATAAAGAAAAGGGGTCCTAGATTGTTGTAAAGACAAATAGCCAGATTGAGCTGCTCTAAGAAGCAGGTTGTACTGAGAGCAAGGCCCATGGGACACAGATGATTCGGTACCTTCAGAGCAGTACTCTAGAGTTGACCTTTCTCTTTCTCGTAGTGGCCATGCCCCAACTCTGCTTGGAATAGTAGCGATCCAATCAGCAGTCAGTTGGTAAGTCTGAGTCATTGGCAAAATAAGAGATTTGGTGAGGGCTTCATGCTTATAGAGTTCATTTACCAACTGCATCTAGTTCACTAAAATGAGCTTATTCACAAGGAGGAGGCAGGCCTCACTGTACTACTCCATTGACCGAAACATAGGGAAACAAAAGGTAAATATATCATTCAACCTTTTTAGATGATTTTATCCTGGGTTTTGGGTCACCTATGTATGATTCATGGGATTGGATCTCAGAGATAGAAGAGGTTCAACAGCATATGAGGGGAGGGTGTGCAGTGGTTTGAGTGGGTTTGCTTCAGAGTAAAAGCTGACTGTGCCTCTCTTCCCAACTCTGTACTCAGTGATGTTAGCCTTGAGAGTTTGAAATTGGGCCACTGTGGAGTCTTTATACCATGGAAATTGACAATGCTACAAATCAGGGCATCGGTATATTTCCGCTTTCAGAGAGCTGTTGTGTTGTTAAATATCTATCAGTACACCACTCAGTGTGTGTATGTGTGCGCATGCACACATTCTGGAAATTTAATTTCTTGAAAATTAATTAACTTTAAAGATTGCTCTAGCTCACCCACTTATTGAAAAAATGATCAGATACAGGTTTTAGTAGCTATAAACCTCAATACTATTTCCTTTTGCTTCTTCATTTTTTATAGAGGGAAGTTAACAGTGAACTAATCATAACCTGTTGATAATTCCAGCCCAAATCTTTCCCTTAGTAGGACAAACCTTTTGCAGTAGTTAAATAGAGTTATTCTAAAGCTTTTCCTTTTAAGCTTGTTTTTCTTGATTAGTAGAAATTTGGCTAACAATCAGTCAGCCAACTGCACCCATCAAGTACCCAGCAATTCATATAGATTGACCAGGAAGATAAAGGTTAAAGGCTTTGTTTGCAAACGTTGCCATCTAAAAACCACAACAAAAGCCAGAAACTACGGGCTGTGAAGAGACTTAGTATACTTCAAGAGGCACTAAGAGACACAAATTTGCCAATTTCCTCTATTGCATAAAAATATAATATAAAAATTTACTCTCTCATCAAATTTTACGGAGATCCATTTGAGTTAGGATCTCTTCAAGAAAAACCTCACAGCTTCAACACTTGAACAACTCAGCATCTACTGGGAATCAGATCACCAATTGTATTGTAATATCTATTATACAGAGATAAGGGGATGTTTTATAAAGAAATCTAATTAAATTTATTCTATCTCATGTTAAAACTCAACTTAGCGATGCAAATACGAGCTTTTTAGCAATTTGGGGATTTTTCTTTTTTTCAGTCTTAGTAAGAGATAACACAAAAATTATCACCAACCCGAACTTTGCGATCTGGAAAAGGAAGATTTTAGACTCGATTTTTAGTCCCTACCTTCTAAGTAGTTAAGAGATCCCCCCTTTGTCACATTCCATCTTCACAAATACGGACACTAATTAATTATTATTATTAATTGATTGGAGGAGACAGCTAAATACAATACCTTATTCCTTAACCAAACCAGCAACCTGAAGTGTAACTATAATTGCTTCTTATCCAGATGACAGAAAGCAATTTCAGTCGCTGCTTTACTTAATTAGGATGCATGAAGCATGGACCTCCAGGTCACATCTCTGTAAATTATGCCTCTTCCATTTTCTTGAAAAAGCACTTATGTCTCAGGCACCTTGACATAGTTTTTAGTAAGACCATATTAACTCAGTGCAACCACATTTCACTTACTTGTGGATATATTATCTGTGCTGCCTTCTGGTTTTCCCACAGACCCCTGTACATTTAATTATTTAGTTCTACTTTCTGGGCATGAAACTGAAAAGTTAACAATGAAAGGACTTCATTACACATGTGTTGGCACAATATTTTTGAAGGAATAGGTGAATCCATGAGGGAACTACCTCAATTTACTTTACCTGAGGAGAGCTCTTTGAAACTGTAGAAGCTTTTGGCCCCTTGCCCAGATTAAGAGAAGTTTTGAAAGAAGGCTAAGGGTGCATTAGTCTGAAGCATAGTAGCTGCCTACCATGATGGAAAGCTCAACCCTCTGTACCAAGGGGACGTCACTAGGTGGTTCAGTGGGAGTTCAAGACCAGTAGATACTTACATATGAATCAAAGATATTTCAAAGACAAACACAAAGTGGCCATTTTTAAATTATGCAAAATTTAAGATGAATGACCCACTACAATATGATTACAAGCATTTATTAAGCATCTGTGAAGACAAGAAGCTATGATGGAGACATCAGGGAATAGGACGCATAGTTGCTACACTCAAATAGCTCGTGACCAGTAAGTAGCAACAGAAGAAGAATCAGCAATAACACAAAACTTTAAAAAGCTTCCCATTTGAAAAGGTACCATATTATGTGTAACTACATTTCCTTTTCTCTTAAGGGTTTTAGAGTTAATTGTACCTTGACCATCCAGCCTTGATCAATTCCTATGATAACTATTTCCAATTTATGATAGAAGAGTTTCAACACTTCGATACTTAGGTATACAAGACTAGCCTAACTTAACCAATTAGTAGCTACCGCCTAAACCTCAAAGTCTGGTATCCTGGGACATACCATGTTTAAAGTTTGAATATATAACACAAATCTGATGTTTTGACTGGATTTTTTAATTTTGCTGGGTGGAATCCAAGTGTTTCCTAAAACTCAGTGGGACTTTGTGTGTTTGTGAACTTTTGTATGTAAACACATAATATGTGTTCAGCTTCAAATGGGACAAACTTATGCATAAGTGTGCACATGCATACATGCACATCTACTGAGCACAACTCTCCCATTATGGAGTTATTAAGACTATACTTCTTGCTTATTCAAATATTCCCATTATAGCTGTGTGCTGTGTGGTTCACTTCATTTCCCAGCTAACAGCCCGCTGAACTTTGGTATGATGTGGATGTGGCTGGCACATGCAGAAGCCTCTCAGGAAAAACTTATCACATCGGATCTAATCAGTAATGTACAAGAGCCCGCTAGTTATATAATACAAGCCAATCTGCTGTTTTTCCTTCCCTCCCACTCACTGTTTCACCAAGCATGGATGCCACAGGAGAATCCTAATCAAGAAGCACCTAGTAACAACATCAGTCCTTCTAGAAAATGGCATTTATGCATTCAAATAAATGGTGCAGACTATCATTCTTGCAGCTAAGGCTCTTACATGTTTGTTTGTTTGTTTGTTTGTTTGTTTGTTTTGGTCTTCTGTCAAAATATAGTAGTAATTACTAATTACAAGGGAATAGAGGTCTAAGAATTGATTTTAATGACCCCACTGAATTTTCAACAGTCTTAGCTTAGAAAAATAAGAGCTGGAGTGACAGATTTGAATCTGTTTTCAAACAGATTTGCATTGTGATTTGGTCCACAAAGGCCACGGGTCATTTTATTCTTTGGGGAGTTGGAACAGAAGTGCATCTTAGCGTATATTGGGAATTGAGTACATTTCACCTGCTAAAATTGTAGTTCTGGAGGACAGTGTTCGACAAAATCTGAGATGCTTATCTTCAAGTTCAAATTGTAATTTTACTGATAAAAAAAATTAGACATTCAGAGAGGGGGAAAATTTATTCAATGTTATAAAACAAGTAAATAAATGGGCTCCTGAACTCATTTCTACTGGCTTTAAGTCCAGTAATTTTTTTTAAAGTTTATTTATTTTTGAAAGAGAGACAGCGAGCAGAGGAGGAAGAAGGAAGAAGGAGGAAGGAGAGAGAGAGAAAGAGAGAATGAATGAATGAATTACAAGCAGGCTCTGCACTTAGCCCAGAGTCAGACGTTGGTGCTCGAATTCACAACCAGTGAATGACCTGAGCTGAAATCAAGAGTTGGACACTTAACTGATTGAGCAACCCAAACAACCTAGTCTGGTAATTTTTTGTACTACAATACGTTTATTGTAAACCTCGCTCAAAAATTTTGCCTTCACCTCTCCCCTTCCTTTCTCCCTCTCTCCTTTCCTCCCTTTTGGTCTCTGATATTCCCTCCTTCCTTCCATTTCTCTCCTTCCTCTTTCTTCTTTTTGATCCACCCAACAATCCATCTATTTAAAAAGTATTTTCTGTGTATCTATTATGTGCCAGGTGCAGAGTTAGAGACTTGGAATTCAGATGGGTCCCTGTGAAGAAGCCCTACTTACAGTGAGACCTGAAGAAAGCCTGTCATGGAATGGGGGAATATAACATTCCAGGCAGAGGCAATCATTTCTGCTAAGGGCCCATGGCAGAAAGCTGCTAAAAAAGGCCATTAAGGGGACCTCAGCAGAACTGGCCCACTAGGCAATGGCAAAAGAATATTGTTTTTTGACTCTGTCCTCAAGGTTATAGCCCCAATCCTCAGCCCTAAATTTCCTCTAACATTTTTTTCATTCCTGTATTGTCTTTAAACCTTGCAATAATATATCAGGAATAAATATTTTGAAGTAAACTAAAAAAAAAGCAATAGAGGGAAATGTGTCTAGTATTCATGTTAAGACACTGTCACCATAAACATGTATGTTGTTCATTTTCTTACCCGCACATTCCTTGCACGCTTGTGCAAGACGGTACGGTCAGTGTAGTATATGGATTATGGACTCTGAAATCAGAGAAATCATAGCATCTAATCCTGACTCTGAACTTCCTGGTACTTTGGTCTTGAGCAAATCTTTCTGTGGCTAAGCTTCAGCTTTCTCACTTGCAGAGTTAAAATTTATAACTATCATCCAGATGGTATGAAACCATCATGTTACACATGCAAAGAGCTCTCATGGTGCCAGGCATATTAAAGACTCAAAAAACACTCAAAATATGCAATAAGTGGGTCAAAAGGTATATAATATTTTAAAAGTAAATGTTTTAAGTCGTACTATCAGATATTCTTTAATGATACCAATGGATATGCAGAAATGGAAATCTGTATTCGTTAACTAGAATATTGCCAGGGATGATAGAATGTTCTATTTCATGAGAAGATATTGGACTGGAAATACCAGATATAGCAATAAAAGTAGAAAACATGAATGAGCCTCTTGGGCCACAGGCATGGTCAACTCTGCTCAAGACTGTTCTAACACAAAGAAACAAAAAACAGGTCCCAGCTCTTAGCATTGATGAGTAAGACTCAACATGGGAAATGAAATATAGATCACTTAACTCTGCCTCAGTTTTGTCTTCTGTAAATGGGGATAATACCTCACAGTGTATTTTTGGATTAAACGACAATATCTAGAACATGTTATTAGTATATCCATTACCTGGAACATAATATGTGATAAATAGATGCTTTTTTGTTCAGAGTATATGAAGGTCATATTTCAAAAAGCAATGTTTGAAATGCTAATACTTGACAAACTTGATTTTAACAGTAATAACAAAAAAGTGGCCAAATATTTTTCTTTTGTCTGATCCATCTCATAGGGGTTATAAGAACTAATTTTTTGTCTTCATTTTCAAGTAAGGGGAAAAGAGAGCAGGAGCCACTGTATAGGGAAGAGAAAGCCTGTGGTTGTTTCAAAAATGCTCTTAAGGCTTCTCCCTCTGCCTCCAGTGATAGACAAACAAGTTTATTGCTTGAGTAAAAGCAAAAAAACATTCTTCATGTCTTTAAACAGAAGCACATCCGGGCAGCCAGAGCTGGAGTTCTTCATAAAAATCGTTTATACCAAACCACATGCTATTTCTCAGTATGTTTTAAAGATGAATGTTAGCAAACAAAGCTTTCTCCATAACAGAAGCTTTGAAATGCATAGCTGTTCATCAGCCTGGTATTGCTTCGCATACCTTCTCACCAAGGTTAGCCCATGAAATTAATAGTCACAGCTTGGTGTTAGAGTAGTTTTCCCATGCTGTCTATAAAACATTTCGATTTCAGGGTGGCATTTTGTAAACTGGAGTCATTCACAAAGAGTAGCATCTCTCTGGATACAGTTTTTAAAAACTGCTTTCAATGTGGAATTTTAAAAGTCACCATTTGAAAGCCATCATGGTAATAAATGATTCAGAAAGAATCATCAGTGGGTAATAAAGCTCCAGTAAATTTGTCTAATAACAAGGTATTTACATAGTTGCAAAGTGAAGCAGAAGAGAGGAGGAGAAACCTAACAGGTACCACTTTAACCTAGCCATGAAAATTATCACCAGCAATGAGAAAGAGATACCAGGTGCCTCTAGATACGATGCACTGGGAAGAACACAATGATCCTTCTGTAGCAAAAATACATAATCTGAATGTCATCATGAGAAGATAGCAGACAAACTCATATATTGAGAGAGGCACCAAAAAAACTGTCCTGTACTCTTCAAAACTGTCAAGGTCATGAAAGACAAGGGAAGGATGAGGCAATTTCCCAGGTAGAAGGAACAATCAGGCAAAATTTGAGTAAGATGTGTAGATTAGTTAATACTGTGTTTATTCTAATTTCCTGAAATAGATCATTGTGCTGCTGTTATGAAAGGGAACATCCTCATTTGGGGGAAATATACTGAAGTATTTATGGATAAAGACAGATCTGTAATTCTGTGTGCATGTGTGTGCAGGCGCGTGTGCACCCACATAGAGACTATAATCCCTATACTTTCTGTGGGATAGCCATTGTTATTCCAGTGTTAAAGCTTAGGAAGCAGGGTCAAAGTTAAGACAATTTTTAGTTGTCTAGCTTTATCCTTTCCCTACTTATTTCCTAAAGTAGGCACCTTAGGATACTGAGGTTGTTATTTGAAAAAAAAAAAAAAAAAAAGAAGAAGAAAAAGGGAGAGTATGATGGTCAAATACATTTAGGACAGGATGCATTGAATGAAATTAAGTTAGCTTTTACTGTACTAATCTGTGTTGCTATTCTTCAACATATATGCACTGTGCAACATTCCCTAATAATGTGTACCATGCCATTGAACACCCACTTTCAAAAAATTTTTGCTGCTTTTTTATAATGTTGTCTTATTACTCAAAGAGATCATGTTTTCTTCAAGAATAGGATGTGCCTTATACTTCAGTGTCCTTCACATGTTAAGCACATAGTAGGTATTCAATAAATATCCCATGATTACTGGTAGAGACTCACTCGGGCTCCTATATGGTCTTTTTTCTTCTTACAGTGTTCCTTAGTAGTTCTCCTTGAATTTTCATTCCTCAAATTTCCTGTATTGAAACTAATACGTACATGTAAACTAAGTGACCTTTCAATGTCCTGAAGCTGACTTATAATCATTAATAGCAACTCCAGCCTTCTGACAGCCTTTGATTACATTTGCGTAACTCTTCATTTTCTTACTCAGGTAAGAGTCAATTTTGCAAACAGCAGAGTCCTTAAAGAGGTTTAAAAAGAGAGGAAAAATTTAATTCAAATAAGCATTACATACCTGGCAGTTGGGAAAAATGAAAAGTCCATAAGCAGTACATCAGGAAGCACCGTGGTATGTTAAATTATAGGTAATAAAATCAGAGTGTCATAAAGAAAACCACTACACAGACTTTGAAATGACTTTTTTAAACTGCAAGAGTTGCATTAATTTGTATTGCCTAGGATTACACATGAGCATGACTGCATTTGGTGGAGAGCACACACTGTCTGCCAAGTTCTTACAGTTTTCTGAGAAACAGAAATTTTGGTATCTTTGCAAAACAGATCTTGAGCTTGAGCACATCAATGTAAGAATGCATGCATTGCTACATTTGTAAGACTACAGTGATGTCTAACATATTCCCCTGATCCTTTAATAGCTAAACTCTTGGCAGAGAACCTCAAACCTTGTTATGGCTCGACTTTGATACTTAGGGGGGTGACTGTCACACAGTTGATGTATTTCGGATATAAGATGGAATTTGGGGGCAGTTTCTGGGGAGAAGAGATGGAAGCATTCAGAACAATGTGTTCAGAAGAGGTGGGTACTACATTTAAAGCTACCTGTAAGAAGTCTTAGCTACCAGAGCAAGGAGAAAGAAATGGCTATCTGGCTGTCTTCCAAGTAGAGATAGTCCCTGAGTACCTAATGCCTGTAAGCTACACTGCTGGATGCTATGGGAGGTTAGATGAGTCCCCAGAACTGCAGCCTTTTCCCATCTTCTTTTCATAAGCACGTATTTTGATCTTGCCTCCATCTGCTGCATAGACATCTGGATTATCATTTACTCCCTTATTCTCTTGCACCTGTTAAAATTTTCCACCACACTATTACAGTGGTTCTCAAAGTATGGTCCCGGGACTCGCAACGTCAGCATTAGCTGGAAATCTGTTAGTGGCAATTTTCTGGTCCCACTGCAGATCTACCAAATCAGTATCTTTAGCAGCAGGTGGTTAGGGAGGAGAACTGACCAGCAATCTCTATTTTAATGAGCCCTCCAACAGATTCCAAAGCATATTACAGTTAGAACCGCTGCCATCTCATAAGCCACTCTCTCAGAGTTCAGCAATGACCTCTGATTCACCAAACCTAGTATTCTTTCCTCAGATCTGATCCTTCTTTACCTCTGTAAGCATCACACTCTGTACACATTTCACATCTCACATTGAGACATTCTCCTTTGTTTCCCGTGGTTTTGTGGCACCATCTGTCTTCACCTCACACCATTCCTTCATCTCTTTCATTGACTCTTTCTTCCTCATTATTTGGCCTTCTCCTCAGTTAAATCTCCCTTCCTTTCACTTTCTACATTCTCTCGTGAGGATCTGAGCCATCTATCTCTATGATCTCAAGTATTTCTTTTAGTTACAGCAGTTTTAGAATTGTGTTTTTTACCCAAGCCTCTGTATTAGTCTTCAAGTATGTGTTTCAAATGAGTCACGGGGAAAGGCCATCCCTAGGTTCCATGGCCTCTTAAAAAGAACACTGAGGGGCGCCTGGGTGGCGCAGTCGGTTGGGCGTCCGACTTCGGCCAGGTCACGATCTCGCGGTCCGTGGGTTCGAGCCCCGCGTCGGGCTCTGGGCTGATGGCTCAGAGCCTGGAGCCTGTTTCCGATTCTGTGTCTCCCTCTCTCTCTGCCCCTCCCCCGTTCATGCTCTGTCTCTCTCTGTCCCAAAAATAAATAAACGTTGAAAAAAAAATTAAAAAAAAAAGAATACTGAAACCCAAAAACCCCATCCTCACCATCCCCAAAGCAGCTGCTCTTCTCTCAACTAGTTCTCTCTCAACTCTCAGACAAGAAAACTCAAAGACTCAGACTCATCCTTGGCTTTTGTTTCATTCCACGACTGATTATCCAGCAAGTCTTGTTGAGCCTGTTTACATTCTTTCTGCACATTGGCATTTCCACCACCTTCCTGAAAGACCAAGCTTCTGGTCTTCTTTCACTTGAGGTTTTTTCCTAGTAATTGCCACTAAGTTAATTTTCTTAATTCTTTGATTGTATAGTTGTAAAGTCATTCAATCATTCTGTGATCCCTGCTACTATCTTCCACCGAAAATCCTCATTCATTACCTTGACACATGGAGTTATTATAGGACTCTGAACTTTCTTTCCAGCCTTAGTTCCCATTGCTCCTTGTTATATTCCAGCTAACCTGGGAGACTCTCCATTGAAGAGTCTCTATGCTTACTCTAAGTTTCTGTAACTATCTTTTAATGATTTTACCCAACATGTAATATCATCTCCATTCTCTTCCATGTGTCTTTCTTCGGTGTCCCTTACCTGAACATCATCTTCCCCCTATTTCCCCTCCTTCATACCTCTTCTATAGCAGGTGACACATCTGCAGGTTATAATAATAATGCATACAACACTCTCTCTGCCTGGCTAGACTGTAAAATCCTTGAAGACAGATCCCGAGCTGGTCTTCAAGGTTTTCTTTCTCGCCTGAGTAACTAGAGCACAATTTGTCATGTGAAAGATGCTTAGTGAAATTTGCATATTGAATAAATACATTCTCTCTTAAGTCTGCTTGTGGGAGGACTGGTAGGTCTCAAGAGGGGCAGTCAATGAGGAGGAGGAGGAAAAGGACAGAGGAGACCTTAAGTAAGCAGGCAAGAAATTCTGTGACTCAGAGAAACAAAGGCTAGAATTTTCCTGGAGGAAAGATATAAGAAAGTAATGTGGGTTTGTTTCCAATTGTGGTAAGTTCTAAGTGCGGGTTAAGAGAGGTTTAGAGAAGAATACTTGATAGGGGTACTTCCCACAGAGTTTAGTGTCACTTGTAATGCTAATTCTGAGGAAAATGAATAGCTAACAGCCCCTAAAATTGGGAGTTTGGTAATCAAATAATTCAGGGAAACCTGACAAACAAAAATCAACAGGGTTCTTTCCTGTACAACTTATGTCCTTCAACTTACTATTGTGTATTATTATATTGTGTATATTGTGTATTATATTATCCCAGTTCTGGAATGGTTTTCAACCTGTGGTGTTCCCTACACTTACATGAGCACAACACTGTTTTATCACAGGGCATCCTCTAGGAATAGCATTGCTGAAGAACCCATGCTGGGGAACACCGCACGGTTGACTCTCTGTGAGCTTTTAAATATAAAAATAAAGGCAATTTTAATACTCAGGACCTTAAAATGGAAAAAATAAATTAGTTACTCCATCCAATGACAAGAAAGGGGGCACTTTTGTTTCAAGCATCCAAATATTATCTGTTTCACAGTCCCCTCTCCCAAGAGGATTTCCCCGACTATCAGTTATTTGTTGCCTATTTCCAGCTCTATCCACCCTTACCAACCACCCCCCCTTCTTTTCTATTCTCAGTTTATGAGACACTTTTTTTTTCTGGAGGGATCTTCTTAACAATCCCAGAAAGGTAGAAAAGAGAAAATTAACTGAACACACACACAATTCTCAGGCCCTTATAATTTAAAACGGATTTACCACAACTTGAAAGTGCTGCTAAAGTGACATATATATTAAACAGATATTTGCCTGCAGGCACAGAATAAGAAACTGATCAGCAGGGAATGAATATTCCATCTGGACTCTGATATTTCATAGTTGTGATCCATTTTTTTTTGCCATGACATTTACTTAAGAAATGTTCAAAATAAAAATTTAAATAAGCATCAAATACCACATGAGTTCCACACATATGCCAAAATAATCTTACCCTTGTAATCCCTAAGAATTGCCCTTGACAGTATCTTGAAGGCAAAATACAAACTGCATTTGCAATGTTTTTGAGGATAAACTCCTCAGGACTATTCCTTTAGGGATCATAAAAGAGTTGTGTGAATGTGTGTAAAATCAACTCAATAAAATGTTTTTCCAATAGAGGAAGAGGGTCTTAAAGTAATCCAAGAAAGGAGTTTGTTCACATATGGATATGTCCCTGGAAACTTGGAATCAAGATAATTGGATTAGTAGGAATTACTATATAAGGATTATGTAAATGTATAAATATGTTATACTCTTCAATCATCCATGGGCCTTTATCTTTACATTATCCCAGTTTTTGTTGGTTTCCTTCTACATATTCAACAGCTCTAGTGTAACTGATCATCAGGTAAGAAAATGTTAATAATTTTTTCTCCTGAAATACTTAGGAAATATCTTACTTGAATGCCCCAGAATCAAGATCCATCATTAAGAGTCTAGACATGGCACAAATAATGTTTAAAAAAAAATTTTTTTTTAATGTTTTATTTACCTTTTGAAGGAGAGAGAGAGAGAGACAGAGCATGAGCGGGGGAGGAGCAGAGAGGGAGACACAGAATTCGAAGCAGGCTCCAGGCTCTATGCTTTGAGCACAGAGTCCAACGTGGGGCTCGAACCCACAACTGTAAGATCATGACCTGAGCCAAAGTCGGACGCTCAACCGACTAAGCCACCCAGGCACCCCATTATAGTGTTTAAAAGAATTCAACTGAGGAATCGATATTGTGCAGGGATTGAAATATTCTGGTAGAGAGGAAGCTGTCTCAAACCGCTGCAACTTTGTTTATCATGTAGATAAAATAAACATTGCTCATTTGATTACTTCACTTGAAAAATCTCTGGAGAAGACAAGACTGGTCTGATGGTTCATCACATCAAGAACTCATTCCTTCATCATCAGTAAAGGCTCGCAATGGTTATATCTGCCTCATAGTCAGAACTATACAACTGCAAGTTTATACCTATGCAATCACCAGAGAAAATCACTGCCTTCAAATTACAAGCCTATTGGTTGCATCTTTCTAGAACAAAATTATGTTAAGGGCAGAGAATGTGACTCTCATTCACAAATGTTTCACTGATGTTTTATAGAGTGCCTGACATGTAAAGTATTTGTGGAACAAATAAATGATTCCATAATTTCTATTCTGGTCATATCATTATTCAACGCTAATAGATATTTAATCTAAGATGTTATTGGCACTTTTTTTTTTAAAGGTGAGGAGTATTTTCATCACCCCATCCCACACACATCTTAAATTGATATTCTACTCAGAATACATGCTTTATATATTTTTTTAAATGAAAGGATAGCTGAAATTATCTTTTAACTTATTAGAGCATTTAGTTATTGAACTACCTATGTCACTTTAAGCCAAAGAACTAAGTAGCTAAACTAAACTGCTCAAGAGGTTGGCCTTCACTTAGGGGCAGGCCAACTGGCCTCAAATCCTTATTTCTTTGGGAGTGTTCATTCACAGCCATTCACAAAGCCCCCAACTTTTCTCCAGCAGGCATGCTGGGCAGCGCAGGATTTCAGCAACAATTCTGTGATTCTCATCTATCATATAAATCAGGAAAATACCCATTTGTTTATTTCCTCTGTGGGCACTTTATCACTCCAGCCAAGGGGGACAGCCTGGTCTTAGTCACCTCATTTGATTCTGTGATCTGAATACTGTGTTTTCCGTGTGGTTAGAATCTGAGCCTTGCACTGAAAAGGGTGTAAACAGTTGCAGACAATCAAACTCACGCATGGAAACTGCAGGTGACTGTCCAATTTTTGAGACTGCCTCAGAGAGCAGAACTCTCACTTTGATGCTGATGGGAGAGGAATGTCAAGATGGATTTCCGCGGGGTATTAAATAACTGAAGGGACTGGAAATCACTCATCGCTAATGTAAAAAAGGACATATGATTTTTCATCAGGAACCTGAGCTATGGCTCCATTCTTGCCTGCATTAGCCATTATGAGATGAAAGCAGATGGAAATTATTCATTCTCTCCAAACTCACATTCTTAAAATGCGATCTTATGAAAAAGCTTTGCCACAATCTTTCACTTCCAGGGAAATAGGACAAATGAGGCTTCCTCCAGAGCAGACAGAATCCTCACTTTCTTTACTGTATCTCAGCTGCACTAACATCTTTGGCACCAGTCTTGCTCGTGTATCACGGGCTTTATAAATGACTCCATCTCAGTCACCTGTTTTTATCCCAAGGCACACCCTGACTCCTCCAACCCCAAGGCTGTTTTGACCTGCCTTAGTGGCTCGATCCTCCTGCAGACACACAGGACCTGTCTTGCACCTGATGACAGCCATGTCAGTCAAAATGCGCAAAGTCATGGCCATAGAGTTAAGAAGAACTCATCTTTCAGGGCATGAAAAACACTGTCTAATAATGCTCTGGTGTTATCAATACCTGAAATGTAAGTTTTAGTTCCTAAAACATCATTTTATAATTAAACCAGAAACCAAATTAACCAACTCTTGTTTGGTTTGTGAGAGGAAGGGGTAAAGGGTGGCTACAAGGAGCCCATGCCAGTAAGTAAGGGCCTATGTGTTGCTGGGGTTTGGGAGAGGAAGGGAGGAAATGGCCAAACAAGAAGGTTCTTGAAAAGACCGACACCTTACGCGATCATTATGGGTATTTAGCATCGGCTCTGCTGGACTACTCTTTGAAGGCAGAGAGGGCACTGACATGTAATAGAAAAGGATAGAAGTTCTAGAGTTCCAGTGGTATAGATTGAAATCCCATTTCCTTCACTTTCTAGTTATAAGAGTCTGGACAAGTTACCTCACTCTCTGAGACTCAATTCCCTCATTTGTGACCTTGGAGTTAATAATAACCTTTCTCCAGCAAGATCTTCTATTCAACATTGTGCCTATAATCAACATTACAAGGTATTGTATGCTTAAAATTTTGTTAGTGGTGGATCTCATGTTAAGTGCTCTTATTACAATAAAAACAAAACAAAACAAAACAAAAAGCAGCCATACAAAAAACCTTGAAGGTAATTGTGAGATTTAAATGGAATAATGCAAAGTAGAATGACAACTGGGGTTGTAACACAAAAGTCTTATTAATTGTATTATAGAAAGTACCCCTCCCACAAATGTCACACACGCAATAGGAAACAACACATACAGGAACTTGTTATAAGGGGATTGCGACTTTTCTATCATTGTTTTGCTGGTGTAGAGCATGGCGCTTGGGACATAAGAAGCTCTCAACTAAAATTTATGCATATAAATGAGATTTATCGATTTTTTTTTCTTTTTTTCTTTTTTTTTTAATTTTTTTTTTTTTTTTTAACGTTTATTTATTTTTGGGACAGAGAGAGACAGAGCATGAACGGGGGAGGGGCAGAGAGAGAGGGAGACACAGAATCGGAAACAGGCTCCAGGCTCTGAGCCATCAGCCCAGAGCCTGACGCGGGGCTCGAACTCAGGGACCGCGAGATCGTGACCTGGTTGAAGTCAGACGCTTAACCGACTGCGCCACCCAGGCGCCCCTATCGATTATTTTTTTTTTTTGAGACTCCTATAGGTCACAGGCACACCTTGGTAACAGAGGATTTTTAAAATAAATAGAAAAAAGTATAATTTGTACTTTTAAGAAGGGCAGCGATAAGGTACAATGTTGCTTTCAGAAAAGGAAGTGTTTCTCTGATGAGTCCTGTAGTCCCTGCCATGTCAGAAAGGAAAAACGAAAAGACCACAGTAATGGAGAATAAAGGACACATAGAAAACAAAATACATCTGTTGGATTATTAAAATATAGTTATTGTATACTTAAGAAAAATTACGTCTTACTTGACATCATGTGTATTTTACCACAGCAAGTATCCTACCTTCACCTACTACTTGTTGACCAAAAGTGTCACTTTCTTAAAACACACTGTGGTTTACATGTGATACCTAAGTGCATCTGCAACTCTGATGTACACTGGTTACTCAGAATTTTTCTTCTATTCATCTACATTTGCAAATGGGCCCATACCAACAGAACACAGGTTGACCACCACACTGAATTAATATCAACTCAAAGTTCGTCTCTCTTCCAATGTCTCTGGATATCACTTCACAGAAGAGGGGGTGGGGGGCTTCAGGTAAATTTATAATTCAGTAAGGGCACCTGATAAAATGGGATGGGGAGAGTTCTCGCGTGTTGACTGAACAGCCATCACCAATGAAGAAATAGACCTCATTTCATGAGAAATAAGTCTCTCACACATACATTAGCTTTAGTATGCTTATCTATAAAATGATAGACTTAGATCCAGTCAGTGCCTTGAAAACTGTCTCTGCTGGTCCCTAGGGAGTTTCAATATGGTGGACAAGGACTGGGCTGGACTTTGGGTCTTCTCCTCTTCAACCTGGGCAGCTTCTCCTTTTTTTTTTTTTTAAGTCTGTTTTAATTATTAACTTGCTTAAATTTTCTTTGAACAAAGTATTACACTATAAAAAAATCTACTAGATTGGTGGACTAAGCAAATGGTTTGCATTCAGTCAGCATGTCTTTTAAAATGTTTAAGTGTATTGCAGTTTACTAAACATACTAAATAATATGCATGATCTTGCTTCAACATTGCTATGAGGTCAATGTTACCATTCTCTTCCATTATGAAGATTAGAAAACAGAGAGGCTTGTTGAGGTAAACCATGTACCTGAAGATACACAGGCGGTCAGTCATGGAGTTGACACAGGAGCGTAAGTATTCTGGTCCAAAGTGCAGTGTCCCTCCCCACAGTACACTGCCTCATCCACACAGGGGACTCTCCCCCTCAGACAGTACTATACAAAAGAGGAGAGAAAGGAAAATGGCGGACTGCTTATCTTATTCTGCATTGCAAATGTGCTCTGAGTATTGAAGCCAATGTTATTTGGCTGTTCCTTTTTTCTGTCACCATGGATTATCGCAGAACACAGTTTTGATGTTCATTTCAGTTATCATTATCTGGGGAATAGGAGGCAAAAATTAATTATCATTTAATTTTATCCCCATTAGTGTTTAAGTCTAGCATATCCTACCTGCTTCTGTACTACATCTCTTAATCAAATGTATGCCTGACATTGGAATAACCAGGTCAGAAGAAGAAGAAAGCCAGGTAAAATGAAGGAGAAAGCGTTAAGGCAGCACAATGTTTTCACTGGTAGTTGGTTCTGTATCATGGGAAGAGTGAAAATTTAGGGAGCATGTAGCTTCATGTTAAGGAACCACATTAATATGGTTCCTTTTACTTATTATTCCCATGTCATAGCAGAGAAAGGAGTTTGAAAAAATAAAACCAAACAAAAAAAACTTGGCCAAAGTCATACAGCTAGTAAATGGCAGATAAAGGATCCATACCTTAGTCTCTACAAACTAGATGATTAAGATGAAGCTAAAATTAAGCTACAGTAAAGAGGTATGAGCTCATTAATCCAAATCAAGCAAAATTCAATATATTGTACTTAGAACCCATATCTATTTCTTGAATGCCCATAGGAATGGATCTTGGAATAGCAACTAGGTTTGGGGTACTAATTCTCATGAGTAGCTTCTTGAACTTCTGCTGTGTTGATCAGGATTCTGAGGTCTTGACCCACTCCAATAGGAAAAAGTGCCATGTTCAATTAGTTATGTCTAATGTGTCCACTTTGGGTAGGTGGGGATGAAGAGAGTGGGGTGTGCAAGAGAGAGTGGGGACATGAGTGCTCCATATTTCATGACGTCTGCTCTATTGAAATCAGAAAATAACTAATGCTTATTGCAAATACTTTAGAGTAATTCTTAACCATGACAGTCATACTAAGAGATGTATTTCACTTCTATTCACTAGCTGAGCCAAAAACAATGTAACTATCTAGACAACCATACAATTCCAAGTGTCTAGGAATTTTCTGCCAATGGCCAATGTACCATCATTTTCTTTCTTCAGTGCACAAGCAAAATACAACTCACTTTCACTAGACAAAATGAACTTTCCGTAAGTCCATGTAAATGATTTATTTTTGAGAGAGAGACAAAGAGTGATTGGAGGAGGCGCAGAGAGAGACAGGAGACACAGAATCTGAAGCAGGCTCCAGGCTCTGAGCTGTCAGCACAGAGCCTGACATGGGCTCGAAACCACAAACTGCAAGATCATGACCTGAGCTGAAGTCGGATGCTCAACCGACTGAGCCACCCAGGCACCACAATTATTTCTCTTTTTGATTGACATGACCATCAGAAGCTCTATTGTCATGGCAAAAAAAAATTAATACTGTTACAAAAAAGTAAAACAACAAAACATCCCCACCTACCCAAAGTGGACTTCAGTAACTCTCTTGGCACCAATGATGCATACAAAATTTTATAACCTGCTAACTAATATACCACTTTCTTAGAAGCATGCTATAGAAAAAAAAATCAGAGAGAGAGGGAAGGAAGAAGTTGTCAGCCTAGCAGTCCATGGTTAGAATCTTGCAGTTAACAACCTGGAAGGGACTTCAGGATCATTTATTTCAACTCCCTGCTGAAGAAGCGTGTGCTCAAAGCCTGAGCCACATTGACCTCTGCAGGTGTCTATGCAATGCTACGTCTTCCAAGCTAACTCATTCTGCCTGATTATCCTCACGTATACAGAGCTGCCCACCTCATTTTCCATCATGGAAGGGCTTATGTCACTCCCATCTCACAGAAATTTTGAAACAAAAGTGTCCCAGAAGTGAGAAGATTTATTGTTAAATACACACACAGAGTTTGTGGCCTTGAGAATTTACGGTCTTCTCTCGAGGTTATAGTGCCAGAGGAGTGTCAACTTGCTCACTGTATATGAAACACAAAATTATAAAAGAGAGAGATGCCACCTATAATTCTACAGCCCAAATTTGACAAATGTGTGTTATTTTTCAGCTCTGTTGGAGGTTAGCAAGGTCTTCTGACAATTTCAAAATATTTTAAAATTTCTATTTAAGTATCGAATTGCTTCTCAGTGACATGGGCTTGCAACAGAAGTTTCTAATGACTGTTCTGCCTCCTTACACTCTCCAGTCAGAATGCCCTCAGCAGACATGAGCCAAATCAAGCTACATAATGACTGAGATCTGTCCAGCAGGTCCCACCATGGGCTAGAAGGACAAAAATCATTAATACAGAATACTGGCCAAACCTCACACAACAGGGTGAAGGATCTTCAGGCTCTGGAGTGTAAGAGCTTCCAGCCAGCTTAAGGGCTTCAGAGTCAGAGAGAACTTGGGGAAGAATCGTTGAATTTTAGAGCTGGAAGAGGCCCTAAAATGGTGGCATTAAACCTTTAAATTCAGTTAATGGGCTTAAATCCTAGCCCTGGCCCATACTGGCTATACAATCCACAGTCAACATATGTATGCCTTTTTTTTAAGTGTTTTGAGAGAGCAAGAGAGAGCAAGCACAAGTAGGGGAGGGGGCAAAGCACAAGTAGGGGAGGGGCAAAGAGAGAGGGAGAGAGAGAGTCCCAAGCAGGCTCCATCCTTTCAGTGCAGAGCCTGATGTGGGGCTCAATCTCACACACCATGAGATCATGACCTGAGCCAAAATCAAGAGTTTGATGCTTAACTGACTGAGCCACCCAGGATCCCCAACATATGTATGTCTTTAACATGGTGTCTGACATGTGAACACCTGTTAGCTGTTACTATCTCTACCAACCTCTTTAGGTTAGAGATGAGGAAGTTGATCAAAAAAGGTGAAGCGGCTTGACCAAGACAACCCAGTAAGCTGTACAGATGCTAAGCGAACATAATGGTCTCAGGAGGGCGGAAGCCTGAGTTGTTGACTGCCTTGAGATGTTTCCCACATTCGGGACTCTGCATCTTTGGTTATTCAGGAAGCCCACTATGCAACTCGATTTCCTCTTATAGGAGGCCACACACCAGCAATGTTCTTTCATAGGTACAAACTCATCAAGTTCACACAAGTAGTTTATTCTGCCCTTGAGGCTGACTGAGGTAGTTGTGAGATAAAATGGAATTTAATTCAGCTCAGTTTTGTTTGTGTAATTCGACATAATAGCACCAGCTACCACTTTGCTTTTTACTTTCCTTTTATGCTTTATCTGAAACCATCCATTCTACCCATTCATTCATCAAACATTTATTGCGTGCCTACTGTGGGGCTAACACCATGCTAGATCTTATGAGTAATAAAGATATTCAAGGGGCACCTGGGTGGCTCAGTTGGCCGAGCGTCCAGCTTCGGCTCAGGTCATGATCTCGTGGTTTGTCAGTTCGAGCCCCACATCGACCTCTGTGCTGACAGCTCAGAGCCTAGAGCCTGGAGCCTGTTTCAGATTCTGTGTCTCCCTCTCTCTCTGCTCCTCCCCTGCTCGTGCTTGCGCTCTCTCTCTCTCTCTCTCAAAAATAAACAAACATTAAAAAAAATAATAAAAAAGAAACATTCAGTTGGGGGACACCTAAGTGGCTCAGTCGGTTAAATGTTTGACTTTGGCTCAGGTCAAGATCTCACGGTTTGTTGGTTTGAGCCCCATGTCAGGCTCTGTTATTATGGCTCAGAGCCTGGAATCTGCTTCAGATTCTGTGTCTCCTTCTCTCTCTGCCCCTCCCCTGCTTGTCCTCTTTCTCTGTCTCTCAAAAATAAATAAATATTAAAAAATTAAAAAAAAAAACATATTCAGTTGGTATCATCATACCTCCACAGTCCCGGTAATAAAGTACCTCACAATCTTTCTGGTGGAGATGCTCAGTAGTCTCACCAGTAGATTTTTAGAAGCAGGTATTGGGACAAGAGGATGACTTTGGAGTCAAGGAAGTCCAGCTCCAATCACTGCTAGTTGTGTGATTTTGGAAAAGTCCCTAAACCTCCTCAGCCCCCACTTCCATACTATAAAATGAGAATAGTACCAATATCTTCTAATGATTTCTCATAGAGTTATTGAGATGATTTAAAAAGATGATGCATAGGGGCACCTGGGTGGCTCAGGTCATGATCTCGTGGTTTGTCAGTTTGAGCCCCATGTCGGGCTCTGTGCTGACAGCTCAGAGCCTAGAGCCTGTTTCAGATTCTGTTTCTCCTTCTCTCTGACCCTCCCCCATTCATGCTCTGTCTCAAAAATAAATAAACATTAAAAAAAATTTTTTTTAAAAAGATGATGCATATATAGCATGACACACAATGCTTGGCAGCTAGGAAGCACTCAGTAAACACTAGCTACATTTGTAGTTTAAGCAGTGTCTTCAGAATACATTTGGAGATTCCAATTCATTTAAAACATAAGTGAGGAGGTAAGGGGTTGTTTACTTATGCTGAACCCAGGGACTCAGTTGTGCTTAAACCATTTGGGTGGCAGTCAGCTGACGAAAATTCACTATTTCAGGTGATGGGTTGATCAGAATTATATTTTAAGAAACTTAATCAGGCAAGTGGATGGAATGGAGAGGACAGAATAAAATAAAGGAGAGTAGTTATAAAAATAATAATCTTGGCAAGAGTCAGTGGGCCCTTACAGTAAAGTCAGTACAAAAGACATATAAAATAACAAAGAGGTGGTCTAAGGATAATTAGACACTGTTGGTGACAGAGAATAAAAGAGAGAAAATTAGAGGTGTCTTCAAGATTTCGAATATGGCACCTAGAAAAGGATGTTCAGAATGAACAAGGGAATCATGAAGGGAAAGACAAGTATTCAGTTTCCTATTTTTCAGCATGCTTATATATCCAGGACTTGTGAGTGGCTGGGTAACGTTCAATACGCGTCCTTTCTTATACCCAAATGAAACATTTTTTTCCAAAAGGGCAGCTCCAGCTGGATCAGAATTCAAATGCAGGCATGTCCTGACAGTAGCACTTACTGCTTCGAGCTGTTTGTCTGATACAAGATTATGGAAACTCCAGCCTCACTGCTTGCTCTCTTAAAGAAAGTGACGATGTAGATAAAAGCCATAAGAGTTCAGATCTTCACATCAATTCCTCAAAGATGGAATCACATATAGTGGGGCTGCTATAGTTCAATGTCCTTTTGAGTTTATAAATGAGTGTTGATTGGAATGTATGACTTAGAATTATTCCAGAATAGTTTCTGCTCCTGACAGAGGACAAAAGTTGAAGGAGCGTATACCTCTTTCTTGACCTCTGCCCAACCCAACATCTAAGAATCCACTCCCTTTCCCATATACCGTATATAGAAATAACCCTTATAGTTTTTAAAGTATAATTTATTGTCAAACGGGCTCACATACAGTGTATAAGATGTGCTCTTGGTTTTGGGGGTAGATTCCTGTGGTTCGTTGCTTACATACAACACCCAGTGCTCATCCCAACAAGTGCCCTCCTCAATACCCATCACCCATTTTTCCCTTTTTCCTACCTACCCCTCATCAACCCTGAGTTTGTTCTCTGTATTTAAGAGTCTCTTATACCCTTATCAGCTTTATCATTTGAGTGCCTACCGGTATACCAGGCATTGTACAAAGCACTTTAGTGTCACTATCTCCTTTACTTCCTTAGATTCCCTATCAGGAAATTACCCCCATTTTAGAGAGGAATGGACTGAGACCTAGATGAGCAAACTCGTCCAGGGCCACTCAAGTGGCTAGTGGTAGAGCCATGATTCATATCAAGTTCAAAGGATTATTAAAAGAACCTATGTTGGGGGTGAAATTTCTTTGGGACTAGAAAACTGGGACTACAACTGAGGAAGAGTATATTATGTTCTAGTGCTTAAAGCATTCATTAGCTGTGAATGGAAATTAAGACCAATCACAATGTGCTGCCTCTTGTAATCTTTTCATATGTTCAAAGGAAATCTAATTTTATTGGTCTCAAAACTTCCAAACAGAATGATTGACTCTAATCCTTAGGATGCACTACAAAGACAGAGACAATTGCGCACTCTTCACTGAGATGAAGTTTGTAGTCTAGTCAGGGGGACACACTGTGAATTCCTCCTGTCCAGAAGCTCAATGAGCATGTGTAAGAACAGGGTCTTATCTCCCAAAATTGACACGTTGAAGTCCTAACACTTACTACCACAGAATATGACTCTACTTGGAGACAGGGTCTTGTAGAGATAATTAAGGTAAAATGAGGTCATGAAGGAAAGTCCTGATTTAATATGGCTACTGCCCGAAGAAGTTCGGACAGAGACAGGCACAGAAGGAAGACCGTGTGAAGACACCGGGAAAAGACGGCCATCTACAAGAAAAGAAAGAAACCTCAGAAGGAAACAACTCTGCCAACATGTTGACCTCAGACTTCTCTCCTCCAGAAGAGGAGAAAATAAATTTCTGTCATTTGAGCCAATCTGCGGTACTTGTTATGGCAGCCCCAGCAAACTAACATACCATGTTTGGAGGCATCCACCCTCCAGAATCTGGTCTCCCTTGTGAGGAGAATCATGTCAGCATGTTGACACAGATGGACAAAATGGTGAGAAGAAATGCCTTGGGGCCCCAGAGTGTGCTCTCTTAGGTTTCAACGAAGCAGAGGAAGGGCACAAAAGATCCGGTGTGCAGCATTACTGTCATTTTAAACCTCCAGACGCCCATGCAATGAGCTCGTGAGACCCTTTACCCGGAACTGTATTTCCATGCCCCTCTCGGGGCTTCTGCACTTGAATAAGAAGTCCATGCCACTTCCTCCCTTCCTCTCTGCACCTTTCACTGAAAATGTCTCATGACGCTTTCCATTCCATTGAGTCTACTCTTGCACAGAGTGGAGTCTCGCCTCAACGTGATGATCGTCTTCCCCTTCTGCTTTTGTACATGAAGCTTGTCAGAGAATCAAGCACTCTAAACAGGGTCAGCTAAACTGCTTCTATTGTCACAGCATCGTAGATTTAAAGACTTTCCGCCTCTACGTCTTGCCGCTAGATCTCTGCCTTTGTTCTCGTCATTTTGATAGGGGTACCATTTTCCCTAAAAGACCTAAAATACTAAAAGTAATCATTTTTCTCCATGGAGTGGGTATGATGTGGCCAGCACTTCACACTATTAGTTTTAATTCTCAAACCTGTCCTAAAGGTTAAGTATGATCAATTCTGTTTTATGGATGAGAAATGTTAAGACCTTTAAAGAGGCCATAAAGGAGCTAAAATGTGAACAAAGTCCTGACCATAAAACCCAACTTTTTTTCCCTGGACATGTGTTTTCTAACTGTAGCCATTCCCACGTCAGTGCCGTAACATTTATCCTATCTACCTCCTGTCCGTGCTATCATTTAACATTTTCTTCAGAATTCTACATTAATGTTGTCTTAAGCAATATGCGATAACTATATTTTTATATAGCTTAATGCAACAGCTATACTCTTTAAATATTCATTGCAATGAATACAGCATTACATTTTACAAGAATATGTACTGAAACAGATAAGCACAGGAAGTCTAGAATAAAATATGACCATCCATGTAGCACCTAAAATATCTTGTGTCACCCGTGGTATAGATAGCATACTGTTATATAACACTACACTACAAACTGACACCACTTATGAACAGAAGGAGCCTAGGGCAGAGTCCAGTGCAAGGCTCGATGTTTTCCCAGAAACTACTAGCCACATGTTTTAAGCAAGTTGTAGAGCTACCTGGCAGTATCTTAAAAATTGAGGGCTTTGCCTGATGGGCATTGCAGACTTACACTATCTTGGAAGTAATCTGCTCCACTCTAGTTTTTTCCTGTTGATTCGTCAGCTGCACAGTCCCTCAATTTGGGAATTAAGAAAGTAAGCCAGGGACAGACATAGCAGAGCTGCCTAGTTGTAGAACAACTGGCCTTACAGGCTAATCGAGTGTGTGCAGTTCTCAGAGGTCAGCCTCTTGTCAGAGTGAAAAGACTTCAGGAACAGGAAATAAGATGCAAAGGGTCCCTATGATTAACCTTGTGCCTGTTTCCAAAAATCTCTCTCTCTCTCTTTCTGCCTGTCTTTGGAATCTGAAGTTTGGCTGTAATAAATACATTGCTAGGACATATTTTTGAAATTTCAAGAGTCCATTTAGTAGGTTATAAGTAACTTGTGAGAAAAATAACACTACAAGTCATTTTTTTTCTAAATGTTTTTAATTTTTATTCTTCGAGAGAGAGAGAGAGCGCGCACCAGCAGTGGAGGGGCAGAGAGAGAGGGAAACACTGAATCTGAAGCAGGTTCCAGGCTCTGAGCCATTAGCACAGAGCCCAACATGGGGCTTGATCCCACAAACAGTGAGATCCATGACCTGAGCCTAAGTCTGACACTTCTGACTGAGCCACCGGGGTGCCCCTAGAAGTCATTATTAACTAGACTATGCTAGTAGTTTTGGGAGGCAGTAAGGGACATGTGAACAGGAGGGCCAGACTAGCATTGGGGTTTGGGTGTGTTAAAGGCTATTAAAAACCAAGTAGGAACATGTCAAAGGAAATGGTCTCCCTTTCCCTCCAGGCTCCTTGTCAGAGCCCTTCCTTCTTATCTGGGGTTTTCTTGTGTTGTCAGGCAACTCTTCCTCCCCCTACCGGGACCAGGAACTTCTCCAGCAAGGTCCAAGCCCCTTGTTCACAAGAGTAGTATATAAAAGTCAGTGCCAACAAGTGAGTGCGGTATATTTTTAACCGGTTAATAAAATCTTAGACCAAATTAACACAAAAGCAGTTTCCAGATCCAGGGCGTTAACATTCTCTGTGTGTTGGACCCTAGTCAGAGCAAATGTCTTGTGCTTGGTTCTGCCATCACAGTTTAAGCATGAAAGTTAACTTTGTGGCAGCTTGGCTAGACAACAACACCCAGTTATTTCATCAAACAGTAATTCCAGTGTTGCTGTGAAGGTATTCTGTACATGTGTTTAACACTACCATCAGTTGACCTTCAGCAGTTCACCATATACAATGCGGGAGGCGGTGTTATCCAATCAAATGAAGGCCTTAAGAGCAAAAGGAAGAAGAAATTCTGTCTCAAGAAGACACCATCAACTCCTCCCTGAGTTTCCAGCCTGCCAGGAATCTGCTCTACAGAATTTGGATGTGGAAGCCCATATAATACCACGAGCCAATTCCTTAAAATTAATAATAATAAAAAAAAACACAACAAAACATACCTTATATCCTATTGGATCTGCTTCTCTGGAGGACCCTGACTGATCCGCCACCCATTTGGAGCATATGTGGAGAAAGACAGCCAAGACCGCAAGGGGTCTGGAAACCAGAAGGGCCTAGAAACTACGGTATGTGAAGAGCAGCTGTCAGCACTACAGTTACTTAGTCTGGAAGAAGGAGGTCCGTGTGTGATCAGACAGCTGTCTTCATTCATTTAAAAGGCTGAAAAGTGGAAGAGAGTTCAGACTTGTCCTGTGTTGCCCCAGAAAAGAGAACTTGGCACTGAGGTTAGAGATTACAGCAGGCAGATTTGGGATCAGCAGAAACAAGAGTCCTCTAACCTTTTGAGCTCCATCAGCTCCCAAGGGTGGGGATTTCCAACAGAACTTTGATACGTGGAGGAGAACTGGAAAAAGGACTCCTTGATTAGGTGAGAGGAAAGAGTGTGCCCTCAAAGCTCCGATTCAGTTGGGCAGGCTACCGTTTACCAAGTGCTTCCTAAGCGTCAGGCACGGTGCTCAGCACTTTAAACATTTGATTTCACCCCATCATCCTTCCAACCCCTAAGGTGGGCTTAGTGCTTCCTCATTTTAAAGACAGGAAATAGAAGGCTCTTGGAAATCCAGGAAATGGTCCAAAGTCCTCCACTAAGTAGAGCAGCATCAGGTTTCAAACAGAAACCCACCTGAACCTTAAGGCTCCCCTATGATGAAACACTGTTTCCCTGGGACAGGAGGATACAAAATCACAAGCATGAGCCACAGGTCACGGCCTTTTCAACCCTTAGCAGCTGCATGCTGATGATACGTTTATACACCTTCAGGCCAATGTGGTGGGGAGAATTTATCTGCACTGTAGCCACGCCTTACTTGCCAAAGCACTGAAAGCAAAAGAAATGTATCCTTTCATTCAACAAGTACTGGTTGGCCACAGGTACTAGTCATCTAGAAGTACAGCTACAAACAGGACACACACGGCCTCAATCCCATCGAGAAACTTACATCTAGCAGGAAAGGCAAACATTCAATTAAAATGCATTGAGTATTTAGTTCCAAGTGTCATGAGTGCCGAGAAGGAGAAGAAACGTGTAGTCTGAGAATGAGTAGCAAGTGAGTCCTCTTCTTATCTGGAGGGTCAGGGAAGCCCCTCGGTAAGGGAGGGTCAAGGTGGGCACTGAAATATACACACGCTTGGTCAGAGGCAGCACACAGCACGGCCCTGAAACACAAAACCACTAAGAGCACTAGAAGACCTAAAAAAAAAAAAGATCAGCGTGGCTGACTTTTTACTAACAAAAAGGCAGTGGCTGCAGAGGTGACAGAGACCATTTCATGCACTGGCTATGGAGAGTATGTCATCATTTTCAATGAACAGGGATAGAGATAACGTGGTGGCTTGGGGCATCCCAATCATAGCCCTCAAATGCAGCTGCACGTGAGGCTTGGGTGGTGTGTAGAAAAAGTCTACATAGCAGATCGGAGACTGCCATCCCTAGAAAGCTCTTTTTGCAAGGTTGGCCCTGGGCTGGTATCGAGAAACTTGGGTACTAAAAAGGTTCTCACCATTCCCACCACCGATAAGAGCGGCTCGCTGTGCCTCAACTGTTTGAGCTTATGCTGAACACCTGCTTTCTTTCTGGGTGTCTGGAATTTGGTATGTGCTAGGCAGAGGATGCTTATGTGACCAACCTCCGGTAAAAAAACCCTGAGCACTGAGGGCCTAATGAGCCTTCCTGGTTGACACCAGTTCATCCATAGTGTCACATCTCTCACAGAGGCATCAGCACACCCTGTGTGACTCTACTGGAAGGGCTCTTGGGAGCTTGTACTTGGTGTCTTGTGAACTTTATCCCATGTATCTTGTCCTATGGCTGATTTTGCTTTATGCCCTCTCTTTGTAACAAATCTTAGCCATGAGTACAACTGTATGAGTATTCCTAGTGAATCACCAGCATGGGGGAGGGTTGGTCTTGGGAGCCCTTGACATAAGGTGTGACCTTGCTGACTTCCCACAGTGGCCATGGAATTAAAAGTTCCCCTCTGGCTACATAAGAGGTTTTCAAGGTAGATTGAAATGGTCTCCTTTCTTCAGGGGAACTCCAACTTCTGCAGCAGCTTCACTACTCGAAGGTCTAGAAATGTCTGCAGTGATGCACAGCTGGGTAATGAATTTTTTTTAACATTTATTTATTTTTGAGAGAGAATCAGAGCATGAGCAGGGGAGGGGGAGAGAGAGAGACAGAGATACAGAATCGGAAGCTGGCTCCAGGCTCTGAGCTGTTTGTCAGCACAGAGCCTGATCCAGGGCTCGAACTCACGAACCATGAGACCACGACCTGAGCTGAAGTCGGATGTTCAACCAACTGAGCCACCCAGGCTCCCCATCTGGGTAATGAATTTTTAAAGACATACACCAAATTTCAGGGAAGATTCGTAATTAATGTTAAACAACCACCTGCAATCCCCAGGGCCACTGCCCTCCATTTGCCAGGAACGTGCCATCTTACTCTTGGGAGTTCAGAAAGCCAATTTTGTAATACTGTATAGCTTTAATCTATCTGCCCTTTATTAAAATGCAGGATGTACCAATGAGTCTAATAAGGCGGTCTTAAGGGCTTTTCTGTTTTTTACCTTTATATTTAGCTAGCCACCGTTAATGTCTTTAGAGCTTCTTTTTTTCTTTAATGCTTTCAACTCATTATTCAAGACCAAGGAAAATTAGTCATTTCTTAGCACTTTATATTCTGCTAATTGCAAGATCTTAGCAATACACACACACCCGAAAACCATACCAAAGCAAATTTTATAAAATATATGCCAACTTCACCACAGCCGGTGGAACAATGTTTAAGGCTGTTGATTTTGCTTACCCAATACTTTTGTTTGAGTAAATGAAAGTTCAATATACTTACTCTTACATTCCCAGAAAAAAAAAAAAAAACCAGCAATAAAATATTGATGAGACAAGAACTCGCATGAAAGACAAATCTTGCTTTCGAAAATCATAGCACTTACCCTCCTCCTACAAACTGCCACTTGGGAGAGTCATAAAGCTCTTAAACCTCACATCTCTGGGGAGCCTGGTTCCTATGGACATTCTCATTGTTGTTGATCGATAAAATTCTTCCCCTTTGCTGAGTACAGTCAGAATTCTTTCCTGAAATCAATGAATATTTACCTGGCACCTACTTCATGAAAGGCATGTGCCATGTCCTGAAGGTGACAGTCCTGGCTATCTAGAAATGTCAGCCCTAGGTGTATACACACAAGTTGCAATACAGTAAAGTAGAAAAGATTGTGTTGTTAAGTACAAAATGCAGACTAACAGTATGCACTGAGAAAGGAAAGAACTCTCTGTGGGTATAAAAGTCTTTCCAGGAAGAATCAACACTGAAATATGAGAGTTGGTGGGATTCAATGCTTTGAGTAGCAGAGCATTTGTGATGGCATTGATTATGTACATAAACGTACATTCTGGAGACAATGAGTACACTAAGGTGGCTGAGGGGACAGTTTGCTTAAAGAAATAATGCAACATAAGGCTGGACAGGTAGGCTGGAGCCAGGCTGAGAGCAGCCTAGAATGCAGTCTAGGAAGGTTGGCTTTCCATGTGCTAATGATAGGAGACTACCTAAGGTGTCTGTGGAGCAGACGACTTTGGCTTTCAAGGCGACATCTGTGGATGCTTAATAGGGAGGTGTGGCATTTAAAAAAAAAGACAAAATGAAAGACAGGTGTAGACGTGGTCATGAGTCACTGAAATGGAGATGTGAAAAAGAGCTGGATCGGGAAAGCACTCCCAGCATGTCTACGGAAATGAGAAGAGTTTGACTTAGGTTGAAAACATGAAAAAAGGAAAAAAGACACAGATATGGGCCAAACGAGGGACTGGCCTATAAGCATATGAAATGGAGCGCCTATAAAGGCAGTTTTAAACAGACGGTTTTAATACTATTCTCCTATAATGTGCTGCACTTCTAATTCATAATCTTTACCGTAATTGCAATAATTGTTAGTATAATTATTGATTTACTGTTACTCTTTTCTAGCCCATAAACTTTTATAGTCTGGGACTGTGTCTCAAGTGCCTGGCAGTAGGGCATGACATATTATAATTGTTCAAAAACTAGAATTCATATGCAGGCATATTAGAGAAGATAATTTGAGGAAAAATTCTGGAAAATCGAGTTTTAAACAAAGAGAATTAGAGGCGAATGCCCAGTACAAATTGCTTCTTTGTAACATACTTTATTGTAAATACTTTACTGTATTTAGGTGATAGGGTTTGTAAGCAATGGGTATCATCATATTTTGTCGATGTCATTCGTCCAAATCCCCGTAATGATGAAACATACTATGAAACAGAATTTTACTGGAAAAGGTAATTGTCACCGAAGATTCTCAAAGCTAATGGAGGGGAAAAACATGTTCAAGGAGGATTGTCAAGTAAGGTGATTTTTCATGCTAAATTATTGAAAATGCCTCTAACTGGTTTAAAGTTCTTATAGCGTTATATCTCTTTGAAGCCCCATTCCCTCTTAAGCCTCTGTAGCCTTGAAATCATTCTGCATACAAGTACAAAATTAATCCTTCTTAAATACCACTTTGATAAGGGAATGAATGAATGAATGGAGAGCTCTGCACTCTGGGAAATTTTAGAAACCATCTGTGCTGCTTCTAACTGGCTGAGTAATATGGTCAAGTCATAATCACAGAAGTCTGTGAATCAGTTTTTCATCCTTTTTCTCAACAATGGGGCCACTAACATGTTCTAAATACTTTGAGGGCCTATCATTAAGTAAATTCCCATAAAAACATTAAAAATATCTATTGATGCTCACAGGAAAAAAAATCACTTACCTAAAAAGCATTCAGTGTATCATCTCAAACACCTAAAGTAATCCTGGAACCCAGGAGATTAAGCAAAGTAGCCAAAATTCATATACCAGGTCAGTGACTGGCACACTGGCTAGAGTAAGAACTGGTACCTAGAAGTGGTATAGTAAGGGAAGAGATCACAAAGTCAAGTGCAGACACACAAACTGACCCTGGGTAGGAGGTTGGAACTTACGTGCAGGAAAACTACTGCCTACACATCAATCCTACGAAGAGTCAGTTTTGTGTACAATGGTGACCCCCGCTCAGCCACCCCAAGGTGCAGTGCTTTGTTTCAAAAGGGACGGAAACCTATCACATATTTGAGAATTGTTCCTACCCATGTGTTGTTTGACACCTTCGAGTTGTAAGACTCAGTCTTCTGGAAAAAAAAATTCATTGAAGCGAAATACTTTATAACCTGATGACAATAATGTCTAAACATGACTTGACTTTGTAACCTTTCTTATTAAAACATTGGAAAACTTACCTATGGTATGGCTTGATGCTTGAGAAACGTTAGGCTTCCTGAGAAGTGAACGTATGGTCTGAGTTTCATACCAAGAGATACAATCCTGAGAAATGAATTCTATGCAGACTTTCTAAGAAATTGTCCATTAACGTGAGACTCAAAATTGTAAAAGACTCTGCAATGCAGGCCTTCCCAGCCGTAAATAATAGATTCTAAAACCGTTTTGTAAGTGGGGCCTTGGCAGATGGGGTGCAGTCTTTAAGTTGTGCTAATACTGTTCTGTGATAGCGAGGGACAGAGAGGGCCCCCCGACGGCCTGATACGCAGAGCAGGGTCACATTTCTGGCTGTTGTTTAATTAACAGCTCTTGAATTTTGGCATTGCAGACACACACTGATGAATCATTGCTGACTAGCACTGAAAGCTGTTGTGTATGAAATTACTTTTTTTTCTGGAAGGTGGGGAAATCATGGCTGAACATAATTTATTCTTCAGACCAGTCTTATGTGGTTCATCTGAAAGGTATCCCCCCTGCCAATCCCTCCTGGCCCCTGTTCCCCCTTTTCATCTAACCTCACCATAGTATCCAGTCTTTGTTTACCACACTGTACTAAGAAGTGAACTCCTGCAACCTGCCCATTTTTAGTGTTCCACCAATAAAGTTTAGAGAAGGTCTGTCTCCTTCAGGTGATTTTAGGGATTGGTGCCATGGTGCCCTATTTAACCCATGAAAGCATTAAAGCAGTTCTGTCAGCCCTTGAAATTCCCACAGTACAAAACACTCTGCAGACAGACAACAATATATCCCCTGAGACCCGAGACCTGACAGTAAATGTCTGTAGAAATCAAGGAAGGCTTTCAATGGTTTGAGACAAAAAGGAGGCAATGAATCTTTAGGTTTCTTACACTGTGTATAGTATTTTTAAAGTAATACTGATTTTCATTTTGACTATCAAAGTAGCAGAAGTACTTAGTGGAAAATGTGGAATAAACGGTAAGTGCCAAGCAAAAATAAAATTGTACATATTGGAGGATCAAGAGATAATCACTGTTGACCTTTTAGTACACAACCACAACCAGTCTTTTATCATTGAAAACATCTCATTTTAGGGCTTCTGTTCAAGTGCAGAAGTTAGCGGGAACAGAGCCAAGATTATATCCTGTCTCATGTTTCATAAAAACGTGGATAGGTAAAAGCTTTGGTTGTCACTTGCCCAGTTGACATTCATCATCGTCTCATAAAAAGAAATGGCATATGGTAATAATGGAACAAATAATGAAGAGCATGGGTTTGTGGGGCCAAGCTGCTTGACTCTGAATACCAGCAAGTGAATTCATTTGTTTCTACTTCATTTTCCTCATAAATAAAACGGAGATGACAACAACAGTAAAAAATAATAATAATACCACTTACTTTATGGAATGATTACGAGAATCAGCTGAGTTAGTACATAAAACACTTAGAACAGTCATTAGCAGCAAGTAAGTGGTCAACTAACACCACCTATCATGAGGACAGCAGGACCTGGCAATGGCACATCCATTCACTGCCAAGGACTCTTACTGAGCCACCTTTGCACATTATTTTCAAACTCTTAGAGACATCGATCACCACATATTAAGATTTCCATAGTCCAGTCTCATCCCTGCTGCAAACAATGATATGCCCTTGATGGGTCACCGCAATCCTTTGGATCACCTGTCATTACTGGGAAAATGAAAGCGCTAGGCTATGCTAGTGGAACTGAATCATTTTGAGGAGATTCGAACCCCCTTTGGCACAGCACTCTGTTTGTGATTTCAGAGCATCCACTGACCCCTGGAAGTTCAAGGGTCTCTTTTGGGGGGGCCTCAGCCTAAAAATCCTTATGTTATATGATCTCTAATGGTTCCTGAAGCTCTGACATCCTGTGGTGGTCAGTTCCATAAAAATGGTCCCATTCTTTTGATTTCTGACCTGATTATCACAGACACAAGGAAAAAGGTGAAAGGTAAGTTCAGGAAGCAACTCTTCCACACTAAAGATTTTTCTGTTTTCTGCCTTATTGGAGATTGTAAGAGTTTCCTAATTAAATCCCTCTCACACACTTTCAATTCCTGGTGTTCAGGATCTGGGAATCCAACACCTTATTTATACGCTAATGTGCTACAGAAAACCCTGGTCTTTCTCAATCCCAAAGGCACAAGAGATATTCAGCCTTATGCTTTGCTGCACCCACTGGCATCTACAATGGACTGTGCACAGCCAGGGTGCAAGGTGCCCTGGAGAACAAGGCCTGGCCCAAAGCACTACACGGAACCAGGCAGCAGTGACATCAGGGAAGGCCAACTATCAAGCACGGTGCCCGACACAAATAATGTGGGCCTCTAGAGAGGATCTATAGTTATGTGCCACAGGGTGGCCCAGGGGTCACTGCCCTCAAATCATCTGGGTGTAGGTTTAAAATGAAGATTGCTAAGCAGGACATCTAAGCGCCATTCTACATGAATAGCCACAATGGACTGGGGCTCCCTATCAGAGCTCAGTTCCAGCAACTCACCCCAGACGTGTTGATAAGAATTTATGAGAGCAGAGCCTGGGAATCTGTATTCTCAAAGGCATCAGCTGATTCTCTTGTATCGAGAATCTCTGGTAAAGACAAACTTACTTGTGAGCATATAGAGGAAGGAGATTTCTTAAGAATACCTAGTATTGGGGTGCCTGGGTGGCTCAGTTGGTTAACTGTCTGTCTGTCTCTGGATTTTGGCTCAGGTTATGATCTCTGTGCTGCGTACGGAGCCTGCTTAGGATTCTCTCTCTCTTTGCCTTCCCCTCTGTCCTCCCTTGCTCATGCTTGCACACGTGTGCTCTTAAAAAAAAAAAAAAAAAAAAGGAACGCCCAGTATTTAAGAATTGATGCTACTGCTTTCACAGGGTATTTATAATATGAATCCATTCATCAGACCCTGAAAGACAGAGATTGCTATGGAAGCATACAGGAGCTGCCAGAGCTCTGGTTTCCTCTGCAACTTCAGGATAACAGTGCCTACCTTAAGGGTAGCTGAGGATTTGACTACATAATTCCCCTTAGACTGGTTCAACACAGTAGAAAAGAATGCAGCTCTATAAAAGAAAAAGGAGCAGTTTGTGTGCTCTTATCAAATGCTAAGATAGCTTTTGTGAGAAAAAGCAAAGTACAGAGCAGGATATATAGAACTTACATACTCTCTCACATAAGGAAGGCAGGGAAATACGTATTTGCAATTATATGTAAGTGCATAAAGAAAGTAATAAAAATGGTTACTAAAGGGGGTCATAAGGTGGGAACAGACAGGTAGATAGGAACAGGAGGACCCAAAATTACTTTTTTTAAAGTATGCCCTTTTGTCTCTTCCCTTAACATAAATTTATTCTAATCAAGGAAAAGGAGATTTTAAAAAAATGTTTGAGAGAGAGCATGCATGCATGCTCGCGAGCAGGGGGAGGACCAGAGAGAGAGAGAAAGGGAGAGAGGGAATCATAAGCAGCTCCTTGTGGTCAGCGCAGAGCCCGATGCAGGGCTTGATCTCACGACTGTGTGATCATGACCTGAGCCCAAATCAAGAGTCAGATGCTCCACCAACCTCGCTACCCAGGAGCCCCAAATATTGGATTTAAAGCCACCAGTCTAGCATTTAGTATGCCAAATTATCATTCTTCTGCTTCAACTAGATCTTAATGGGTACTGATCATGACATTATATCATATTTCACTCCAACAGTTGCCAAAACTCTCATCACCCAAATCAACTTGCAAATTAAAGGGGGAGTACACATGGGCGGCTCAGTCAGTTAAGCATCTGACTCTTGGTTCCAGCTCAGGTCAGGATCTCACAGTTCCGGGAGTTCAAACCCCACGTCAGGCTCTGCACTGACAGTACGGAACCTGCTTGGGATTCTCGGTCTCCCTCTCTTTTTGCTCCTCCCCCACTCTCGCTGTCTCTCTCTCTCTCAAAATAAATTAAACTTAGTTTTTTTTTAAATCGGGGGGGGGGGCGGAATATGTGGATGAGGAGCTATTATTAAAATGTATTGGTTATTTGTTCCTTCACTGGGAGGGGAAAATGTCCTGGATCAGCAGAAAACAAAATAAGGGAAGTCTGTAACCTACTGGTGAACTTCTTTGTGCAGCAGAATTTCTACATTGATTGTTATGCACTTTGTCTACTCCATCAGGTCATGAATGATGCATGGTGCTACAAGAGGTTCAGCTACAAACCTCTCCACTACCTACTGAAACAAAGAGGACTGTTAGAAAAGCAGAAACAGGTCTTCATTTTGCTTTTACCTCTGCACCAGCTTATGGAACAAACCCACTACAATTTCTGTAAGCTTTGTTCCCTAGATTCTCTTGGAACAGATTTCTTATCAGATGTATTTTCTTAAAAAAAAAAAAAAAAACAAAGCATCAAAACAACACAAAACCAGAGCAAGACATTTTAGAAGAACAACATTTGCAGAACTCTGAGTTGTCGAATAGTCACAGCCAACAACAACATATTCACTTTAAAAATGATGACGTTTGCAAAACGAGAGAGGATAAGAAGAGATATGCAAATCCAGAATTATCTTTGCAGTGTAGTTATTGCTTTTTTTGTAGCACAAATATAAGTCTTTGTCTCTATACTTAGAATGAACATAAATCTCATTTTCCCTATCCTGAAGAAGAGCTGGAGATTTTTCTAACTCAGCTGATTGGCTGTAAAATACAGACTTTTATATGTGCCAAGACTGTAACTGTTGCTTTAAAAGATTTCTTTTCAGCTCTAAAATTGATATGGTAACTCTCTGATGGTAAGTGTCAGGAAAAAAATTAAATGGCAAGTTAGGACCTCACAGAGGGTAGTGGAATCTCGGTCAGCATTAATATGAGAGGCAGTGGGACTCATGAGGGTTCTTTACTTTGGAAGGAGTCAGAGACCACTGATGGTGCCCCAGTATGTTTTCCTTTCAGCAAGACAGCCTATAACCCTGCAACTGCCTGGTTAGAAGGTTCACTGATTTTGTGGCGAGTTTTGCTATATACATTAGTTTATACTGCAAAGATCAGAACAGCTGTAACACGTGTCATTTCTGGGCCCTCTTCTCGCCTTGGACCACCTCTTTCTCCCTTCCTTGGGAAGAGCCAACATTCAAAGCCATGTTTTGAGGATAGCAAAGGTGTTTGCTTGTCTTCAACTATGCCCTGAAAAAGAAATATACCTTATATCTTAACTGATAAAGATGGCTTGACACAAGAGAGTGTTTCTGAAAATTGGCTTAGCTATGGATAACCAACAACAAATCAGTAAAAGAGGAGAGATCATTAGGAGGTTGTAGCCACGGGAACACAATCATGAAAATGACATGTACGATATAAAACTACCCAGGAAAACCTCTCTTCAAAAATGTCCTAAAAATTGTAACCCAGACTACATCCATTGCTTATAGATTCCTAATTAAGCAAGACCAAATTAAAGCATTAGAGCTATAGCTTTATTGGTAGATTCTGTGGTACAGTGAGGACAGATGCAAACTAGGGCTTGTGTATAAGAGTGTGGGCTTTAGCACCACCTTGAGCAGGGTTTGAATCCAACTCTGCCACTTACTAAATATAAGATGTTCATTTAACGCCTCTGAACCTATAATGTAAGTGGAGATACAGACACCTGCTTGTGGCAAAGGATGTGGCTTAGAGCTTCCAGCAGAGGACCTCATTTCTACAGAGGAAATCGATAAACATCAGGTGTGTTTATCTCTCTTCCACTCCTCTGAGGGGTATCACAGACATCTTAGTGCCAGGAAAGAGAAAAAGGAGGTAAGGGAAAAAGAGTATGAACTAGAATTTGAATGTTTCTAAGTACTGGATCTCCTGATCAATTAATGCTCATCTCTTAACCAGGTAGTACTCCTAGGATTACTAGGTGCAGAACTCTAAGACATAACTTCAGAGAAAATCTAAGTGAAACTAGTATCATGGAATACATGCCTATCTGATTTCTTCATATGGGGAAACCCAAACATTACCAATGTAGTTTCCGGCAGTTTATGGAATGCCTTCATTTACGACAACTCTTGCATCATTCAAGATTTGTCCATTTGCTTATAGTCGCTGAGTATCAAGATCATGTTTTGCTCTCAGATCATCAGTTATTTTTCTTTAAACGAAGGTAGTTAAATCCACCATTACGTCCACAAAGCATTTTATCAGGTATTTGCTCATTTCTCCTCCCCCTAGACCTTGTTTGTCCATCCAGCTCTTCAATAGTTAATACTCACTGAGAACCTACCACATACCAGACTCCCTTCTAAAGCACTTAAAGTGAATTAACTCACTTAATCTTCACATTAATCCTCAGAAGCAGGTAACCATTTTTACCCCATTCTGCAGATGAGGAAAATAGGTGATAAATGGATTCACTTGTTGCCTGGAATTACAAAGTTCCTCAGTGGCACAGTCAAGACCAAGACCCAGGCAGTCTTACTCCGGAGCCAGTGTAGTTATACTATGTCTTTAAGGTCTCACGAGAAGTTGCAACAACCACAACTATCCAGGTACAGAACTGCAACTATTAGGTACAGAAACAAGATGAGGAAGAAGGGGTGGCAAGGAGTTGAGACCGAACAGCCCAAAGTGTGAGCTTAATGCAAGATCCTGAATGTGAGCCAAAACCCTCCCTCTGAACTTTGTGGAGGTTGAAGCAAAAAGGAAAATAGAATCTGGGATATGGTTTTCACTACTATACAGCAAAGGGAAGACTACAGTTTCGAAGGAAAAATATACTCTACCACACTGTATTTCTAGCCCTTCATTTAGTTTTGCTGAGCTTGAGGACGGACAGAGGGATCCTCAGTGAGCCCTCAGTCGCTGACGCTACCTAATTGCTTCAATTGTGCTGGCCAGAGATGGAGCTTCAACTAACGCCCATATTCCATAAAGCCCATTTATGTTTTCTTGATAGCAAGTTGTAATGTCCTTTCCTATTCCACTCCACAGATGACCAATGAATAAACCAATTTGTTTAGAAAAATCTTATTTCTTGTGTCACATAATATTAAAGCATACAGTTTTGCTTTCCAAGCTAGCAGCTTATATATGGCAGGAGCTCTAGGACATGCATGAATTCACTATCATTCCATTTTTTAAAACCCAGAAAAAATATTTGAGATAATGCTGAAAAAGTACTGCTGAATTTCCTAGTGGTACAAAGGTTTTTATGATTATCTTGATTTTATTTCCCTAAGTAGCTATTAAAAAGCTGCAAAATCACTAACCAAAGGAAAAGAATATGCATCTATCATATAAAATTGTTCTAATTTAAACCATCTTTGCTGGACCCATTTTTCTTCTCTGTAAAGAATATATCTTTAAAAAAAAATTTTTTTTAACATTTATTCATTTTTATGAGACAGGGTGTGAGCAGGGAAGGGACAGAGAGAGAGGGAGACACAGAATCCAAAGCAGGCTCCAGGCTCTCAGCTGTCAGCACAGAGCCTGATGCGGGACTCGAACCCACGGACAGCGAGATCATGACCTGAACTGAAGCCGGATGCTTAACCGACTGAGCCATTCAGGTGCCCCAAGAATATATTTTTTGATTCTATTAAATCAGGGCTTTTACATAAGTAACTTTAAGATCTACAAAAATGCTATTTTCCCCATTGAACAGAGGCCAGCAGCACCATCATTACTGTTAACAATCTAATTCAATAGCCTGCAATTAATCTTATTTTAGTGGCTACCAAAACAGGTAAGGTGTATACACTTAGCTCTTAAATCATTGTCTAAATATTGCACAATATTTTTCTCTGCATGAGCTAAGCAATCTGGACAGCTGTTTCTTGAAGCTTTTACTCTAATTGGTACATGAGTAAGCCATTTATAAGAAGAGAACTTCCTGGATATTCATTTACTCCTGTTTATATAACATTTTTTCTGTTTTCAAGTAGTAAAGAATATGGCTTGTGGTCACCTCACCATTGGATTTTGAGTAGTTGAGAGTTATGGTGTTTCTCAGCCCTGTTACCTCATTGGTAAACACTGGCATCAGGCTCCAACATCAGACTACCGGTATCTAAATCCTGCATCCCCCTCCTCAGCAAGTTACTTACCAACCTCCTGCTTCCGTGACTTCATATCCAAAATGGTAGCAACAAACACTTCTCCCTTACCGGGTTGTTACAAGAATTAGAAGAGATGATACTTGTTCTAAGACACACTATGTTCTAAGACACTTGTTCTAAGAAACATTAAGAGAAATGGCACTTGTTCTAAAATATGTTGTGTGTCTTAGAACAGTCATAGTAGAATAGTACATAGATTCTCAGTAGTTATTACTGTTGTCATTATTAAAAAAACAAACTTGGCAAGTTCTGGATAGATTTCAGATGTACATTATTGTGGTTATTTAAGGCTAACCATTGCTGGGGAAAAGCTAACTGAAAATGACCCTATTTAATGTAAGAAAAAACATTTCATTATAAACAGTGAGGGTAAAAAGTTTGAATGGGACTTTATCCAGGAAAAATAGAATTTTATGTCAAAAAATTGAATTCTAATTCTATCAATGTGCTGATTTTTAGAATTAGCCTACTGCTTCTAACAGTGTATGACTCTACTATTTTTCTTTTCATTTTTGGTGGGTAGGAATGCAGCTAAATTTCCTAACAAATTTGCATGATACATTGTAGTCCCATTATTAGGAGAGCCGTTTTGACCAAAAAATATCCCCATCTTTGCAAAAGTTTCTCTTAATATTTTGATATGTAAATAATCCAACTTCTGAAGAGCCTATCCTGTATTCATCCTCAGATTTCTTCAATTCTTGATTCAGCTAACACAATCAGATTATCATTTGTCTTGTGGCTCTGCACAAGATTCAAGCCATTTTCCAGCACTGCTATTAGTGAAATTCCACATTTTCAAGGGTTTTCAATTTCACTTTATCATCAGTTTTCATGACATTTTGCTCAGTGTTTAAATGGACAAGATAACAAGTGGGAGGGCTGTTTGAATGGAGGCTAATTTCTTAAGTGGTCAGTTCATTTGTGGATATCTGCATGAAACGGTCATCTTTGCTTTCCCTGGGCAAGCTTATTCTCATAGAGATGTGGACAAGAAATGCTTGGAAAACCACCACTTCCTCTCTTAAACCACTTGATAGATTTAAATATTAAATAAACACCTGTTTTATCTTTGACAATATCTAAGAGAGAGACTAATAAGTGACTTCTTTAAGAAAAGCTATAATTCTTTTGGCTTAAGTTTTATAACAGGATCTCTCAGAACAGAAATATATGCTCTTTTTATTTTTTTATTTATTTATTTTGTTAACATTTATTTATTTTTGAGACAGAGAGTCAGAGAGAGGGAGACACAGAATCTGAAACAGGCTCCAGGCTCCGAGCTGTCAGCACAGAGCCCGACGCAGGGCTTGAACTCACAGCCCTCACGGATGGTGAGATCATGACCTGAGCCGAAGTCGGCCGCCCAACCGACTGAGCCACCCAGGTGCCCCTATATGCTCTTTTTAATTGGGATGTTTATGTCAGTAATGAAGATTCCTAAGAGTACATACTGACTAGCAACAAGGTAAGTTGTCTCCATAAATGAAAACTAAGCAGGACAGAGAGGACAGTCACCAGCCATGGTAAAAGGAATGAAACCTGTAGCCTCAATCCTCCATTTTGATTTTTATTTTATTGTTTAGTTGAGGTACTGAGATAGGGAGACTAAAGAATTCTATAAAAATCTGCTTTTTGCTCCTTTTCCTGCTCCTGTTCTTTCTAGGACTGCACCCCACTTTCCACATGCTTCAGAATGCAAATAGTGTCTGTCCTTCTTGTAAGGGACAAGGAGTTAATGATTTCTTTAGGGGAGAGAACATCTAAAGCAGGCACAGCGGAGAATGACCAGACTATGCTATCATAGGAGTATTCCAGACCACCTGTGCCAGACAGCTCCACACCAAGGCCCCTCAGCTCCAGGGAATAGCACCTGGGCCGTCATCTTTGTTCTAACCCATTCCTTGATGTCTGAGAGAAATGTACACCAGACCAGCATCCTCAATAAAGACCTCCCAATTTGGAACAAAGATAAGACTCCCTCCTTTCCTAGCAGTCTCAGGACATTCTACCTGTACCTGCAGTCCCGCTATACCTTCAGTAACCTCTGCTTTCACCTCCTGCTGGCTCATGCCTGATTTCAATTCTCCTTGGGCAGCCAGGGACACTCTTGGCTGGTCCTGCAGGATACCCTCTGGATCCTAGGGCCTGGCCTGCCAGCGTTATCACCTATATACAATGAAATGCCGACTATGTATTTATGTACAGACACTACCAAACTTTTACCAATGATTGGAAGGTGGGAGGTCACAGAAATATCCATGTAGTGGTGTGCTGGAGTTGGTCCACACTGACTCAGGACAACTGCCTCTCCAGGTTTCAGCAAACTTGTGAGTCAGCTGTTCAACCACCGTCAGCTTGAACTCTGCCATGGGAGAATACTTACTTACCCTACAAAAATTAGCAAAGGCTATCAAGAAGGGACTCGGTTCCCCACCCCACCCCCCACCCCAGAGCTGGTTATTAAGCATTCACTAGCACATCACAGAATCTCATAATAAAAACAACGGGTAATTTGCCACTGGATCAAGCAGGCATCCTTGGGAAGAAGAGAAAAGCTTTTATCTGCTCTCAGATGCCTGGACAGGGTGGAGGGTTCTCTGCAGCAACCATCATCTGGGAAAGGGAGGGCTGCTCCACACACGAGGAAGAGCCTTTCAGAGTCACTGAATGTCTCTGCTGTGCTGCTTTTAGCATCCTTCACTGTTTAGTACAATGAACAACCTACTCAGGCTCTCCATCGCAAATATGTTTGATAATACCAGCATCTTGCCTTACACCAGAAATCAGGGAGGGAAAGGGAGTGGAGTTGGGAAAGAAGAACTGGAGAGAGATTACTATTGCTTCTTCAAACTCCTGTCAATCCAGACAAGGTTCCCAATACTTCTGCCTGGAAAGCCTTAAAAATAGGTCCGTGTCTGAAACCCATCTGAAACCAGTGATTCACATCCGAGGATGGCATTCACATCCCAGGCATTAGGTGCTATGCAACTGAAAATCAGTTATCAGGAACACTGAATGGAGCAAAAGCCAGAATAGAAACTCAGATAGCAGGGATCTACCTTGTGTACTATCCTCTCTCCAGGAACAGAGGATCCACACCCAGTACTTTTCTGAAAAGGGGAGAATGCACTTTCCCAAGATACAAGCAAGCATTCCATACAGCATGAACACTCAGCCTAAACAAAGGTTTCTTACACCATCAACACTGTGTACATGCTCTTCTCTCCCTCTCACCCAAGGCTATGAAGACCAACTCTGTGGTGGTTCTCAGTTCTGTGTGTCACCATCACCTGAACACCTTACACACCTGGCCAGGAAAATACTATTTCCTGGGCTCCACCTCAACCTCCTGGATCAAATCTCCATTTTTGGTGCCAGGAATCTGCATTTCCAAAATTTCCAGGTGATGTCGAAGCACCTATCACTGGTTTGAGAACGACTGGTATAAACCAAGCACTACTAAAGCCCACCCTCCTTCCTAAGGCCAACTGAAGCGTTTGGGACAAACATCAGGATCACCGGACATTTTGCACAGCTGTCTGATTCTCTGCTTTGTCGCTTGACTCTTCCTCATACAGGCCTTCCTTCCACTTCAGGACACCTCTCTCACATGTGGATATACGCACCCTGTGTGAGTTCATTCTCCTTTCTCCTTCTTCATTCCAACTCCTTTCACCTCATGAAAACCTCGTGATCCGTTTCCATGGATCACAAAAGAAAGACAGTCAAAGGACAAAAAAGTAGAAATCAGGATAGATTAACTCCAAAAGTCCCTTAAATTTTACAGAAAAAAGCTAGCCCCCTTCAGAACCCCAACAGAATTTTTTTTTTCTCTTAACTACACCTGGTGGTCTTCAAGTCATGGTAAGCTACATGTTTTATTTTTTTTTTAACGTTTATTTATTTTTGAGACAGAGGGAGAGCGCAAGTGGGAGAGGGGCATAGAGAGAGGGAGACACAGAATCTGAAACAGGCTCCAGGCTCTGAGCCATCAGCACAGAACCCGATGTGGGGCTCAAATCCACGAATTGTGGGATTGTGAACTGAGCCGAAGTCGGATGCTTAACCGACTGAGCCACTCAGGCACCCCGGTAAGCCACATGTTTTAAACTGATTGTTCTTATCTTTTGCAGAGTTACTTGTTTTTACCTCAATGTTGTTGCCTTCTTTAATCACAGACGTACAATTTTTCTGCTGCATTGTGGGTCAGATATACTGGTATATGACAGTTTAGGGATTGAAACCATTCATGGCAAGGTTTCTCTGAGGAAAGGTACTCTGAGCTTTAATGGACTTAAAAACCAACTTTTGCAATTCAACCCATGGTTAAACCGGGAGTACCCTGCGTATCAGTTTGTCCTCAATTATTGATAAATCCTATAAGCTGAACCAGAAATGTATTTGAGATGCAAAAGCATCCTGTGAATTTGAGTGCCCTCCCCACTAGGGCCATACTTATTTGAAAATCTCTCGGGGTGTCTGGCTGGCTCAGTCGGTACAGCATGTGATTCTTGTCCTTAGGGTTGTGGATTCATGCCCCACATTGGGTGTCGAGATTACTGAAAAATAAATTCTTAAAAAAAGTTCTTACCTGCATTCCTGTAACAACTGTGTTTTCACCCACAACTGCCTACACTAGTGGACTAGGGACCTCTGAAAGCTCAGACAAGCTTGAAGTCATACTTCCCTATGTACACCTTCCTCACATATGCCCTCTGGCTCTTTCTCATCCACCTAGCACTGCTCAGCACAGTTTGACCAACTAACGTGCCCATTGTTTTTATATTTCACTTAAATTACCATTTCCTTTACGCGTTGAGTATACTGGAACATTTTAATTCAATTCATAGTCATCTGTTTTGGTATCACACATATTTTTTTTTCCTATTCCATCAGTTTTTTCAATGCTAGCCAGTCACACAAGCTGCTTGGAGTATAGTTTGGAAATCCTTGTCAAAAGTTTTAAATGCATGTATGTTTTGAGCCAGTAACTCCATCTCCAGAAAATCATCTTATACATTTATGTGAACATGTGGGCAAAAACATACTAATGAGATTCCTTTTTATACTGTTGTAATTGCAAAAATCTAGAAATTATCCTCTTTAGAGGACTTCTTACATAAATTAAGAAACATCTTTGAAATGGAAATATATGTAGATGCTAAAAAATGAGACAGATCTTTTTGTGCTGATATGTAATGGCCTCTTAGATACAATCTTAGGTGAAAAAAAAAAGATGCAGGATACTACGTAAAGTTCCTTCCCATGTGTATCAACACACACTTTTGTTTGTACATAGAAAATTTCTAGAAAGATACTGAAAGAACAGTAACTACATGTTGGGAGGGAGAATTTGGAATTAATTACTGGTGACGAGACGTCATCATATTTTTCATTAAATGTTGTCTTGTACTCTTTAAAAGTTTTACCAGAGTCTGTATTACTTCATCGATAATTTTTAAAAAAAGAAACCACCTTAATTAAAATGAGTTTTAAAGTATTTAGGCTTACGTGTGTATATGTAGGCATAACATTTTGTTAATTGTTTGCAATGTTAACAGAATCATCAAAACTATCTTCCCCTAATCATCTCACTTATTTTTTAAATTTTTTATTTAATTAAATTTTGAGAGAGAGAGAGCACACAAGCAGGGGAGAAGGGCAGAGGGAGAATGAGAGAGAATCTTAATCATGCTCCTTGCTGAGTACAGAAGCCAACATGGGGCTCAATCCCAGAATTCTGGGATCATGACCTGAGCTGAAATCAAGAGCTGGACGCCCAACTGAGCCACCCAGGTGCCCCATCTTGTTTCTTTAAATATACAAAAGGATTTCTACTGGTGAGGTCTAATGGGAGCTTGTTATAAAATTCAGTCTAGAAACCTAGAATTTCAACTGAAATATTTTTCAGAAGTATCTCAATTTAGAGAATGAATCTAGGGAGAAATTCAGAGTAAGCACCTAAAGCTTGTATAAGGCAGACAGGTGGCTGAACTACCACCCTTTCTGTCCTGGCAAGCCACTGCCAAGGGTCCAGGCTCACTTTCCTAGAGTTGGATGCAACTTCACAATCCTCAAGGAGCTCACTGCCAATTGAGTAGAAGGAGAACCAGTTTTTCCACATAAACCAAGTACCTTCGCACCTACTTGTATTCCTGGGGAAGCAGAGAGGAGAAGCCTCTGTGCTGGCTTGGCTAGGGTTCTGTTTGCACAATCCAAACATCTCAAAGGAGCGGAAATGTGTGTGCCCATCAGAGTCGGTGGCTGGCACTTGGGTAAACCACCTGAATAAGCACACACTAAAAAAATATTGTGCTCATTGGGAAAGGCAAAAGTACATCCCTATCATCTGTGGACCCTGATAAGTTGGGGTTTGGAGTAAAAGGAAGGATTGAGGGTAGTGCTCTGTACTGTTCCCTCGGGTTGGCTTCTGTCCCAAGGAACGTGTGCCAAGTTCCAGGGAGAGATGTGCTGTCTGTAATAAAGGCCAGGTTAGATGAAAACTGTACCGCAGGGGGAGTATGACCTTAGGTAAGCCACTTCTCCCGGCCTTCTTTTTTCTCTTGTAAAGTACCTGAGGGGGAAGAAATACTTTTGAAAGTTCCTTTCGGTATGCACATTCAGAACTCTACCACTTGGAGATGACCTGGGAAGTAAATCATACTTTATTAAAAATGTAAGTGAGTCTTGCCAATGGAATGTGGTGCGTAGTTATGCAAATTACACCCAGCGGCCCCCTCTCCAGCTTATTTTCCCAATGGGTCCACTGGATGTGAAGATTCTGCCATCACAGAGCGCTGCACGTGGCCTTCCGATTGGATTAGGAAGGCTGATCCACCCTGAAATGGACTCTCCACCCTGCCCACCTTGCTCCCAGTGGTCCTCTGCTTCCCTTGGGAGAGTTTCTAAGGACACAGTAGAGATTCTGCCCTCTAGGATTTGCAAGCTAGTCAGTGGAATGAGACAGCCACCACCACAACTGTGGCAAGACTGCTATCACCCCAACAGTGGCAGAAGAAAGAAATAGCTCAGAGGGACATCAGCCACACTCTTTGTTAACTCTAAGTCAAACCAAATAAATACTTATTAAGAGCCAGCTTCATGAACCTGCAACCACTGTAGTTGCACAGGCTCCCTACTCAGAAAGGGCACCTGCCCTTGGGATTTAAAACTCTGCAATTGCTCTCTTGAAATTCTTCCTGATTTTATTTTGAACTTGTATCTGTATTCAGGTCTGATGGGACGATGGGGGATTCTTGGGGGCTTTGGAGTCTAAGGTAAGCTGCAATCCCATCTCCCATTGTTCCTTGGGATAGATTCTTGGTCATCCCCAACTTGCAACCCCACCTAGGAAGTGCCCCTTTCCCTCTGTGCTGCATGGTTCCTAGGTACATTCACCCAGTAAATATCCCCATGCCTGAGGGAGCATCACATTAAATAGCAAATAAAAATCACCATGACAGGGTGAAAGAGAGACCAAGAGACCACAGAAGAAAGGAATAATTCTTTTGCCTGTATTTTGAATAAGGGACCCACATTTTTCTTCTCTACTAGGCCTAGCAAATTATGTAGCTGGCATGAAAGTCCCTAAAGGTCCTCCTTCCACAGGAGTGGCTAATCCTAAACCCCTTCCCACATACACACTGCAGAGTCAATCATGTACCGGAAAAGCAAAGGCCAAAGAGAACAAAGTGAGGAAAGAGGATGGAAATGCCAAGTTTGTTGGAGGCAGGACCAGTCCTTCCAGCTCTGACCTCAGCAGATCCAGGACATGGCCTCTAACGCACGCTTTCTCAATGTGAAGCTGAACTTCTTTTCTATCAAACCAAAATGTACCGTGTCTTCAAGGGTGTAAAGGGGAACAATGCCTATAATGTATGAACAAACTACCTGGAAAGACAGTCACAGAGAATGGTGACTCTGGAATACATTCCTGTGTGACTGAGAATGGTCATTAATCATGAACAGGTAAGGCTATCTATGGAAGGAATAGGAAGGTGGGCCATACAGGAAGACTATGCCAAGGTTACATTCCCGTTTCATCTCGCACTAGCTGTGTGCCTTTGGACAAGCTGTCTTTTGCATTTTAGTGTTCTTACCTTTTAGGAGTCTAATAAGAGCAGCTTTCCTTAGTGACTATTGAAAGGATTAAATGCTTAGAATAGTGCCCAGCAGACAAAAGTGCTTAAACAATGTTAAATATAATGGTTCAAAGAAGGGAAGTTTTTGAGGGATTCAGGGTAATCAGGGAAAGATTTTTAAGGTGTGAAACAAAGGTTGTTTATTGAGAATTTGTATGGTATTTCTAAGAAAGCAACTGTGGGCTTAATATAAAAGCTTTCATTAAGAAAAATCTTTGGTAGCCCATCTAGATGAAAATGCTTCATGTTGTTATTTGAAAACACACACATGCACACGCGCACACACACACACACAGGACCACTTAGAAATAATAGACTTAGTTTAGCTACATGCTTTGTAAGGTATTTCTTAAATGATTACTGTTGGTTTTTCCAATCTCACGGAGTCCTGATTTGGTATTAAGCAGTTCTAATGAAAGTGTGCAAACATCTGTCTTATATTCTGGCTCTTTCCTTAGCTACACTGCCACACTGATTTACAATTTAGGAGGACTCTGAATAAGATAAAAGCCACATCTGCCTATCCATCAATCTTTTAGTTTTCTACTTGAGGAGCCTTATGTCCCTGCACAGATATAACATCAACTGATGTTTTAAAATAAGTCTTGGTGGAAAGAATGCAAAAAAAAAAAAAAAAAAAAAGTGCATCTATCTGGCTATCAATGTTTACATACAATAGGGTTCCTAAAATACCAACTCAGTTAACTCTGTGTTCAATAGTAGTATACTCTATCCTCTATGGAGCGCCTGGGTGGCTCAGTTGGTTAAGCATTCAACTCTTGGTTTCGGCTCAGGTCATGATTTCACAGTTTGTGGGATTGAGCCCCACGTCGGTCTCTGCACTGACAGCACGGAGCCTGCTTGGGATTCACCCTCTCTCTCCTTCCCCTGCTCATGCCTGCTCTCTTCCTGTCTCTCTCAAAATAGGTGAATAAACTTAAATATAATAGTTACATATTCTCAACTAACCCCAGCCCTCATTTCAAGGATCATGGAAGTATATCAATTATGCTAAGGGCAATTCCCTTGGTAAATACTGATAATCATTTGGTTGCTTTGGATTTAATTATGAGCACTTATTTCTAAAAGAGGGCCAAGTAGCTGATGTTGAAAATAAAAGGTAGGAAACCATTCAAATGTTGCCAATTTTCCTGACATTGATGGAATGTCATCTTAACAAGTCTGTGTAAGTTTACTGTTCTCTAGTGTCTTCTCATGTAATACCTACTAACGTATGGAGCAAAGAGAGGAGGGCCATAAGGTAAGTTAGAGAGAGTTGTGTTCTCATTTTATTCAAGGTAAATGAACAACACTTATGTCTGCTTTCAAGACATAAGTGAGACACTACTGAATGATAGTTCACAAGGTGCCTTCACTTCTCACAACTTCCCTTTTATCCTGTGTATAAAGACAAAGTGAGCTGGAAATACTCTGTAAAATGCCTTCCAGCTCTAATGGCATATGATTCTATCATTAGTGGATTATGTGATTTTACAGGCCTGATCCCCTGTCAAATCAAGAGAGAGGGAGCAGTCTGTTACTGAAATTAAAATGACCCAAGGAAAAAAAAAAAAAGCCAAAAGGTTAATAATGTAACCACCGATAGTGGTTTTACCAGGAATAGTATCTCTGTTGTGGTAGAGACAAAAAAAGTCATAAAAACACAAGGTGCTAAATTTTACTTCTATTTTAAGAGACTGTGGGATAGCAAGAAGGAATTATGAAGGCAGGAATAGGGCAAATAACATTGAGGAAGACAATGTGGAAAGGTCTTTATAGGAAATTTCATACAGCAATTTCCTGAATAGGGAAAATTTTCTCTATGTGTGTGTTCTGAGGAATAGCCTTCATTTAGAGGATACAATATGACAGGTAATGCATTTCACAGAATCTAATGAACACTTAAAGGACATATGAGTCTGAATTCCAAGCAAATCCCTTGGAATATACAGGGACTGGAGTGGCTGAGTGACTGTGAGCTGGAAATAATTTCATAAAATTGTCATCAACGTCAGTCTGATAATAATAGTTACCATTTATTGAGTACCATGGATCAGAAACTACGCTGGAATGATTTATGTGCATCATCTCATCTAATACTTACAGCATCATAGAGAAACAATTTAATGTCTGAAACAAATGTTCAGAAAAGCAAGCAACCTTATCAAGGTCACAGGGCTGGGAGATGGGCAATTGAAACCTAAGCCATACTGAATCAAAGCTCATATTCTTTTCTGTCCTCCACCTTGCCTCTGCATTTTAGTTGGCAAGCTAATCTTGAGAGTTACATACTCTGAAATTGTAAACACCACAGTTCTGACCGTACACTACAGTTTTTGATTGATGGGAAAGTATAAGGGAATAAATGTAGCCTTTATTTGTAATGGCTATTACTTTGCACATTGTTTGCTGTTTTTGAAATTACCAGACCTGTACACTGAAGGATGTGTGTGTGTGTGTGTGTGTGCATTTATTTACACACACACACCCAATAGATCAATATTGTATATACTACCAGTGGAGGGTATATACATCAACTAGCATATACAACATATGTTTTTATATTTTATATATAAAACTCAAAGCACAGAGTCTATGTGGAAGAGAGCAATTCTACAGAAGAAAAAGATTTTGGAAAGAAGAAAGCAAACCAGAACTTGACTGAGGACCTACAATGTGCCCGTGTTGTGCTAGGTACTTCCTGAATATCTCCTTTATTTCTCACGGGTGACAAATAGGCTGGCTAACTGTGGTTGAGTAGATAATCTTGACTGCATAGGCGTGGCATATGCAAATTTTAACAATGGACAACACAGTATATTTATAAAATAAAGACTGCTCTAAGAATCTGTGATTGTACAAGGCTTCATATAAGCACGCAGTCGTGAATTAGTATTAACATGAAGGGATCCCGGCAATCAATGAGCAAATGTTCTGTGACATCTATTTCTTGTTTCTAAAAAGAAGAGATTCTATTTTTTTTGTCCTCTTCTCAGCAACCTTAGATATGAGTGGTAAGTCTGGATCATCATAACAGATCACTGACACAAATTCATTCTGAGTTAGGTGCTCATCACCAATCAACTAGCAGTGTCCTTTCTCTACCGCAGACCACAAACCTAACTTCGGTCAAAGTGACAACGACTTGAGAGTTACTATGCATATCCTGTCAGGATGAGAGAGAGCTTCAACATCAGGGAGAGTAAGGTCTTCTTTTTCTAATTGGCCTGGTTGACTCCACTCTCTCACTGTCCTACTATGTTCCTATGCTCCCCTTAGAGAAATTGAAAACGGTGGCCCAAGCAAAGAATTCCGTTGATCATTTTCAGAGTACTCGGGAAAAGAGAGAGGAAATGTTACAAATATCTATTACAGTGATACTAACGGAATTCTAGGCAGGGCCTGAACTAGGTTAAGGTGAATGAGACACCATTTTGTGCATTTGCAGGACCCTCAGAATGATTGCTGCCTTTACATTTACACCCGAATGCATTGTACATTCTTTTCCCTAGCCCCAGCCCTTATTGAAGGAGAGTTATACCCGGGCATTTCATTTCCTTCTGATACCAAATTGCCTACTTATAAATTCACTGGCCATTAACTCTAATGTCTGATTCTTAAAAAAAAAAAAAAAACTTTTGAACACCATGGCTTTTTGCTTCTTGTCCTCACCTCAAAACTTTCATGATCTGCCTGGGAAATTAAACCAAGATCCTACCTCTCACCAAGAACTTTTGATCTAAATCTGATTTCGTAGCCGTATCTCATACCCAATCTCGTCTCCTACATCCCATCCAGGCCAAAAAAAAAAAAAAAATAGCTTTTAACCTTGCTGTTTTCAGCCTCATGACCACAACACGTCTTCCTCTTGAAAGTTCCCTTCTCTATACTGCTTATGCTGCACAGTGCTGACACCATATGCTTCAAAGCTTGATTCAAATGCCCTTTCCTCTAAGAAGGCTTTTTAGATTCCTTCCATAGGAATTAATTTTTTCCTTCCTTGTTCTACCACTCCCTTTGTTCACAACAATAACTGAGCATGTATGTCAGTGGTCCTTTTATAAAAACATTTTTTTTTTTTTTTGCAATCGTATCTGTCCTATGATCGCCCTTTGGCCTCCTGAAGGGAAGAGTCTATTTTACTTGTCTCTGTACTCCCACAGGATCAAGCAATGAATTGCACATGGTGGGGCCTCAATACATTTGCACCTCACAGCATGACTGAGTACATTCTTTAGTAAAGTAAGTGTATATGGATTAATAAGCTTTTGGGGAGAGCAAGCAAGTGAGTACAAGTTCATTTCCTTCCATTTTTTTTTTAATCAGTAAAAGATTTTAAACATAGGCTGGTGAATGTTCAAGCCAATTCTACTGGGTATAAAGACTAGGAAAACACTTATAACTAATAAATGACTTCAGGGTGAGTACATGGTGTAATTGTATTTTGAAAATTACAATCTGCATGCATATGAAGCAAATAAGTGCTAGAAGCGCAAATATTTTAAGAGCTCAAGAAATGTGAACATGGTGTTCTTTGGGTTCATATGTTGACATGAAGAAATTGCATCTACAGCAGTCCATCTGCTGTAACTCTTATACTGTTACTCATTTTTTAAATTAAGTGTTTACTCTGTGTCTCCATTGTGCTTCATAATGGACTAGGTACTAGAAATGTAAAGATAAAAAACTGTCAGTGACGTCTTGTCAACAATGAAATACAGTTACACCTGTCAGGTTATGGGGACTCCATAGCCAGTCCTGGAAGAAAAGACCAGCACTGGTAGAGGGAAGCATTTAGGAACCCAAATTACATACAGGACAGAACCCTTAGTTACACCTAAAAAGAGAAAATGGATTTCAGGATGAAAGCTGTTCAAACAGATTTTGGAGGTTGAGCGGGACTTTTCCAGACAGCAAGAGAGGAACTGTATTCTATATTAAGTGGGAAGAGAGATACATGGAATTCTGAATGGGTTTGATGTATCCTAAGATGTACTAAATCATACTTTAAAGATTGACATAAAATATATTTGGAAGCCAAGATAATCTATATATATAATCTAACAATAGTTTGTTATACAAACACACTGTAGTTACTTAGTTACCCAGTGTTTCCAAATATATCAACAATGTCTCTCTCTGGTTCTAGATTCAAGCCAACTACTACTTATTAATTTTAGAAAGCCCAGAATCGTCTGTGCTAACTAAAAAGCCAACCGACATTTCTGGATATAAGCAGGATTTCAAAGCCATAACAAGGTTTCCTCATTCTTAACCAGTTTAAGGTAACATAATTAGTACATGGATTTTGATTTCATTTATAGTCCTAAAATTCTGTAACCACATCACCCAGTTTTCTTCTCTTTGAAAGATGCTTCATGCTCTTTTGATTTTGGAAATCACTCTATCCAAACTTGTTACTTGCACTTGTGCATTTAGACCAAATGATAAGATCTATCAGTACAGAGGTGGAAAAAGAGTGGGAAGAAAGTGTAATGGAGACTTGAGGGGGAAGGAGACAGCTTCTGATACACTGCTCTCCTCTTTCTCTAGTACATTTTCTCTGAAAAATGATCCAGGCACTATCTCAGCCACGTACTAGAGTAAAAGACAACTTCAATTATCAAGCCATGCTTGTAAATGTGTGCATGCACACACATATATAATGTACATATGTGTGTGTGTATGATTACTTATATTGAGTTATGTATATGAACATTAGCTCATATGTATGTATAGTTCCTACATAACTACAAAATTAGTTTTGGAGAAGTGTTTTATAACTCTAAACATGCTATATAAGAGCATACACGAAAGAATACATATATACATACAATACTCTTTTTCTTTACATAGCATTTCTATCTCCATATACCTTGTACAGATCATCTGCTTAGCAATAGATTAGAGATAGTAACATACTTGTTCTGTATCATCTGCATATTCCTTTATATCACCTGAAGCTATTTCTAAGTAGAGACATCTACATACTCCATGGCCAGAAATTCATTTGGGATTTTTTTTTTTTTTTTGCTCAGATGCATAAAGTGATATATGAACAATATGAAAAAATACAAAATAGGCATAAAATGATGTATGACATAAATATCATACAGTAAAATGGGGTCATGGAAGTCATATAATGTACCTTCTGCTTAATGCAGTAATTTACCACCATAACCATGGTCCTCATTTTTCTGTTGAAGGTGATCAGGGACAGGAGCCCAGTGTCCCAACAGCCAGCCCATTTTCAGTAGATGCCCTCAGCATCTGTTGTGTGCAAGGCTAATGGAAGACCCTGGAAAGGTCATGGATGAAGCTAGCAAAACACTTGTCCTCAAAGAGCTTATAGGCTGAAGTCACAGATAAGATGTCTACATTAGTAAAGGAGAGCACAGGCAAGAGTGGTGAGTATTTTAGGAACAGCAAAGTCTTGGGGCTCTCAGTTACTGGAAGAAGATAACTGATGGCAGCAGTGAAGGAAACTGAGCAAGGCCTCAGAAAATAAATGGCGTTTTGAGCTTTCAAGGACAGGTTGTATTTAGATACTTAAAGGACACAGAAGCACTCTAGACAGAAAGAATAGCGTTTGTCAAAGGATAATTGCTAAAATCTTTGTTTACCTGCCAATGGTCTCCATGAAACATCTAGCAACCATTCGATGCAGGCAAAGTATAATTCTATAAGCTGTTTGTCCCAAGTAGGATGCTATAGACTGAGTGTCTGTGCCCCACCCCCCAATTCCTATGTCAAAATCCTAATTCCAATGTCATGGTATTTGGAGATGGGGCCTTTGAGGGATAATGAGGTCACAAAGGGATTAGGGCCCTTATATGAAGACACACGCACAGCTTGCTTCCCCTCTTTCCGCCATGTGAGCACACGGTCAGAAGCAGACTTCCCACATGGGAACCAGGAAGAGGGCCCTTGCCAGAAACCTGCTGGTGCCCTGACCTCAGACTTCAAGCCTCCAGGACTGTGAGAAATAAACGTTTGATGTGTGAGCCACCCAGGCTCTGGTAATTTGTTACAACAGCCTGAGACATAGGAGGGGTCATCATGTCCCTTTCTCTTGATATAAGCCTTCCCATCAGCCAATTTTCAGATGCACCACCATCCTGGCAATTCTCCATACTACGCCCTCATGTTTCCCAAGGTCTCCCCCATGATACGCTTCCTAGGCTGTTACGCTGCCCTTCCACATGCCCTGACCAGTACAAAGGCAGTGGGAGGATGGCTTCTCCTGCTGCAGGTTGCTTCGGTTATGGAGGAAGCTGAGAGCACAGGTGAGGTCACTGTCTCTCGAACTGTACCAAAGGTTAAGGCAAGCTGCACTACTCACTTGTTCCGTAAACTTAGAAAAGGGATTTAACTTTGCCAATCCTCAATGTTGTCATTGCAAAATGAGCATAACAAGTATGTATCTCAGGGGGTTACAGTGAGGATTATGTGAGCATTAAAAGTAGTCAATGGAGGGGCGTCTGGGTGGCTCGGTCGGTTGAGCGTCTGACTTCAGCTCAGGTCATGCTCTCATGGTCTGTGAGTTGGAGCCCCGCATCGGGCTCTGTGCTGACAGCTCAGAGCTTGGAGCCTGCTTTAGATTCTGTGCCTCCCTCTGTGTGCCCCTCTCCAGCTCGCTCTCTCTCAAAAATAAACATTCTTAAATTTTTTTAAAGTAGTCAATATAATCCTGACATGCAGAAAGTACCTAATAAATTAGTATTAGTAGCACAATCATATGTAATGATTTTGAAAGCTCTAATAAAACTTTCAGATTCTTGACTCATGTCTGTATCAGGAAATTTTCAAACATCCCCCACCCCATCCTTTTTTTTTTTTTCTCGTAAGAAGTCATAAACATTTACTGTAATTTTCTACACTCTCAATTAATTTTTGCTTAATGGCTACTGACCCTATCTTTTGATCCCGGCTCAGTAAGGAACACCTTGAACCATCAAAACTCAAAAAAGCTTTGCTTGCCATTGCCTGGCAGACAGAACATCTCCTTCTTTGGCATGGAGATGGCTTTTATTACAAACATTGAGTTGACTGTGGTAAGGGGTAAAGAAGGTCAAATTTCTCTTTATGGTTTCTGTAATTAACATCTGTTGTGCCTGCTCCAAGAATTCATCTCACCCCACTTCTGGTAACTGAAACTTTAACTCCTGAGGTACAGCCCTTTTGGGCTCAGTTTTGGCCTGCATTCTTCAGCTGGCAAACTTACTCCAGTTCAGGGTTCGAACGTGTAGGGTAAGGCCCAGGCTGCTCAGAGCCGGACACTCCCTTTACAATGACAGTTGGTTTGAATTTGCCATAGGATGTGAGTAGAGCCTGTGAAACACAATGATCTACGTCCAGACGTGCTGCAAGTCATTGTCTTGCAGCAGAATGTTTTTGTGGAAGGGAAACAACCCAGAAATAATATAATAAAAAGATGGAACAGGAGAAACCAAATACTAGCAACGTTGTCTACTTGAAGCCAAACAAGTCCTGGAGCCTGCAGTTATAGGACCCAATAAGGTGCTTCAGATGAGTTGCGATGGGATTTTTGTTGTTTTCTGCTCACCAAGAGGAGTACCTGGTATGAATGAAATCACTAGTTACAGGTATTAGTAAAGAAGATCAAGGATAAAGAAGACATCCAGATGGCCAACCGACACATGAGAAAATGCTCAGCGTCACTTAACATCAGGGAAATACAAATCCAAACCAAAAGGAGATACCACCTCACACCTGTCAGAATGGCTAACATGAACAACTCAGGCAACAACAGATGTTGGCGAGGATGCGGAGAAAGAGGATCCCTTTTGCATTGTTGGTGGGAATGCAAGCTGGTACAGCCACTCTGGAAAACAGTATGGAGGTTCCTCAAAAAAAGTAAAAATAGAACTACCCTACGTCCCAACAATTGCACTACTAGGCATTTACCCACAGGATACAGGTGTGCTGTTTTGAAGGGACACATGCACCCCCATGTTTATAGCAGCACTATCGACTATAGCCAAAGTATGGAAAGAGCCCAAATGTCCATCGATGGATGAACGGATAAAGAAAATGTGGTATGTATGTATGTATGTATATATACACACACACACACACACACACACACACACACACACACACACACACACACAATGGAGTATTACTCGGCAATCAAAAAGAGTGAAATCTTGCCATTTGCAACTACGTGGATGGAACTGGAGGGTATTATGCTAAGTGAAATTAGTCAGAGAAAGACAAAAACCATATGATTTCAGTCATGTGAGGACTTTAAGAGACAAAAAAGATGAACGTAAGGAAGGGAAACAAAAATAATATAAAAACGGGGGGGACAAAACAAAAGAGACTTATAAATATGGAGAACAAACTGAGGGTTATGGCAGGGGTTGTGGGAGGAGGGGTGGGCTAAATGGGTAAGGGGCACTAAGGAATCTACTCCTGAAATCACTGTTGCACCATATGCTAACTAATTTGGATGTAAATTTAAAAAAATTATAAAAAAAAAAAATCAAGGATATAAAAACCCAACAAAAGACCAGTTTCCAAGCATCTTCTGGCATTAGAAAGCCCGTGGAAATAGAGTTTTAGCTACAGTGATTGCTCAGAGTGAATACGACAGGTGAAGAATTGTGTGCTCATGTCCCAAATTTAAATTATCATAATAACCTTGGTTTCTAGCTATCTGAGCACAACCACGCATTATTTATATCTCTATATATCTAAGCCTCTATGTATCTATCTGTGCCACTAGATCAATCAATGTTTGTAGATACTGTCATATCAGTTTAGTATTTTTCATTCTGACAGATGGTAAATCTCTTTTAGAGAATGTCTTACTCATCGGCAAGTCTCTAGCACACCATTTGACATAGGTGCTTAATAAATGCTAGTATAAAATGAATCATCATGGTAATATGGACAAACATTCCCCGGATACATTTTTCTTTTTGCAAATAGGAATCATTGCTTTGGCCTAAATAGTCGAGCTGAAAGAGTAGGAAAGGCAGGGCTACTAACATTTATGCAACTGCAACAGTCCTAAATCCCAGGCTTCTATTCACAGAGACTCACTACAAGGGGAACGATGCCCCCTGGAGTTGTGCAGTGGAGTGGCCTGAACAACGTTTCTAAACCATAGAAAATACAACACTCATTATCTACCTTCATGATAAACATGAGGAGACGTGGATTTATTCAAGTTTAAATGTGATTTCTCACAAATATGTTTCCCTAATGGCAAGAAGACTAACTTCTTCCCTTACCACCTATAGACTTTTCTGCCTTCCCTTCTTAATATTTTAGAAGTTATAAAACACACTCCCTTTAGAATTTCAGGGTCACATTCTCTAACTGTAATACTGTATAGACTATAATACTGACTTAAGAATAACAAAGAAAAAATAAATATTTCATTTCTTTCTGCCCTGATTCTAAATTTCTGAATCTTTAACATCAATATGGTGGCATTTATTTGTATTGACAAAATCAATGTCCTCTGCTCTTTGGTTTTTATTATAATGTATCTTTCATATTAAGCACTGTGATACATTTATGGATGATACAACAAATATTTTTTTTAAATATTTGGTGGCCTCCATTTGCCAAGCACTGTGCCAGGGGCCAGCAATCCAAGAATGAAAAGACAAGGTCTTTCTTCTTGTTCGAAACTCTAACAGACATTTAGGACTGAAGGATTCAATCTTTTCTTTCCAGCCTGCATATGCTCACTGTATTAGCCTGACTGCTTCTCTGTTTCTCTTCCATTTCTACGTGCTGTGCTTTGTTTTAGAGAATCCTTCTTATTCCATGGTAAAGACAGAAGAGCATAGTGAGATGGACACAGGAGGAGGGAATCAATTAGTATTTAAGGACACTGAGCAGGAGCAAATGTTGGCTGCCATTTACCACCGTCCACCAGCAGTCTAACATATAATGCTCTAAGTTGTATGTACAAAGGGTGATCACATGTCAGTCCCAGGGCTGTTCGGAAGATCAAAGAGATGAACATATGAAAGGTAGTAAGCACGGTGCCTATCACACAGTAATTTTTCTGTGGTACATTAGATAATATAAAGGCACACTCTAAAAATAAAATTGGCCTCTGGACACAGTATAGGGCCAGGAAATGCATGGCCACAAAGCTCTCCAGTTTCCAAAGTACACACAGCTCTAGGAAGGTCTCAAGTTCCTCTTAGCACACACCATCCAAAACAACTACTCTGTATTCATTAGAGGGACCGTATCATCCCCACAGATGACTATCTACAATATGGACGGTAACCTAAGCCCTGGGAAATGCCTTGGCTTTTATCTGGAGTAGGGCTCAAAAGAACATGTTACTATTTCCCTTTTGTGCTTCTTGGACTGAGTTTCTGATTACATTTGGCTGTTAAAATTTATGTGAACAAAAACTCTCCTGTTTTCACTAACAAAAGATCTGCTTATTAAACGAATAGAGAAAGGGTCAAACAGACCCCACCATCACTTAGAGAAGCTAGAAACATTTTCCAGATTCCCCTCTTTTTCTTCCCTCATGAAAGAACATGAATTTGGGGGGAGGATGCCATGGGGCACGAAGGGAGAGCTCTTTATTTACACTCTTTGATGGTTTCTTATGAGCCCCTAACCACAAGCTAAAACAGAAGACAAAACTAACTCTGCCAATCCAGGAGAACTTGAGAATTTTCTATTGAAGTTTATTTTCTACTAATAGTTATGCGGTTATGTCCACTGCTCACCTCATACCTACCAGAGATATGGAGTGGACACTTGAGACCTTCATCAGAATAACTTCTCAAGGAATTACGATTGTTCTCTCTTATTATCAGATCAGTCTGATCTGATAATCAAAGCACGCCTGTGGTTTTCTTTTCTGGGAACTACCATGGCATCATCTAGTTAAGAGTTAAACAAAGGTATTAATTCCAGCAGGCTAACTTTCCAATGTTAGTTTTCTTGCCTCTGGAGGACCAAATTTGATTTTAAGTGAAGTTACTGTTTCTCAACAGAAGGTCAGCAGCTCCCATCTACAAACAGATCAGTGGTCAGAAAAAAAATGCAAATTCAAAATATTATTATAAGTATTATGCTTCTATCCAGAATCCAAACAATATAAAGGGTGGTAGCTTTTAACAGCAACTGATTTTCATCTCTAGTTGCATTTCTCTTTAACTACGCTGCTAGGATCTGAAGGAAAAAGAGAATCAGGTCTGTGGTTGAATTTCTAATTGAAAATCATTAGAATAACCTAGGTCAGGAAACCTGAGAAAAAAGCAAAGCTCATACTTCATAAGGCATTGCCGCTCGGTGATGTGGAATGCTTCCAGAGGTTGAGGGTGAGAACAGGACCCCGCAGGTAGGAAATCTACAGGACACCCCCCCACCCTGGACTCTTGCAACCCCCATGTTCCGTGGGCACACACACCCAATGTAATAAAATGGTGAAGAAAGTCCAAGCAGCTAACAGGGTACTGGCAGGTTTTATTCACCTGGAGTGCTGCCATCACGGTCCGTAAACAAATAACCCTTCGTAATTAGATGTTAACTTTCAGATCAGCTGGTGGTCTGAATTTAGGTTTCTGCAATTTTTGTGAACAAATGGAAGACACTATCTGGGACTACTTGAAAGAAAATACAGATTTAGAATTCAAACATAATCAGACTTTGTCTCCACAACAGTTCCCAAAGTAATCTGTTTGACGATACTATAGCACTCACTTCCTTGGTCACATACATAATGTTGGCTCCAAGTAGCTAGTGCTCCAGAGAAGGAGGTAGCAGGGAGAAACCCATTCCTGTGACCTATTTGGCCAGAGCCCAGGTAACATTACCAATTTCTGTGTCCTTCCTGACTCTGGCAGCTTTTATAGTTTGTTGTCAAAAAGGACTCAAGCATAGATTTGCTTTATAATGTTTGTTCCTTTTTATAAAAAGCGTCCATGCTCATTGAAAAAAATAGAAAAACCCAAAATACATAAAAAATGAAAATTGTAATTTTGTCCTGTAGTCATGCAGTAATATTAACACTTTCAGATACATATGCATTTATATATATAACTGGCCAACATTTTGTGTACATGCACACACCCACATACATACACATATACGTGATGTAAGTTAGGATATGTTTAACTTCCACATCTCTATGGTATTTATTTACACTTAATATTATGCACACCAAAGACATTTATATGTAAATATATGTGTTTTTAGTTTCTGGGTTCTTCTAAACTCTTGTGAGCTTAAAACTCTTCGTGGAGCACTTTCTGACACTTTCAACCCTGCATTCTCCTTATTTCTTATTGCTGAATTTCTCCTGAAACCAAATAGGAAAAACACACTTCCTGTTATTCAAGCTTACATGCCTCTGCATTTTAGGACCTAAAAATAGCTGTAAACCGAAGTCCAAGCGCCCAACAGTGCCATGTGGAAGGGAAAGGATTATCCCAATATCGAGGGTGACAAAATAAGCAGTTATGATTTTGAAAGGCATTGCCAACAGACGAAAAAATTTCTCATAGATGTTGGGGCCGAGGGGAACCTTGGCTATAACTAGCAGCTGCCAAATAGCACAGATGGTATGCAGTTAGAGAAGTAGGCAAAGGAAGGAATGGGTGATTAAATCAGTCCGGTAAGGGAAAGACGCCGATAGGAAAGCTTCCAAAACCATCCGGGACTCTCCTGGGTATCCTGCTATAAAGAGGAAGGAAAGATGATGCAAAAATTCGGCGAATACCAGCATGGCTCTCAGATGCACGCTCACGCCAGGAGTTTTGCTGTGTAACGAGGGCTCGGTTAACACGGGAACATGTGTAAGATGCTTATCTCCTATCAGCCCCTGTATTAGGGCCATGGATCGTGTCAGATGTCCTCACTCGACAATCCCCGACCGAAGGTAATGAAGCCACACCTTAAAATAAAGGCCAGAAACCAATGCGTCTCAATGTGAACCTAGTGGCACCTACCATGAATTGCTTTAGCGCGTAGGAGTTAAGGAAGTGGGTTTTCACCTCATCAGTTAACTAGCGACCCTTAGAGACCAAGGAGCAGATATGTGTAGGGAAACCAACCAAGGTGGGCTACATGGCTGTTCATACCAGTGTTTTCCGGTTTAATGCAACTACTTTCACACACTATTCAGCCCAGTCACACTTGTCATGATGCTAGTTGCTAATGAGCATAGGCAGTGGCAGATTCTCCCCTATCCCCCAAACTTTGGTGGATGGATTCTTGTTGCAGGTGATCTTAGGAACACCAGGCAGACTTTCTGGACCACAGGTTAAGGGATACAGTTGGACCAGATGAGACGTTCCAATCTTCTCAGCTCTAGAATCCCATGTAATTCCTTGTTTCCTTGATCACACTGGACTGGAAGTTGTAAACGTATGAACAGAACTGTAGCATAGTTCTCTACCTCTAACCTCAACCCGAGGATTGCTAATTCTTCTCGGGTCTTTTCCAAAGATATCCTGGAGTTCCCTGGAGATTTCAGTGGGCCAGTGAAACCTATGATGGCATCTCACAAGTGACACTACTGTCACTCAGGAAGTGATACCCAGGACCCCTAGACATCCCTACACTTCCTTCTCTCCCAGAGCTGTGGGCATGATGCTGTTGCAGGAGCCAAACTGGGCTGCTCAGGGGCAGGGGAAGTGCTTGTTTCCCACTCCCCCGGCTTCACACCGTGATGCCAATTCCCAAGCAACATTAGCTGGTGCTTCCAATATCACAAGCACTCTGGAGCCAAAGAGCAGCCTGTGTCCCGACCACCATCAATTTATAATCCCTGTCTCCTGAAATGCACAGTGTGGATGCAATGCTACAGTCCACCACCCTCCTTGCCAGTGTAGGGCCTTTGTAAGCATCCAAGCTTGTGTGTGACTATACCTTCAGATGCAGTCTTTCCCCAAAAGCCAGTGGCAAGCTGCCCATGCCAGCTATACACATGCCAGGAAAGAAGAGGCAACGTGGTCTCCACCTAGATCCAGGCTACATTTATGACTCCAAGCTCCCGTTCATCCACTCAACATCAAATAACAGCTAATATTTACTGAGCATTTACTGTATATAAGGCCTTAAATAAGTACTCTAAGTATGCTGTCTTTTTCGATTTTTGTAACAACGCAGGGAGGTATCATTATTTCCTTTACAGATGAGGAAACTGAGGATTACAGAAATTAATTTGTCCACAGTTTCCAGTGACTTGACATGAGATTTGGACAGACATAACACCTAGGTATTCTGTACCTTTGTTGATGTATATTGACCATATTATGTGCTGGACAGTACGCTGTAGTCCCTCCCATTATTTTTAACACTGGAAGAAGTTAAATATGCCTTTATTTTAGAGGTCTTACCTGACATAGTAGGACCTCAGATCTTAACTGGCCATCCTTTGAGGCACTGCTATATATCTCTTTCATGTTTCATTAATTTCTGACTTTCAGTTCTTCATTTTGATATCCCCAACTTTAATTCCCTTGTTTAAAAAAATCAGTTGAATATTTGACTGACAATGAGCCAGGCATTTTGTTAGCCACAGAGGGAGATTCAGAGACACCATGTCAAGGTCTTTACCTTTAGTAAATCCACACAGCAATGAACACATTAACATGAGACAATAATAAACCATTAGAAAATTGGAAGTGAAGGATGTTCGAGCCTCCAGCCTTGTTCCCTTCCTATCAGGGACACACTTTGGAGGCACAGTCTCCAAAGTTCAAATCCTAGCTCAGCTATCGCTGTTCTCTGAGCCTTGTTCCCTTAACTTTAAATGACCAGACTACTTACCCCACTCAGCTTGTAGGTGTACGGTAAGGATCCCGTGAGACAACATACGTAAAGTACACAATATGCTATCTGGCACATAGCAACCATTTCCTAAATCTTTACTACAATTACCTTGGAGGGCTAGAGCAGTAAAAGTCTCCAACTTACTCTCCTCCATCAAAACCATTGTACTTTTAGCCAATCTTCCTCTGTCTTAGAAGATGAAGTGTCATTCTTCACACATTTGCTTATTCAGCAAGTACTTATGTGCCCACTTTTAGACGTCTCCTAAGGAAAACTCTCTGACTTTGACTCATCTTTTCTTCTTTAATGATGCATCAAGTTTAAATCTTTTCAATGTTTGCTTTCCATTATGTGTATAAAAGCTATATGTACCTTTTCCTGGGCCATGTAACCACCTGAAGCCCACCTAATATATTTCCCCTCCTGCACTGCTTAGAGTATACCCACTGCCTCTACTTTTTCTTACTCATTTACTCACCCAGGCAGGAAACATATGAGCATCTGTGACATCAGTGTATGTGTTATGATCTCTGCTCTTGAGATGCTTGGTGTTTTGTTCCTGGAGCACGTTACCATAACACCTCATTCAGTCACCCTTGATCCTCCAAATCATTCAAACCAGAGGTCTTTCCTTAGACCTCACCGACTTCCCCCTTCCAAGGCACCTAATGCAAGAACATCTGCAGAAATAGTCTCAACCAATTGCTGTTTCTAATGACTGAAGGGAGAGCTGATTTGTAGGTGTTCGTGCAACTGAAGACAGAGAAGACAAAAGTGGGGATGCAGGTAAGGTGGAATGAGTCATTTCCAGGGATCTCATTCAAACTTAGTTAAGGAAATCTAAAAATTGGCATAGGGCTATGTTGGCCAAGATGAACACTGCAAAAACACATCCTCTACCAGAAGCAATTTGCACAGGAAATACAATGAATTTCTTCAAGGTAATGAACACCCAGGACATCACTTCCTTGGAGAGGGAGAGGAGAGCTCTGTAAAAGCGCTCTTTGTAGGCCTTCTGACCCAGTTTAGTGACTAGTTTAATATTCAAAGGGCAGATGCGTTCTCTTCACTTTAGAGTGTGATGTTCAAAGACAATTTAGGTCATTGCTCTTGTGACAGTATTTCCCTTGCGAGGAAGCTACATTTAAGCATCCATCTTTTGTATTATTGATAACAAAATTGCTAAGGGCCCACAAAATCCTACAGCTTTCTGAGCTGTTGGCAAGAAGCAATTAGATCAAGACTGTTCCAGTTTTCCTGTTTAGAGGGATATGTGTGTGCTTTGAACACCAAATCTGTGAAAACAGAGTTCTAGCATGAATTGTTCTTTTCAAATACATTTCAATCATCTCTTCCACACCAAAGCAAGATCAGAAATGACATTACACACACACACTAAGTTTTGGGTTGAAAACATTTTTATCTTAGTCGTGAGTGAAATGTGTTCCTTTACAGGTAAAGCAAAACAAAGTGCCCTCCCTTATTCTCCCATCTCCCTCCCCAGTAAGTAACAAGAGCCACCCATCCTTGAATCAACTGTCATTGCTTCTATGTTGGTCTATCTCCACTTAAGATTTCTGAGAGAGGGGAACGAATTTTATTCATCGTGTTTGTAGTGCCTTGCTCAGATTCTGCCACACAGATTTCTGTAATCATTTGTCAAATACATTCTCCTCTAAGAACAAGCTTTCATGTCTAAACGACTTCAATATAAAATCCAAATTACTGAGCATTGCACGAGGCCCCTCTCGCTTCCTGTCCTAGCCACTGCCATCTTGCCTACTTTCCCCTCAAGCCTACTTTACTCAGTGACACTGATAAACTTCAAGTCACCCAACGTGCCATGCCCATTAACACCATGATGCTTTGCACACACTCATTTTTCCATCTGGAATGTTCTTTCCCTCCTTCTCTAATCATCTTTTAAGATTCGTACAACCCAAATATAACTCATTTTATGATGTTTATTTCCTCAGGTAAAATTAGTTATTTTGTACACTGTTCTTTTATAGCTGGAGTATTTTTATGTTACGTTTTATTAGAAAGCATTATGATTAATGGCTTATGTCAATTTTTCTCATTAGCTGGTCAGATCCTAGAATGCTGAAGTTATATCATTTTCACCTCGGTATTGTTAATGGTTAGTGTAAAGCTCAGAAGACAGAAATGCTCAAGAATATTCATCAAATTAAATTGATTTCTAGGGCTAAGTCCCAAACATATACTTTGCCTGTTTCTGATAAACTAGTACATATTTCCCCCTTACCAATATTTGTGCTTAAAATTCTAGGGGTATAGTAAAAATTTTTTTTTAATTGGAGAAGTCATGTTTTAGTTCAAATCTTCTTTAAGAGGAATATAAAAAAAGATGACAGCTTTGGTCATTTTAAAATACTCATCCCTAATAAGTCACATGCTGAATTGCACTGTTTCAAGTTTTCTCAAATGTGTACTTTTTCCCAATGAATCCTGATTATAAATTTTATTAACTTTTATTATAAACAGTAAGAAGAAAAAGTGAAATAAGAACCTTAGAACAAAGTGAGAAGTGTCTTCTCTCTTATTACCTGAGTATCCTACAAAAACTTGTCTGTCTACCCGCTGAGATCAAAACAGGACTATGTATTTGAGAAGCCTGCCAAATAAGGTCTGAAATTTCAGAAGCCACAGACAGGAAAAAAAAATTATGAAATATTGGCACAGTCATTTGTGTCACTGTGATCTTTGAAATTTACTTACAAGGGACATCAGAAAAACAAGCACAAACAAAAGAACACAAACCCATGTCCCAAACATAAAGATCTTGATAACTACAGAGACCTGGAAGCCGGCAAGTCTTGAAAAGCACCCTAGGTGGTCTAAGTGTAATTGAATAAGAAACTACATGTGACGGGTTGGGGAGATAAAATACACCCAGAAAGACAGCCTTTTCTTCTCTCCAGCTCTCTGAAGGCTAACCATACTCACTGTACAAGTGTGCATCTCAGGCACTCAGTAGGACAACTTATGCATAGGATGCATCTGAGGAAGTTTGGCAGGGGCAGTGAATTCATCACTCAATTAACAGACTATGTCATCTTTTTAAAATGTGGACACTCTCTGTCCAAACCCAGCTCCATGGAGTAACTATAGCTGAGAACAAGCAGACCCATTCAGTGACTCTTCAAGGATGACCATTACCATTAATAGGGACACACCCCTAGTGGTACAGCCAGGTTTATAAAATTTCCTCATGTTAACTTCAGCTGGATTAAATCCATAGCCTATCACAACACCCTGATCTTCCCAAGCCATAAGGCTAATTTGTTTGTATTTAAAATTTGTAGTATCGTATTTCCAAACAGTGAAAACACACTGAGTACTTATGTGCCAGGTACTATAGTCAGTACTTTAGGTAAAAAAACAGCGTGTGTAAGTATATCTAAGTCATTTCATTCTCCCAACTCCATTGCAAGATACTATTTCTCTCCCTGTTTTATGTAATGTCTCTTAATCACAAATTCATCTGAAAACTGGAATATATCATTATTAAAGATTAAATGACAACATATAAATTACGTATCTTGGTTTCTAGCCATGAAAGCTTGACAGAAATTCATTTTCTTCCCCTTTCTTCAACTTTACCCATTTCTTTTGGATATTGTTTTGCTTCAAAAATATTGTTGCATGTGAAATTTAGTATCACATTACTCATCAGGAAAATGAAAATTGTAAGACAGTAAGATACAACTGTACACCCACCAGAAAGGCTTAAACTTATAAAGAAGAAAAATGCAATGCTAATTTTGGTGAGAATATGCAGTTGATATTCTCATACATTACATTAAAAGGAGTATAAAATAGGACTATTCTGGAAAACTCTGATAGCTTCTACTAAAAGCAAGCATATGCCTACCCTGTAACCTAGCAGTTCCATTCCTGACACATAGACGCGACACATGAGTGCCTATGTTCACAAGAATGTTCACAGCACCTATATTTGTAGGAGCTCAGTATGGGAAACAACTCAAATGTCCATTAACAGGCAAGAGGACAAACCAGTGATGGTGTATTCACACTCTCTGATAATCCACAAAACAATAGATGAAACAAAATGGATGAATCTCACAAAGATTTTGTTGAATAGAAGAATCCAGACCCAAGAATACACTTCGTGTGAGTCCACTTCCTCAAAAGTTCTAATTTAGGCCAAACTAATATAGAATGATAAAAGCCCAAGTGGGTACCGTGAGTGGTGGTTACCTCCAGTGGTGGTTGCTATGGTATTAACTGGGAAGGGCACCCGGGAACTTCTTAGGGTGATATAAATTGACATGTCTTGATATGGATGGTGGTCAAATAAGTGGTTACCTTTTTTAAAAAATTGAGGTTAGAGTTAAAACTCGTTAATTTTACTATATGTAAGTTTACCTCAATTTAAGGGTTCTTGATAATGTTTTACTGTTTGAGGCGTTCACCTGCTAGAAACTTTTACAGGATGGCGAAATAAGACCATCCTGGAGAAGTCCGTTTAAATTTAAACAATCTTAAGGGCTCCTGGGTGGCTTAGGTGGTTAAGCATCAGACTCTTCATTTCAGCGCAGATCATGATCTCATGGTTCGTGAGACAGAGCCCAGCGCAGGGCTCTGCACTGACACCACAGAGCCTACTTGGGATTCTCACTCACCCTCTCTTAAAGAAGATAAACAGTCTTGACGTCTAAAGTTCACTTGTTGCTCCTGTGGGGACACAGGTGAACACATAGTCACACCTTCTCCTCAGTGATACGGCAGTTTTAACAACTGTATAGTAAGCTCATTGTTTCCAGTGCCTACCATTTCATAGCTGTCCAGAACAAAGGAAAGATGTTCTGTGCCATAGCTTCTATTTACTATAATTTTCATAAGGCCATCATAGCACTCTAGATGAAGACATTTTTAAGATGTGTGAAACAGGAGACACCTGGCTGGCTCCATCAGAAGAGCCAGTTGTGAATTCGAGTCCCAGGTCGCTGAAACAGAACAAAACATTTGTCCATGATGGGGCAGTCTGCAAAGTCGTTTGCATATGAAAAATGGGTCTGCCAGGGCACCAAAACAAACAAACAAACACACAAAAAAAAAAAAAAAAACAAAAAAGGGGAAAAGGAAAGCAAAGGTCCCTCCTACAGTGTAACTCTCTTAATAAAGCATCCTGCGGCCACTGAAAAATTCCTACATTTAAGGACTGAAGAATCTGGGCTCACCTCTGCAGCTGCATAGCTGGGGGGCCGGGGTGTGACCTACAGAGTCCTTTGAGGCAGAGGGTGAGGAAGTGGCAGCATTGCACTGGAACTTGAGCAGCCTCAACTGTGCAGGCTGTTGAGTGAGTACGAGCTGTGCACGAATCAGTATCATTATACCCCACCCCCACCGCCCCGAATCAGGCCCACTTCTTGCCCTGGCATTCCTGTCAACACTTCGTGTTTCAGCTTCACTCGTGGGAGGTCCCTCCACGCACCATGCTCTCTAGGATGCCTCCTTGCCTTTGTACGTGCCACACTACTCACGTGGAACATTCTTTCTACCCCAACTTCCCGCAAGGGTCTCCTTCACAATGCTCCATTCTAGTATCTCAGACCGTTTTTGGTGTCTCTGATTCACCAAAATGGAAACATCTATCAAGCCATAATGTCATTTCCAATTTGCTTGTCTGTCTCCCTCACTCCATTATTACCTCGTTTTGATTGGGGCCTAGTATTTTTCATTCTTGAATTCCTAATCCATTTGTATAGTTTCTCACACAGAGCAATAGAGGATAGCAGAAAAAAATGTGTTAAGAAGGAATAAATGGGGGAGAAAACCTAATTTTTATATTCTTGTTTTGTGAATTGCTGTACACCTAAAAACAAAACACTCATTTTGACAGCATTAAATGTGTATGAACTTTCCCCCCTCAAAAGAATGTCAACACAAACAGGAATATTCTGATTAAAACGTTAATCTCTCTTCTACCCAATTCCTTTAAACATGGTTAATTAAAAAAAATCCTAACACTGCTCTCATATTCCATTTACTATCACATTGCTACTTCTTTTTTTTTTTTTTTAAATTTTTTTATGTTTATTCATTTTTGAGAAAGAGCAGAGTGCAAATAAGGGAGGGGCAGAGAGAGAGGGAGACACAGAATCCGAAGCAGGCTCCAGGCTCTGAGCTGTCAGCACAGAGCCAGACACGGAGCTTGAACTCACCAACTGTGAGATCATGACCTGAGGTGAAGTCAGACACTCAACCAACTGAGCCACCCAGGCACCCCTCACATTGCTACTTCTAAACAACATGTTATTCTGGTTTCTTTTTCTCAGGGCTATAGATTTGGGGAGGGTTCAATTTCATTCAGCTGGAAGAGAGGACAAACCCCATTAGAAGATCCATACAAGCTTTCAGAAGTCGTGAAACTAATAACATTGGAGAACTCAAGGAGGTATTCAGGGCAACATGGGAGTCCATCATACCATGCTGCATTGGGACTCTCAAAGTTATTTCTTCTGGATTTCAATGTGTTCCTCCAATAGAGGAGAGCTTACTATTTCTCCAGGTTCATTAGGCCTCTTCCTCAGAAGTACTGTGTTTACAGCACCCTAAAATTGGGTTCTGTAGTTAGAGTCCATCTCTTCCTATGATATAATAGCAAAAGGTACAGACTAATTGGTTATCCTCATGTGCAGAGTGAAATCTTAGTTTTAGATTAATTGCAATACCTTTCAGGCCTGGGTGCCTTCCAGAATCATTAAGCTATTATGTATCTAGGGGATCCACGATAATTGAATTCATGAAGCGTCGGGCCTACATCCTTGCTAAAGAAAATCTGTTCCCGCCCACATCACCTACAAGAAGAATAGGTCTAGGCGGCCATATTTTTATCTTGTGATTCAATTTCCCTACCATATCCATGTAGGCCAGTGTGGATATGTGACCAAAGCTGAGTCAATGAGATTCCTTAGGAAAGTGAGAGAAACCTATGGGTGAGATGTGAATAAAACAATTATAAGATCGTATAGTACTGGACACTGTGGCAAGTCTTAGCAAAATAATGGAGTAATAAAGAAGGCTGGTTGACAAAAACACAAGTACAGAGTAGACGGGCCAAAAGTAGCCAAAAGGAGACTCTAGGGCCCCATAAGAGAGAAGCCTGAGTCCCCATGGTATCTGGCTGTATTTCCATTCCAGGTGCTGGATATCCTAGAGAGTAGCCTTAGAGAAAAATTTTTATTTAAGTTAATTTAAATGGATTATCAATTACTTGCAAGCAAACTACATCAAAAACAGCAATTTTAATGTAACTGTAACAATGAGCTCTATGATCGTTAATTTTATGTCGACTTGTCTGGGCCACAGGGTCTTGATATATGATTAAACATCATTCTGGATATTTTTGTGAAAGTATTTTGGATCCTATTTAACTTAAATCAGGGATCTTAGGGAAAAGCATATTGACCTCCATAATGTAAGTAGGCTTCATCTAACCAGCTGAAGGCCTGAATACAACAAAGACTGACCTCCCAAGCAAAAAGGAATGCTCCAGAAGACTGCCTTTGGACTTTGTCTGTAACTTGTACTTATTCCTGGTTTTAAAGCAGACAGCCTTTGGACTCAAACTCCAAGTCTCTCCTCGGTCTTCAGTTTGCCAGCCTCCACCATCAGAGCTTGGATTTGCCAAGACTCCAGAGTCACATGAGCCACTTCTGTAAAATCTGGTCAATGTTCCTCCCTCCGCCTCATATATAGATATGAACACACATACATACTTACGCACACACATACACATCCTGTTGGCTCTATTTCTCTGAAGAACCCTTACTAATACAATGTGCAATAACTACAAAGTGTAATTACTTGCCCATAATATGTATTCCCTAAGTCCAAGTTATTACAAAAGACGTGTTGAATTCTGTTCATCTGCAGTGCACGGTCTCTGTTTTATTAGATTGGAAAGGTCTCATATTTACTAAACACCAACTGTAACATATGCCCAAACCAAACATGTTAATTTCTAAACAATAGAAAGCAGTATTTTTGTTTAATTTATAATGAAGAAAACTAAGGTTCAGAGAAGTTTTCTATCTTGTCAATGATCATTCTGACACTGTGCTATGTAATTCTTTTTGTTGTCAAGTACTTAAATGATGTATTTGCTTGTAGAACCTGAACTCTATTGTCTAGTTGGGCCTCAGATGAAAAAAAAAAGGGGGGAGCAGGCAGATGTAAGATGCACGGGAGTGCAAAGGAGGGAATTCTGAATTTGGAATCAGAAAAGCCCACTAATATGTGGCTTAACCTAACCAGGATCTTCCCCCCACCCCCCCAGCTGAAAAGGAGAGTAACGGTTTACTACACTTGCTTCAGAGGATCGCTATCAAGTTCAGTTCATTTGATGTGAAGCAAAGTACTCTGCAAATTGCAAAGCACTTTACAAATGTTACATTTTAGCACCACTTCACTTTCTGTCTCTGTGCATTTCAGCGGAGTTTGTGAAAAACAACACCTTTTGTAGAACTGGAGCATTCCTTTTTCTCAGAGAGACAGAAAACAAACACCCCCTATAAACATTTGCTAAATGTGAGCTACATTATGTGACAGCAAGCCCACCACACATTGCTCTCCAGTAAGATTCCATTGTTATAATTAATACAAGATTTACTCTCAGCTCTTTCAGGTATTAAAGTAGTTTTCAGATCAATAGGGACATAAAGTGACTTTCTAGCATTGCTACCTCATCCAAGAATGTTAGAGCTGCAAGGGACCTTAACAATCATCTCATAGTTGGCCAACTGCAGCCTACAAGCCAAGTACCACCCGCCCTCTGTATACAGCTGGTGAGCTGGGCATAGTTTACATTTAAAAACATTTCAGGGGCACCTGGGTGGCTCAGTCAGTTAAGCATCCAACTTTGGCTCAGGTCACGATCTCATGGTTCATGGGTTTGAGCCCCATGTCAGTCTGTGTGCTGACAGCTCAGAGCCTGGAGCCTGCTTCAGATTCTGTGTCTCTCCCTATCTCTCTGCCCCTCCCTTGCTCATGCTCTCTCACTCTCCCTCTCAAAAGTAAACATTAAAAAAAAAAAAAAAACATTTCAAACAGTTGTTGAAAACAATGAAAATAATATTTTATGACCTGTGACAATTATGCAAAATCCCAATTTCAGCCTGTCTTCATCTATTCAGGCTGCTGTAGCAAAATACCACAGAACAGGTGACCTGTAAGCAGAAATGTGTTGCTCATAGTTCTAGAGGCAAAAATTCAAGATCAGGGTGCCAGCACGGTTGGGTGAAGGCCCTCTTTTAGGTCACAGACTTCTTGTGTCATCACATGATCGAAGGCACTACGGAGACTCTTTTCCAAGTCACTAATCCCTTTCATAAGGTTCTACCTTCAAGACATAAGTATTTCCCCAAGTCCTCACCTAATATCACCTTTGGGGATTAGGGTTTCAACATATGAATTTTCAATATATGAACATCCAGACCATTATTACACAATGTCCCTAGTAAGTTGTATTGGAACACAGCTACATTTATTCGTTAGGTATTGTGTATGGCTACTTTCCCAAGCTACAACAGCAGAGTTGAGTAGTTGCGACAGAGACTATGTGGCCAACAAAGCCATTTACAGTGTGGCCTTTTATAGAAAAAGTTTGACACGTGTGAGCTAACCCAATCTTATTTTATAGATGAGGAAACTAAATCATTGCAAGATAAAACTACTTACTCTAGGTAGCTCAGCTAGCCTATCATTTAATGCAGAATTAAGGCCAAAACCTAGTTTTTCTGTCCATTTTTGATCATGTTGAATTTAATGATTGAAAATTAGCTTTAATTATAAGTTTTTATGCTATTAATTTTTTGAGTAGAGTTGACACAGCATATTACACCAGTTTCAAATGTACCACATAGTAATTCAACATCTTTATGTTACACTACTCATCTTTAAATCATATAGCTTCCTTGTGCTAATTAATCAATTTATCTTAAAATCTATGCTCACATCAGCTAACTTCATACAAAAAATTCATCTTGAAGATATTTTATGTGTTCAATGAAATGGATTTTATATTGTATTATTCTTAAATAGTTCTAAGTAGAAGTTATTGGAGAACAAAATGATGATGAAAATTAAATATTTCACTTGACATATCAATCAAATGAAAATATGCTCTGCTTTTATTCCACAAAGCGATAATATACAGAACATTCAAACACTTTCAGACAAATTGGACACATTGAATTTTCTTCCAAGAGATGATTGACAATAAGATGAGAAAATAATTCCTTAGTCTATGTTTAGTGAATAGAACTAGACCAGTTAATTTCCCAAATGTAAGCTGAATTTCAGTCTTTCGTAAAATAAAAAAGAAAGTGCGTCTGAAGTCGAAGCATCCCCTTCACATCACCAGAAAGTCTCTACTGGGTTCCCGGTGAAATCAATTACCTACGTACCTCTTAAAATACCCATCTTCGGGAGGTAACGTTGAAGGCGGTGGTTCTCAACTAGGGGTGATTTCGTTCCCCAAAGGATATTTGACAGTGTATGGAGACACGTTTGGTTGTCAAAATGGGAATGGGAGGAGGGTACTCCTGGAATCCAGTGGCTAAATCCAAAGGTGATGTTAAATGTCCTAGAATGCACAGGACAGCCAGCCTTCACAAAAAAGATTTATCCAGGCCAAAACGTCAGTAGTGCAGAAGTTGGGAAATCCTATTTTAAAGGGAAATCATTGGGCTAGCCCAAAGCATTCAGCAAATTAAATCTCCAGAGCTTAAATGTCAAGCCATCATTTGGTCCTCAACTAGCACGATACAGCAAGTATTTTTATGGATGCCTGTTTAACAGTTCATTCTTTAAACTATTTTTATTCACTTCTTTCTTCTAGCAAAGAAATGGATAAGCATGGAGATTATGCCCCCCACCAGAATTATTTACTTTCTTTCCAGTCACTTTGATTATTGATCTTAACCTACAAGTTCTAGGATAATTTTTCTCATGATTCAGTTATCTTCCCAAAGAAATTTATTTGGACTCTGATCTATTTTTTTCTCAATAGGAACCTGATAAACTAAGGACTTCTATTTGACTTCTATCCACGATGGCTGATACAGTAAAATAACCTAATGATAACAGAAAAATGCTAAGTCACATGTACCTTTGAAGGGACATGCTGGGGCACCTGGGTGGCTCAGTGGCTAAGCATCCGACTCTTGATTTCAACTCAGGTCACGATCTCACAGTTCATGGGTTCGGGCCTGTGTGGGGCTCTGTGCTGACAGTGTAGAGCTTGCTTGGGTTTCACTCTGTCTCCCTCCCTCTCTCTCCCTCTGCCCCTCCCCTGCGCTCTACGTCTCAAAATAGTAAACTTTAAAAAATTAAAGATAAAGGGAAATACCCAAATACAATAGGATCGTATCTACATAGCTCTAGACACTTGCAACAGGCACATTTAAAGAAGAAAGCAAGAATGGCCCAGCAACTATGTAGTTTTTCTTCTCATAGTACTTTCTCTAATTCACAGTGTAACCTGCCCAACGACACTATTACAGGCACTATGTTAAAGTCTCTTAGATCACTAACTTAAGGACTGCCCTTTCCCCAACATAATCAGTAGATGAGGTAATTACGATCTTGCACTTTCTCTTTCAGCAAATACTTTCAAAGCACGCATCTAGTGCTACCTTGAGGATGTAATTTTATTCTGCATCACTTTTGCTGAGTATTAATTATTGGTTCAGTTCCTTAACTAATCGTCCAATTTGGGGAACAGGAAGTCTACCAACTCAAGCTCAAAGTTTTCTTTAATGAGACAAAATACCAAGACTCTGTAATAGCATTTGGTTCTTTTGAGTAACCATTTCAGAGCACTTCATCTAGAGCACAGTTATCTAATCCAGCATTTACCTATTAAAGGGTAATATATCTAGCACCTAAAATACTCTCAATTCTTTGCCAAAGGCTACATGAACCAAATTGTCTACAAACAGGGTTCCCATGAGGTAAAGGAGCTAATGTTACCACATGCTAAATGCAAAGATAAAAATACCCACTGATTTTTATGGACGTGTATAAAAGGAGAGCCTAATCTGGCTTTGGGGATTCAGGGCAATTCTCCCTACATCCATCCAACTCACCTGAGTCCAGTATTAAACTATGGGAAGGAGTTGGGCAGGAGGTGTGATTCACATTTTCCAGGCAGTCGGAAATACCTTGTGCAACAAAGTCCAGCTATGAGGAATTTCAAGATTTGAGGAAGGGAAAAACAAAATATAACCGTAGAGAAGTAGGCAAAGGACCGATCACTGAAGGTGTTATATACCATACCTAGGAGGTTAGATTTTATTATACAGTAGAAAGGAAAACTGAAGAATGTGAAACACTACAGCAACCTTGTCTTACTTGCATTTTAAGTGGACCATTTTGGTGGCCGTGGGAAGGATCAATTTGAAGTAGACAACTGTAGTATTTTGGATCTGAGAAAAAAGGAGACTGATCTTGGAAAGTATGAATAGACAGAAGGAGTGGATCAGAGACATATTTATGAGGAAACCTGGCAGAACTAATTGGCTGATTATATAAGGGATGAGAGCCAACAAAGCAAAAGGCGTAAGCCCAGGTTTTCCAGTTCAGACAACTTGGTGAATGTGTGATACTAGTAATTGGAAGGAAGTATGGAGAAGCAGCAGATGTGAAGGAACTTGATTAATTTAGCAATGGCCAAATGATCCGGGCAGAAGTTAGACTTAGTGCTTTCTCTGCTGCAGTTTTTCTTCCTCCTAACCATATACGGGCATCATTTCCTTACGTAAACAATGTGCCATGTTTGCTTTTAACACAGGATACCACTCATGGATACATTTCTGGCACCTAAACCAGCTCTCCTGTGTGATCCCTTAAGAAACAGTTAGGAGACTCATTCGATGCTCTGTGAGCATGGGGACTTTTAAGATATGGAAACTTTACTGGCCTATATAAATTCGTAGAGAGAGAGTGTATGCTCAGTTTAATAAAAATTTGAAACTGAGGTGGGGTCATGCCAGAGGCCTCATTTTGATGAACCAAGGTCTCTCTGCTTAAGTGACTCACTTCAGAAGAGACAGTCTCGAAATATTACAGGGTAGAACAATCACCCTGTGTTGCTTGCTAAAATGCAGATTCTGTCATCATGGGCCTTATCTTAGTAAGTTTGGGTAGAATCCCAAGAAACCGATTTTGTAACAGGCAGCCCTGGACCACACTTTGAAAAAACACCTCAAAAGCTCATTTGGTGGATAAATCTCCCTCCAAGCCAATTTAGTATATTAAATGTTGCTGTGAATAGATTTACAAATAAGAGAATCAATCCTTCCTTCCTTCCCCACCTACCGATCTATCCATCCATTGTTGAAAAGCTTTACTTATTTGGGGGAGAAGAAGTAAAACTTATCCATGCCATCCCTAAAGGGCAGTTCCTACACACGTGCCTCTGCAAATGTAAGTAGAGAAGGAGAGCCACTGGTTGAAGAATACCCAAATGCTTTTAAAGTAAATTATGTGCGATAAGCATGAAAATTGAACACCCTTCTCCTCAAGTTTTTGTTGTGCCAGCCCCCCATCACAGCCATTCCGGTACTGTATCTTTTTCAAATACTCGAGAGCCTACAAAATTTTGTTCAGCACTGTTTTCCTTATTTGATCATTAATACTGGGCATCATTTTAAAAAATGTCTAGTTTAAATTACTTTTAGCTTTGAATGTGTTCTTCCAAACAAAAGCCCTGAATGTTCTCTTCCCTCCCTCCCCATCCCTATCCGGAATCTCTTCCTTGGTTAGTTTGTCAAGGCCTTAGGGTAGAGAGGGCAGGCGTAGAGAGGACCAATTCTACCACTATGGGCATGAGTTATGGGTGCTTTGGATTTGGCCCCCAAGTAAACAGGCCATTGCTCACTTGGTACTATCACGTTCCATTGGTATCAAAGGAGCGTGTGCTTGAGTGACTATCGCAATTCCAAGAGGCATAGATGAAGGATAAAGGGGGTGTATAGAAGATATTGCAAAATTCTGACCATAAACACGGTCTTTGGGAGCTCTGGTTCACAGATACCCATGTAAATTGAATAGAATAGAAACTTCTGAAGTTGTAGGTCACATGAGTGGAAAAAAAACTCATGAAAATAACAGAGAAATCCATAAACAAAAAAATAGGAATAGGGACAACCATTCTTCCAGACTGGTCATCTACAAATCAAAACAGGGCAGCTGAACTCAATTTATTTCTGTATCTGTAAATGATCGCTCATGATTAAATTTTGAAAACCTGTGAAGGGTTTGCTTAAAACCTTTTCCTCTGTTTGCTATCAGAAAATCTGTTCTGCCCAGATGCCAGCCTAAGAAAGGGCACTTAATCCAGTTTCTCTCCAGCTCTGCTGAATCTGTGTCAGCTTTCCTCCATGTGTGGTTCTTCTAAGAGCTATTCCCGTGGGAATCACCAAGGAGCTTGTTGACATGCCAATTCCCGGGCCCACCACCTACCTACTGAATCAGCATCCTTAGAGGATGGGCTCGGATATTTGGATATTTGCTTTGCTCACCAGCTGCCCAAGTGATTCCTCAGCATTCTCAGAATTGCATGTGTCTTTATTGTTGGTTCATTTTTTTTTTTAATTCTTCAATAAGCATTTACTGGCTAGTTATTTTTTATTTTCGTCAGCCAGAGCTTTTAAAACTGCTTTTCATGGAAGATAAGAGAAGGACAGCAAGGATATGATTAGTTTTCGGTAGATGAGCTTGGAGCCAATTGAGTTATACCAACAGACGGGGGGGGGGGGGGGGTGAAAACCCGCTGCTGGGGAGTTAGTGTTCTCTTTCCCTGAGGAAGTCCTCCACAAGGAAGGCAGAACCCTTTCCCCTGGAGACAGACCTTGCCCTGAATTCCTGGGACTCCGTAAGTCATCTGAGAAGCAGGTGGCCCTGGACTTAGACTCCCAGCCACATCCTCCCTCTTTCCCCAGCGACCGCACACTTTTCAGTCTTTTCTCCCTAACAGAGGCCACCAGAAGACAGAGCTCTCCGGAGAGACAGGGGGGTTTCTTGTTGCCTCAGGAATTTCCGTCAGGCTGCCCAAGGAACATTTCACAAAAAGGCAAGTCACATGGTGACCACTCAGCAACCTGGATCAAGCCACCATTTGAAACACACCAGATTTTTTTTCTCTCCCGGGTTTTAGTGCCGAGCACATGTTTTCTTTCTTTTCTTTCTCTCACTTTCTTAAAGGGAATCTGAGGTTGGCATGCTGAGATGAAAAGACAAAAGTTTCTTTATTAGTAGCCCTTAAAATTTTTTTCCTGACAATACACTGTGTTGACCTAAAAGCAGTTTATTCTTCGAGTGTCTCATCTTTTAGGTACTTAGTGGAATCAGCCCATAAGACGTTCCCTGACCTTGTTGGCCACAGTTCACTGACATGTCTAACAGGTGTGTGCTTCCTCTCCTACTGGGGACACTTAACTGCTACTACTAACATGTGGTTCAGGAGTGTCTTATCCTGACCAAGCAAAAACTTGGGTTTATTGATATTCCTGTATGTGTCCTGTCAAGATCCAGGATTTCAGGTGTGAAAAGGAAACCTTGGAAGTCTTAAATTGAAAACACACACTGAAATAAATCTCAACCTGATTGTTTCCTACAAGCTTGAGACCATCGAAGGCAAGTTGGTTTCTGGAATGTCTGGCATCAACTGTAGAAGACACACTCAATAGAATGGACACTGGTTACCAATACAAGAAATTATAGAAGTAGAAAACATTAGTAATTAAGCAGGTTTTATCCTCATCTTGTAGCCTACCTCGATCACTACTCTCAAGGATTTCCCTTGTGTTACCCACTTCACTTTCGTTAATCCTTTGTATAATATAAAAGAGGACTAAGAGAAGAAAAAATGAGAGAAAACTGAGCTTTTTGACTGGATTCCAAAAAACTGAGAGCTTACTACACCTACAGTCCAAAAAAAAAAAAAATTAGGAGGGATATTCCTGATTGTATATTATTTACTTCAAAGAGTACTGTTATCATTCAATGGGGCTCATACTCATTAATGACATGGAATTATATTCTTTTTTATTTTAATTTTATCTTGAGAGACCGAGAGAGTACATGTGTTTGCATGAGCACAGAGAGAGAGAGAGAGAGAGAGAGAGAGAGAGAGAGAGAGACAGAGAGAGAGACAGAGACAGAGACAGAGACAGAATCCCCAGCAAGCTTGGCACTATCAGGGCACAGCCTGATGCAGGCCTTGAACTCACAAACTGTGAGATCATGACCTGACACAAAATCAAGACCTGGACTCTTAACTGGCTGAGCCACCCAGGTGCCCAAAAATGGAATTGTATCGTTAGCACTATTTTTTTCTCAGTCCCACCAGAATAACTGACATACCGTCTCTAACTCAACAAAGATGAACCACAAAGTGAGAAGTTCTGTCCTTCATTATCAAGACCTCTATTCTCAGAAATGGGGACCAGCGCCAGACTAGCTACAAAGACCGAAACTCAGAAGTTATCCTAAATTCTTCCCTTCACCACAATTCATCAACTTCACAAAGCCCTGTGCATTTTACCTCCACTCCTGTTGCCGTAACTCACGTCCTCATCAATTCTCTGGATTTCCAATTTCATCTCTGAGCTTCCAATCCTACCACCTCCTCCCCATTCTAGACAGTACAGCCAGAGTCATCTATCTATCCCATGCCTGAATGCGGCAGTCACCTCCCTGCTAAAATCCATTTGATGATACTCATGGTTTTCAGGATAATCGTCAAATGTCATAATTTAGCAGCTAAGGCCCTCTGTGATTTCCAACACTGCTGAATATTCTAGTCCTCTGCTATTTGAACATCCAATCCACTTAAACCATTTTTAGCCTATGTTCTTTCATTCCCACAGGGCATGGTAGCCTTTACCACAGGGAATCATAGCACTGGGTCCAAGTCAAGACTTCAACTCTTCACTTTAAAGAGGAGGACACCAAGTTATAGAAAAGTTAAGTAACACACCCATGATCATACAGGTGGTTAGGAACACAACAGAGTTAGGCTTCAGTGTTTAGGTCTAACTCCAGAATATAATTTCTTTAACCTATTTTGACATTGCTCAACATGCAAAATCAGATTCCTTCTCAGGATAAAACTTTGAAGATCCTAACATGATACTGACCATTTGGGCTTCATGGACAGACTGACTTAAATGTTTGCACCACAATCTATTAGAACTACAGAGTTTCCCTTTCCCCTAGTGCAACCCATCTTTCAGAAGCCTTCTTTTTAGTAGGTCCACTGAGATTTCAATAAACAAAGCTCTCCACCCTAAAAATTCTCAAATTCAACATAAGTTACCAAAATAAAATCTCCCAAATAAAACAATGGCAGAGAGAGCTAATAATGACTATGAAATATGCTAAGAACATTCTGTCACTGAAATAAACATGACTTTTTGTCATTAATAAGATGAAATCTTGAAACACATAAGAACGTAGCAAATGACAACTGAAGAGAAATAGTTTCAACAGGGTCCCATTTGAAATGCATCCGTTTGAAAACAGCCTCTGTCTTTTGGCTATCATCATGATATGCCTGTCCAAAAATTCACTTTCAAATGTTATTTCCAAATGCAATCCCACATTCAAAATAGGAGTTGGTTGGCATGTTCAAAATTTGCTGAGATGGACAAAGCAACAAATGAGATGTTTTCAGAGGAATAATAAGTATATTCCAACATTCATTCACTGAGTTTAATTCATGCTTCAAATGCCAGCCTCCCCCTTCTAGTTCTTTAGTATCCTGTTTCTATTAGGAAATGGGAAATACAGAAAATAGGATTATAAAGCCATTTCTAATTATTGGTGTGATGCTGAAATAAGGTACCAAAGAAACACATTTTCAAGGAGAGGACATGGGGGAAATTGGCATGAGCCAAGTCTGTGAGAAATGGTGAGTGATCAGAGTCTAGTTAAACCTAACCTTGCCATCACGACCTCTACTGTGTTACTGACAAGTCAGAGCACTGGAATAAACATATTATATCAGAAAAATGCCTGGAAGGGGACCAAAAATTACCTGTTGAATAGAGGAATTGGGTTTGTTAGCTTATGATTTCAATGGGCTCCTGGACACCCAGAGAATCCATCCATTAAATTAACATGGTGGTGGTAGGGTGGGGGAGGTGGAGTAAGAGACTGGGAAAGGGGGCACTGTTTGTAAATATTTAATTTATGGACTAAAGCAGGAAGAACAGTGATCAAAAGATGTAAATGTTTGCTCAGGAACTTCCAATTTATTTGAAATATTAAAAGCAAGGCAAGAAGACGTAGGGACTAGCAAAGCAGACAAGACAGCAGCAATCCAAACGGGGAAAAAAATTCCATGGCATTCCTATCCAGCACGTTGAGGCTATCAAACCCACATACAGAAGCAGCTCTCATTTCAAGTATCACTGAAAGAATTTGGTTGTCACTTTTTTTAACGAGTTTGAAATATGCTCACTATCTGAAGTTTCCTAGGATAGATCAATACCTTTCAAAATTACAGATGTCATTTGGAAAGGAACTTCTCTAGGACAACACATCATTTTTAGCATATTGAGAAATTTGGAAAGCTACCCATCAGTTTGCTTAATTAGATGAATTGTTTTTTTGTTTTTTTAAATGTATATTTATTTCTGGGACAGAGAGAGACAGAGCATGAGCGGGGGAGGGGCAGAGAGAGAGGGAGACACAGAATCTGAAGCAAGCTTCAGGCTCCGAGCCATCAGCACAGAGCCCAATGCAGGGCTCGAACCCACAGACCTTGAGATCATGGCCTGAGTCAAAGTCAGACGCTTAACCGGCTGAGCCACCCAGGTGCCCCAGATGAATTGTTATAAAGCACCATGTTAATAAAGCACGGTGGGATTGAACCGTATACGGACCACAGTATTGGCACACAGGGCTGACAATGCCTGGTGGTATCAAGCATCAACAGCACTTTCTGTTAAGAAACAGGACAGCTGTTCTCAAAATCAGTATTCTACTTCTAATAGATACTTCTCTGCTGGTTTTGTGACTAGGAAGTGATGAATAGCATTTCCCATAAAAGAAAAAAAAAATAGAGCATTAATGAATAATATATTGAGAGTCGTATAAGTACACCTGTTAAGAAGGTCATTATGTAAGTTAAAAAACATGATTTTGGGGTCGGGCCAAAGAATGCCTTTAAGTGAAAAATGTCTCTTGCTGCCCGTGGAATTGCCAGAGTCAATTTTCTCAGTCCTAGTTGGATTTGTCAAGATATTCTTTGCCCCAGACTCTTGATTCAATTGTGATTCTGGAGGAAAATTTACATTCATTTGTAAGCTCCCTGGCCTCATTCTTTCTCATGCCCTATCACACATGTTGTTCCAATACAGCAAAAGCACTTATGTCCAAGGACACTTCTCTCCCACTCCTTATTCCCAAATTGGTTTTTCCTCCTAAATACTCTTTTAGGGAAGCAAACCATCGCCATGACAACAATATGCTGGGGGTTTGAACAGGACCTGGGGCCAGGCTTTGTGAAAGTTAACACCGGTTTTTGTTGAACAGGATAAGGAAACAGTGGCCAATGCTCTGTGGTGAGGAACCACTTAACTGGACAGAACTAATTGTCCACATCAAACTTGACCCAACCAAAATTCAGCCTCAGCAAGAAAAATAAAAATAAAATCAATAAATAAAAATAAAATATTGCAATATAATTAATTCAGGACTAATTCTTTAATCCTCCATTGTAGACACTTAGGCTCAATATCCAGTGGTCATTAAATCCCAGTATCATGTTAATATGGAAAAGAGAATGAAGAACTTTGCTTTGCCTTTTTAACTTCACATGGATGTGGGACATTCAGAGATATGAACTCTCCCCCCCTCCCCCCCCCCCCCCAAATAAATGTTAGCACATTCTCTCTTCTGGAGAAAAAAATACACGCTTTGTCCACCTTGTAAATTTTATTTGTATTTTCTTCCCTATAATAAGGTCGATGATGGTGCAATTATTACGGAGTTGTGGGGACTTTTTCAGTACCTTCAATGCATTTGCTTCTAGAAAGGAAGTGCTGCAGACACAGAGTCACAATTCTAAGCTCAGGTGTAGTACCATTCTTTTGTGTAACTCAGAGCGGGAGCTGGAGGCATACGTTCAATACATATTCAACCACACTTTCCCACCACTGGCTTCACTTAGGAGACTAAAATTATCATGCCTTTCTAAAAACAAGGACACCAAAGAAGTCACAATCTGATGAGATTCATTCTCTGTCTTTACCTGAGCGACCACCTAAGGACACAAGGCTTTTAAAATAGTGAGGAGAATCCTTTGTTCTCTCAGGTTCCATTTAAAGGGAAAGTGGGTCGAAGGGCTTCCCCAGGGAGGGGGGAAAAAAAACCAGGAGCCAAATGCCTGGAGTAGGAGATTTCACTCCCATTACTATTCCCACCCTCCCAAAGAAGTTAATTAATTCTATTTTAGGAATGTTTAGGGCGGGGGGCTGAGGGATGGAGGGGAGCACTCGGGGAGCCCATTCTCTGCCACCATAATCTCATTCCCAAATGTGGCTCAGACCATCTCTCCTCCCTAACACCGTGGGGGTCTACAGCCCGCTGACAGCCTCTCTGAGCCAGCCTTGGGCAACTGAGCCAGCACTGTAAGCATTTGTGCTCCCCGAAAGGTGTGTCCCAGCCCAAGTGCGAAGTTGGGTATTTAGACCTGCAAAGCACAATTAGAGCCATTCAAAGCAGCAAGTTACAGTACCTTAAGAAGTCTGACAGATGGGAGGAAGGCTGCGTGGCAAAGCTTCCGGATGGTCCAGTTTAGGGGACGAGGAGCATCAGTTTGATTCATGACCCCTTCCAAATTCCACCGGGAAAACCAAAAATTGCAAACCTGAGCAATGCCTAGAAAATAGACGGTCCCCCACGGCCTTGGCATCCCATGGTCATCTCCACACCTGCAAATTCCATTAGGGCAGAGGCTTCCTGGAACTTGGGAGACTACTCAAGTGGCGTTTCCTGAGCCACCGAACCTTCTTAAGAAAGCCACCTCCCCTCTCCCTGCAGCCGTGCTCATGCATACCAAATGTGGCTGAATGGAGGCACACTGCCTGCTGCTCCGGGGAGGGGATGCACCGTTTTGAAGGAGAAGGACAGCCTGCACAAAACAGTCTGTGGTCGCAGTCAGAGCAGTGTGCTCCGAACGCACGCTCCCTCTCCGGCTCTCCTCCCAGTAAACGCAAGTCAGGCGTTGGGGGAGAACCCGGGCCATTTGCTCCGCTAGCTTGCTTTGGGGGGGAGCCAGGAGGAGAGCAAGAGGGAAAATCAATAAATCCAGAACGAGGGAACTTGCACTTTCTTGCACAAAGCATCTTTGAGGGGCTGGAAACTGGCACGAGGGGAGGGGCTAGGGCACAGAGGGAGAAGGGATGCCTTCGAATGAGAAGATAAACACTTCCCTTTTGATTTACGTGACACCGTAAATTGAGACCTGTTGTAAGATGGATCCATAGTAAAAGACACCTCTGTCATGCGCTGAGGTTTTTATTAACTGTGAGTGAAGGTCCTCGCCCTGATATATACATTATGTAGATGACAGGCAGGCTGCCCGCACAGAGAGAAGCAAACTAACACAGAGACAGTGGGAGCGGCAAGTTATCCCTTTCATAGAAAGCAGTGCAAACTAATTTATGTTTGGCTTACCTTTTAGAAATGGCAGTTTCTAAATCGGGGCTTCTATCTTCCTGGAAAGCCACTGATACTCTGTCTCTGCAACAAAAGTTTAACCCTCAAGGTGCCACGCAGGATGCTCTCTATAAAAGATCAAGTTTCCTCAAGTGGGGATACTGACTCCCATCATTTTCTAAGGATGGCTTTGAGAGAGAAAGAGAGAGAGAGAGAGAGGCAGGAAGGCTGAGTTAGCATGGTTCAGGCTCCTGTGGCCAAAGAGAATAAAGGAGAACTTTCAATTGGAAAGCAGAAATTGGATAATTTCACTTTGGTAGAAAGTGATGAAATTCTGGTGGTTGGAAGAGGAAGTTCATGTCACAACCAAGTGTGAACTTGCCACACATCCTCTAGACATCAGACCACAGTGGGTGCAGTTGACCGATGGCATGGCGGCCCAGAGATTCACCACATCCTTATAGGATTGCCATCTTACGTTATTTTCCCTCTTTAAGTCCCTCCCCATGACTACACTGATTTTCCACATCTAATTAACTCGAGGAGATTAGTAAATCCTAGCTCCACGATTTATGCATTCTGAAGCGGCATTAAGACGGGGAGGGCAGACATGCTACACTGGGACCCTGCTGTAATTCAGAATTTGGGATCTGAACCCACCCTTTATTCCTTCGAATAAATACCTGACACGTTGCATTATAACACTATTTCCCTCGCAATAGTCCTGTGTTAGAGCACCAAGGACACTTGCAGAAAAATCTCATCTAGTGGTGGAACTCAGACCACTGACTTGCCTTGTAGAAAATTCAGTGTCTGATTATCACTGTAATAGGTCCCCCGTGCAGTTGGTTCATTTTCTGTCACCATTCTTTTTCCACAAAGCATTAAAGATAACTTTAAAATAACAACAGCTAACACACACATGTCAAGCATTGTGGTCAGCATTCCAGATGCATTTCCAAAGTTCGTGTCATCAACAGCCCTATGAAGTAGATGCAGTGGTCATATCCCCACTTTAAAGATTAAGCAGTTGTGGACTTGAGAAACTACTAACAGGCAGAAATCACGTAACTAGGAAAAGTAGGATTTGGATCAAAACCAGTCTATTGGACTCCAAAGACAAGCTCTCTCTTCTTTCTTCTTTTTCTTTTATAATTAAGGGGACCCAGTGCCTCTGTTTTCTGGTGACTTAACTATGTAAGAGCTGAGCTAAAAGCACTTAAAGAAGAAATCCTCAGCATTTCTTTCAGGTAATTTCTTTGGTGTGATGTTGATGCAGTAGTGACCCAAAGAAATTGTAGAATCAGGCTACATGGTTCAAACTCTAATTCTGACCCTGGCCTTGGGCAATTTACTCACCTAATCTGTGCTTTGCAGTCTTCATCTATAAACAGAGATAAAAATGGAAACACACCTGAGGTTATTGTGAGGACCACACGAGCTACTCAGGTGCCCTCAGAACAGTGCCTGGTACAGACTAAGTCCCTTCCACCAGGATCCATCTTCCAGGCAGCTTGTGTTGAAGTTGAAGGAGGAACCCACTGGTAATTTCCATTCAGCATGCATGAGTGTATGCATTTCTAGGACCAGGTAATGAGGTTGAGCAAGACAGAGTGAATTTCAATGTTTCCTATCAGTTACCATGCGTTTCCTAACCGGGGTAAAGAGGAAGGCGGGAGCCTTTAAGGTAAGTATGGGCTTCCTCATGCTATACTGCAGCGTGGTATTCAGCAGATTATAAGAGGTTGCTCTGAGTGGAGCTTTGAGACTCCAGGATCTCTGAACTATTAAATGCTAAGCAGTGGTTCCCTTGCAGTTGTGAGAAGTCTGACCCCAAGAAAATGCTGCAACATGCAGTCCCCTCTCATCTGCCCCTCACTGTTCAGGACCCCACAAAAATGACAGTGTCATTCTGAAAACTCACAACCTTTGATCCTAGTCCCTTTAATTCTTAGTGAATGACGTTAGTCAAAGAGAATAGTTAGGAACCCTGCAGAACAGGAAGCAGGAGGATTCTCAGCCCTCTCTAATGGCAATTAGAGAGCAGCACAGAACCTCTGGAGGATTACTCTGGAGACGATGCTGCAAGAGAGGTATAGATCAAAGAAGGCTGGCAGCGCCTGAAGGGGGGGTTCTTATTCCATCACTGGAGTAGTTTGTGCCAGAATTGTTTGCTATCACAACATTTCAAGCAGGGTTCTCAGGAACCCACCCCCTTCAAGAAATGCAATTTTTGCATGGAATGCTGCCTTCCTGGGTTTGAGAGAGAAGTCTAATGAGGAAAGAGCTGAGATCACACGAGCGAGCCAAGCCCTCAACATTAGCCTCTCATCAATCCAAAAGGCTTGTTTACAAATTTGATGAACGTGGATGTTTACACATCTGCAGAAAAAATTCTAGCAGACTTAAATACCTGACAAAGCCGGGTGCCTGGGTGGCTCAGTTGGTTAAGCAGTTAAACGTCTGACTTCGGCTCAGGTCATAATCTCATAGTTTGTAGGTTTAAGCCCCGCGTCGGGCTCTGAGCTGACAGCTCAGAGCCTGAAGCCTGCTTGGATTCTGTGTCTCCCTCTCTTTCCCTTCCCCACTCATGCTCTCTCTCTCTCAAAAATAAATATTTTTTAAAAAATTTTTAAAAATCTGACAAGGACATATTAGCTGTCAGTGTCCTAACAAATAGCAAACCCAACCCATCGAATCTCTGCACTCTGAAGTCTGCCTTTGAACAAACTATTTCTCTTTCATGCTTTGCATTTCCCATGTAAATGATGCTAAATTTAAGAATCATGATAAGGGGAAAAAAAGAATCATGATAAGATTTGAGCTGTCTCATGGCTGACAATGAGCCACAATATAGACATTCTGTATTTCTTCCTTTGGGAAACCATGTTCCTTCTCTTTAAAAAAAAAAAAAAAAAAACCTGGGGTGCCTGGATGACTCAGTCAGTTGAGCATCCAACTTCAGCTCAGGTCATGATCTCATAGTTCGTGAGTTTGAGCCCCACATCAGGATCTGTGCTGACACCTCAGAGTCTGGAACCTGCTTTAGATTCTGTGCCTCCCTCTCCCTTTGCCCCTCCCCCACTCATGCTCTGTCTCTCTCAAAAATAAACATTTAAAAAAAATCTCATGGCACCCTCAAGGGACCACTTTGTACACTGTTTTGCTTTACATCCTTTAGATATAAAAAGGGGCAGACCCATGAAAACCTAAGAAAACAGAAAGGCAAGGACACAGTGTCTGGGTAGTTCAGCATTCCAAAGCCTCCTGCTAAAATGTGTTTCCTACACCAAACACTCAAAAAAGGCTCCAAGGTAATTTTTCACAGTATATTTTAATGTTGAAGTTCAATAGGTATCTGGAAAGTAATTGAACAGATATTTTCAGGCTCTAACAGTAAGCGTAACGTACTTAAGTGCAGAAAGATGATATGTAAGCATTCAAGGGAAACAGCACGAACAGCCCCAATGGTAAAGTCTTTGTAAGTAACTTCATGTACCACAATATTTTGTAACCTCACTATTAACTTCCTACTTGCTTTATGGTTGGCCTCGGGTATTAGCTCTGTTGCATTTGATAATTCAACAATTTTATCAGAAAATCATTTATGCTGTGAACCCTGACAATTTAACATTCTTATTTAAACAAAAACCCATGCTTTTTCCCATTTCTTCCCTTCAACCACAAATAGTTATAACATTGTTAGAAATTTTTAGATGCTTCTACAGTGTTTTCCAAAACAGTAAATCTCTTTATACGTTTAATTGAGAGTGAACAGTCCTTAACTTACTTCCAAATAGGTATTCTTCTAATAGGTGAAATACCTTCAGTAGAAAAAACTCACATTGTTTTTCCTTTTGGTATCTTTTATAGGTTATAGATTCTAAAATACATTAAAATCTATTAAAATAAAGGACTCACATTTATAGCTTCGATAGCACTTACTCCGTGTGAAATGACACTATCTCAGAATTAGAATACCTGTTTTCTCCATTCCCTGCCCCATTACTGAGATCTTTCCACACTTCCCTGACTGCTGTCCACCCTTTGCACAAAAACTTACAGCGACAGGGAGCGGGCAAGGTTTTGAGGCCACACATTCCATAGTTGGACAGCTCTAGTGGCAGAAAGTCCCTCCCTCTAATTTCTTTCTTTTTTTTTTTTTTAATTTTTTTTCAACGTTTTTTATTTATTTTTGGGACAGAGAGAGACAGAGCATGTACGGGGGAGGGGCAGAGAGAGAGGGAGACACAGAATCGGAAACAGGCTCCAGGCTCCCAGCCATCAGCCCAGAGCCTGACGCGGGGCTCGAACTCACCGACCGCGAGATCGCGACCTGAGCTGAAGTCGGACGCTTAACCGACTGCGCCACCCAGGCGCCCCAGACTCTAATTTCTAAAGCAAGCGTCTCTTCCAGAGAATGGCTGTCCCAGTGTACGACAAAAGGCTCCCTTTAAATATCTTCTTAGTAGACAAATCTTAGACTTTTACTCCATCTTCACACGATGGATTGCAATTATTGAGAAATACTCTTAGGGGGACAGTGTCTATTATGTCATAAAGGAACTTTAAATATAATAGCGTCTAATCCTCTTCAATTCCTTGAATCATTTCTCATAAAGGTTCTTTCAGTAACAGCTGATACGTACACAGACGCTCTTTCCCTGACCCCTAGAGTGAGCATGCCCAACAGAAACTCTGTAGCAAAGTGGCTTCCTTGGCACCTGAAACCGGAAATGTGGTGTGTGTTTTACCTTTTTGACCCTGACTCATCAGGGAGGCAGTGGTCAGCCCTGGCTAATGAGACGCCCAGGCTTGTATCAAGAAATGGGCAGAGACTGGACCATCTGTGCTTCCTCTTCTGTATCTTTATCTGCTCGTTTTGAGGTCAGACTCATTTCAAACCCCTCTTAGCTGCATAGGCCTGGGCCAGTTACTTAACCTGTCAGTCTTGGTTTTCATGCTGTAAAATGGCATCTACAATAGTTTCCACTTTGGGGTTTTCGTGATGATAAAAATCTAGCACAATGCTTATACGGCAAACACACATTTAAATGGAATAATGGTTATGATGAGAGTTGTTATTTCTTTCGCTGACACCACTGGCATAGTGCTTAGGAGCACAAGCCATACATGGCCTGGATGTCAACACCGTTTTACCCCTTTCGTGTAGCTCTGAGCAGTTTCTTAACCTCACTGCGCATTACCTTCTTCATCCACAAATTGCAGATAATTATACTACCTATGCCAGAGAAATACTGGGAAGTTAAATGGCTAAAATGTATGGAGCCCTTAAAAGAGAAACCGGCCCATGGTAAAAGGTCAAAAAATATTAGCAATTGAAATTATCAATATCAAGTTCTATGTATGGCCTTTCCCAAAGCTACTGCTCTGGAAAAGCAAAGCAAAACACAACTTCACGTCCTCCTATGCTTCCTCCAGTTAGAAGATAAGCAGCAAACAACACATGTGAGGAGACCCAGACAGGGCGCTTTGCTTACGGCTTTCCTTTCTGCAGCTGAGGGGATCACAGATTCCATTAATAGAGTATGTTTCGCTTCCAAAAACCCTAAGGTATATATGCAGCTTCTGTCTCACCAAAAATAGAAACCCTACATGCAGACACACACACACACACACCAAATATTCAAAGGCCAAAAGCTAATACACATCGTCATTCAAGCTTTGAAAACCTAAAACTTCCATTTACAAAGGGGATAATTTTGTGGGATTTCAGGGGATGCTGAAATTTTAATGAGTCCGTAGAGGCTTGTTAAAAATATAAGAATTTGAGATATGCATTTCTAAACCACTTAATATATGCCTTCTTCTAATATCTGCAAGGCTATTCATTACTGTAGATGTTCTCTACTCTGAGCCTAGACCTCTCTCCCTCTTTCTCTAACACACATGTGCACAAACACATGCAGAATATAGATATTTTATATAATTTTCCACTATGAAACCATAAATCTGACCAACTTGGTAAAGAACTCATCAATGAATACCTTTTGGGAAGGGGATTTTAAGCTGTGAATCTCCAATTAGTGTTTGACTAAATCGTGTGAATTGGAGGGAAGCTGAACATTTCATTGCCAACAGTGCAGCCTAAGTCAAATCTTGGAGTCCATGGATGCTTAAGTAAAACACAAGTTCAAGCTCAAGCCTCACATACACCTTCCCGAACACCTTATGATGCCCACCCATGAGAGCCAAAAACCTGCCACAGCAACACCACACCCCTTTCTGCATCTGAGCTTCTGACACAAATTGCGAGCACTGGTTGAACCATAAGGTCTGCTCACCTGGGAAACAGAGACATGCTGTGATTGCGACGATCCTGAGTGGTAGCTCTGCACAGCAGAGGATTTGAATGAAGAAAGCTAACGGAAACCATACGTGCCGTCTATTTTTATCAGCCTTCCATAAAACGTATAACTGCTAATGTTTACTCTGATATCTTTTTTTAACAACCGTAAGCCTTTCCTTTTTACCTTGACTAAGAGTAGTGGCAAGAATTAAATGACTTTAGCTTTTCAGAGGACTTGGTCTGGCTTTTGTTTTCTTCCTCTCTCTCATTGAGGAGACACAAAATCAATGCAAACAAAATGGATTTTGAAACCGGAAGAACTGGGTTTGAATCCACATTCTATCACTGGACAATTCCAATAACCTTTATAAATCTTCATCTTAAAAAAACATAGTGGCTAATTAGCAATGGCTAATTATAATAATGTTACAATGATGATTAGTAACTTTGAGCATGTACTATGTGCTAAAATGTGCTAGGTCTTCTAAAGGCATAGTTCTGTTAGATGTTACTACAAACCTATTTTTGTTTGCAAACAACTTTTGCAGCATTACTCTCCTCATATTCATAGTATGGGTAATAGGTGAGGTAGTAGTCTCAGGACATCATAGACTCAAAGAGATTAAGAAATTTGCCGGTCACATGGCTGGTAAGTGGACTTGAATCCAGGTCTATGATTCTATACTCTGTTTATCTGATTCTACAATCTATTCCCATCCCCACTACAATATGCTGCTGCCAATTAAAAAAAAAAACACTCACACAAGGTTTCCTGTGGTTTTCTAAAGCAAAGTAGTATTTGACCACTAATACAATCAGAAAAGAGGAGAAGCCACTCAGTGCATCAAAATCCTGCAGAGCACAGAAGGATTGAGGGTCTCTCAGTGGCTCTGGGTTTCTACATTTTCCTACTCTCCAGTTCCATCTGGGCTGGGGAAGCCTGCCCTGGGCAGCAAGCTCGCTGAGACAAAGATTTATCCTCACTCATTTAGTAGGCCAATATATGATTCAAGTGCCTGGGACACAGTATTTATTAAGTGGAAAAATGAATGTTTCTCAAGGATTCCCACGATTCTTGCAAATGTGAGTTAAATTCTTTATATTCAAATACATTTAATTCCTACTATTCTACTTGTATACCCACCTGCTATATTTTCCAGATGAGGAAACTGAGGCACAGAAAGGTTAAATATTTGCCCAAGTTTACACCCTGAGTTTCAGAGCCATGGTTTTAATTCAAATATAAATTCTTGATATACTGTATGTTTTATAATAAATAAAAAATAAAATCTATTTTTAAGGCCACTGAGTTTCAGATACCTTGGTTAGCTATCTTATAACCCCATCATCATTCTTCACAACTGAAAAACCATATTCTCAACTATTTATCAGGGCAATAAGAGGTTGCAATCACACAAAAGATACACTTGGCCAGAAAACCTGGTAATTATCATAGTAAGTAAAGACCAAAGGTATCTGTGTAACTGTATAAGCAAAATGATGAGGATTCTTCTGGGTTACCTGAACTTTCTATGAAATATGCAGAACATCTAGGGGGAAATATTATCAAAACTCTACTAATGACCTGAAGCAGTTAAGTTAGAAAATGAAGGTGCCGAAAAATTTGATTTAAAACAGTTTCTCAATTGGCTAATGAAACAGATTCTGACCGCTATTGTAAATCCAGCCCAAACTATCCACAGGAGCCTAACGGATACATGCACTGGCATAGGGTATCTCGTTCACTGCATGGGGATCCCAGGTGGGAAGCCCTCCCCGACAAGAAAGACAATAGATGACTAGAGGGAAGACTACAATGTCCTGCACTACCTGGCATTATCCCAGTGGGAAAATCTTGACAAACTATTGTTTCAGGAAATAAAAGGTAGATAAAGCTTTCCTGTGTGCACTTTTTCCTTGCATGTTAATTAAACTCTTTGCAAGTAAACCGCTGGCTACAGATCAGATGAGAGAAGGATCAGTTCTGTTTTATGAAATCACCCAGGATTAAAACCCATTAAGTCACTCCCATGAACAAAACCATCCAATTCTCCCTACGGAGTTGGGACAACTCCATTACAGCTCTTGTTTAAATCTTTTTTACTTCTCAGAATTTGTAACTATTTAATTGACGTTTTTTGTTGTTGCTTTTATTATTTTTTTTGTTTTGTTTGCATCTCCATTAGGGTAGTTAGCAACTGTATCTCAGGTCCTATAGAACATCTAGAACTTGACAGACACCCAACCAAAATTTGGTGACCCAGACAGGCTTGCTGTATCCTTTCTTTCATGTCATTTAAAGTTAAAGTGTCTAGTGCTTATCTGCAAACAGGTGGGAACACTTACTGTTTTCTCAGCGCCTTTTTGCTCCCCCAAATCTTAACTCCATTGCCTTGAAAAGTCTAAGAATTGCTTATCTGATAACACAAGAATAACAAAAGGAGGATGTTCTCAGATTCTTTCCTGCTAGTAGAGATGATGCTCTAAACACAGAGGGATTTGGAAAAGAATGCAAAAGAAGGAGAGTGTGGATACCAGAACTTGGATTTGAAAATAACTCATGCTAGAGAATTCTATCAGTTACCCTTGTGGTAAAACATTCTCAAACCTCTGGTCCATTCTCAAACATCTCCCATGATGGCAATTCATGAAGGGCTTAACCTGATTTCAGAAAAGGTCTTCATGAAGGCAAACTATTTTGCATAAAGACACATGTCCTTTTCAAGAGGATAGGAAGACCGAACTACACATCTGCTATCTTAATTAAATCATAATGACAATAAAACCAGGAACTGATGCTCATGCCTCACAAAGCAGTTTAAGAGGCCTATTACGGTTTGTTACTCACAATGATGCTGAAGCATGGCTAAGGAAGGTGGTATTATTAACCTCATTTTACAGATGAGCAAATTAAGAACGGGAAAATGTAATGACTTGGCTAAGGTCTCCAGGCTCAGTATCTCATTCTTTTCATTATGCCCATGGCCTGCCTCTCCACTCCAGGATTAATTTTTGGAATGAACCACGCACTGAATATTCAAAATATGTTCTTTAGGACAAAATACAGCATATACAGCATCATGAATGCATCTCAAAATCCTAACAGATTTTGAGTCTTCCAGAGAAAACAAAACAATAGCGATGAAAAGCAGAGCAGTGGTTGCCAGGGATATTTGGAGGATGGAGCTGACTGCAGAGGGACATGAGTAACTTTTTAGGGTGATGGAAATATTTTCTATCGGGAATGCAGTGGCAGTAACTCAACTGTATGTAACTGCTGCAATTCATCAAGTGATACAGTCAAAATGTGTGAATTTTCTGTAGGTAAGAAACCTTGGGAAAATCTATTAACTGGTTTTTTTTTTTCTGATTGCAAAAGAACAATTGTTCAATATAGAAAAGTTTGAAAACTCCCCAAAATATAAGGAAATAAAAATTACCTAAAATTCCATTACCCATAAGTAACTATGGATGTGATTTTTGAAAATTTGTCAAGTATTTCAGGAATCATGCTTTACCTATAGCTTAATAAGATTATTGTATCATGAACTCATCTCCATGTTATTCGATAGGCTTAGAAGATACAGTATTACCTGATTGTATAGAATTCTATGGGTTATTCACCGCAAGATAATCAACCTGCTTCCATTTTTATTGTTATAAATAATGCTATTAAGAATATACTGTATTATACATTTTTGTACACATCTGATTATTTCCTTAAAATACCATTTAGGAGGAAGCATAATTGGCTCATAAGTCATGAGTTTTTTCCAGTCTCTTGATAGGTACTTCCAAACTGCTATCCATTTTACATGCCCCTCAGCAATATGTAAAAAATGTCCCTATTACTAAATCATTGACAAAACTAGTCATATCATTAATTTAAATTAACTTTTGGCTAAGTTGATCACAGAAAAAGAAATATCATGCATTTATTTGGTAACTTATAAAGCTCCATTTTTCCTGTGGCCATTTGTAATTCTTCTAGTAAATTGCTTCTTCTTACGTTAGTGTTTTATTTTTCTTATGAATTCATAGCAGCTCTCTTGTACTAAGGGTATTGTCGTAGGAGTCACTAGCATGTTTGCAATTCTCTATTTGTCTCTGAATTTTGTTCTGTTAGTTTTGAGCAATTTTTCAACATATACACATTCAAGGCTAGCTGTCATTTCTTTGGTAGTTCTCACTATCAATGTTATGCTAAGGAAAGACCATTGCCGACCCACGTTCAGATCAACACCTGTTTATATACATTCTTACAGCTGTTCCATCAGAACTCTCAGCTCCATCTTGGCTCTGTTCTCCTTCCTTCCTGACCTCATTATTCCGCCTACTATCAATGTCTGTGCACAAGTGTGCCTAGCCTATCTCAAAAGCTCTCCCTTTCATTATATTTTAAATATTTTGACTACAATCTCCTTGCTGATACTTAACCAAACTGCAATACTCTATTACTCTTTTTATTATAGTCCCATCCAAATGGTGTGATAAAATTCCTTCAACAGCAACTGTGAATACAGGGATCCATGATATAATTGACAATCTGTTCTAAAGGATGCCTGTTCCTTCATATTTTCAAATATTATTAAGGGCTTTTTCCTTCTTACCAACATTATCTCTGTAGAGGAAAGAATCCAGCTGCCTTGGAATTCTGTCATCTCAGTGTCTGATAGAGGCAATCCTGCAACATTCAGTGTGGCAGTGATCTCTGCCACAAGACGTACAGGAAGAAGCAGTGAGTGAATTGAATGGCATCTTACTGGCCAACCATTGAATAAATGAATGTAAGCCACTACAGACTTTGAAGATCAGAGCCAATACCTTGAACTGAGCTCTCTGGACTGGTAGCCAGAAAACAGAGAACTTCTGTTTCTTAGAGCTGTCAACGAGGCACCAAACCAGTTGCGGGAAAATCCAATCTGAAAACTCACTAAACCCTCACAATAGTAAAGACAAGCAAGAGGCAAACAGATCAAGAACAGTCAACAAAAGGAACTCGTCATAAATACACCTTACAAGAGCATACTTACCTAGATGCCAACATTCTGGAATTACTATGATCATCCTCAGCATCCTTGAATGACTTGAGTGACTCTTCAAGCATCCATCTGGAGCCAAAACTTATTTTTGGACTCAGAAGGTATCTTATGTTTGCATCTTGTCCATACATTGGACAGCAAATTCTCAGACACTCTTCACCTCCCTAACTAATCCCCTCTTTACACAAACCCTACCATCTGTTACCTCCAGTTCTCTTTGAGGGGGTAGGGCAGAGAGAAGGGTGAGAGGAAGAAGCCATGGAGACCGCATTATACAGAATGGGAGTAGGTAGTATGGAGACCAAGGGAGCTGGATTTTCCTCCATGTGTACCAGTCAGCAGCAGTGTCAACTTTATCAGGGCACCTCACTCCTCTGGACCTCAGGATGACGGTATAAAGTAAGAGCAATGTTGACACTCTGGTGAGGTCTTTCGAGAGCTAACATTTTACATATTGAGACTAATGCCTTCCTAGATTGTTTCCATCCATTTTCAGTGTATTACAAATAAACCATTTCCACCATTATCTATTTGGAATAAGAAGTGAATATTGCCTAGTATTTACTGCCCCTATAAACAGGGCAGCCTTCAAGGATAAACTCATCTCTAGAGCCACGTGGAAGCAGAGACACAGAGACTTTTGCATTCTGTAGGAGTTTATGCTATGAAACATCTGGGCCAGATACACCTCAACGTATGGCAACCTTCAGTCAAAAAAAACCTATCAGCAAATATCAGATTGACTTGATTTTTCTCAGACTGAAATAGTCATGTGTCAAAGGCTATTAATATAGAATACAAATATTATTTGTTTGCTGAGGAATTACATAAACATATTTCTCTAGGCCTAGAATTTTATCCCACTTGATCATAAATTTAAGGTTTTTGCACATTTTTGGAGACAATATTTAAAAGTGATTTAATTAACACTGACTGCACTAACTGGACAGATTGAGATTGATTCATCTAACCAATTCCTTCTGAATGTCTGCTATTTGTCTAACACTATGCCAGTTTCTAAGGATGAAAGAGGTTCAAATATAATCCACACAATGATGGAACACATCACATTACTTGAAAAAACAAGAAGTTCACATAGCATAGTAAGTGCCACCAGATAAACAAGATAGGACCTCAAGACCAGCTAAAACCACAAATACTGTAGCTACTGGCTCGAAGTGTTAATCCTTTAAATTCTCCTTTGGAGGAGTGGCTGAGTGTCATGTGGGAAATGATTAAAGATTGCTAGGACCAGCCTCTCCTCTACTGCCCTAAGTCATTCAATTCTGTCACCAAATATGGGTACTCCATCTAGTAACATAAAACTGTCACAGGGGCACCTGGGTGGCTCCATCAGTTAAGCATCCCACTCCTGATTTCAGCTCAGGTCATGATCTCACGGTTCATGAAATCGAGCCCCACATTGGGCTATGTGTGGACAGTGTGGAGCCTGATTGGGATTCTCTCTCTCCCTGCCCCTTGTCTACTTAAGCTCGCTCGCTCTCTTAAAAAAAAACAGCACTAACATTAAAAAACTAAATGTGTCACAGGTACCCACACTCATCTGAGAAGATAGTTTTGACTTAGGGCCATGTTTTGATTGCAACCTATTTCCTGAGGATTTTTCCTCTTCAACCCTACTTACTTCTCAATCAGTTCTTCCCAGTTGTATACCTTAATCTCCTCGAGAGAAGTTCTAATAAATGTATTAGCCTCCTCCTTAGGACATTTCCAGGAGTATTATGGTATGTCTAATAACACTCAAATGTCCACTATATGACAGAAGCTAGGTAGGTGCTCCTAACTTTGCTCTTTAATCCAGGTGTAGATCAGCATATGCAGAAAATGCTAAAAAGGAGCATAGGAGAGGGAGTATCTGGGGGTGGTCTCAGTCTGGAGCACAGGAAGACATGCAATTTCTAAGCTATTACTGGGAGCACCAGATTTTTGTAAATTTAACCGAAGGCACCCTGGATAGTCAGAACAGCCCTGGGAAAGGCGAGGAAGGAAGAGGGCCCATGGTAACCTTTTGAAGACAGGAAGTAGTTTTGTATGGCTAAAGAATAGGCTGGGGGTGGACCATGATGGTTTGAATTAAGATGCTTGAACTGTATCACTGCAGTGGATGGGGTCGGGGTGGGTTCAGGAAGTTAAGAGGCTCTGAAGTGTGGGAGTAAATGTGATCAGGATTCCATTTCAGAAAATGACTCTAGAATCTGTGTAGACAATCACAACTAGAGAAAGGAAAACAAATAGTAGTAATTCATGTTTTTAGTGGTTGACCAAATTTTTCTTTAACCTCTGGAATCAAAGGTAAAATTTTCTTAGAGAGTTGAGACCAACATAATGCTCCAAGCGGGTGCTTAAGAATGCAACAAATTATTTTTTATGTTGTGACTAATACTTGAAACTAATATAAAAGTATTGAAATTCACACAAAAGAGACAAGAGGAAAAGGGTATTACTTCAAAAAAATAAAGATTAAGTGTCACCATTTTCATGGCTTCAGCTTAAGGCAAAAATCTATTACGTTTGAGACAGCTTCTCCCCTGTACCAAGAACATCAAATAAAAATCTAATAGTCTGATAAATATCAAGTGAACAGATTACTTTAAATGCTTTAGTAAATACTTAAGATAAGCTTGTCCAAGTGTTACTAACATGAAGAGTGATAACTGAGTTTTGAAGATTCATTAGTGGGATTGTAGAGAATATATTTGGCAACTATGTCAACAAATTTAGGTAAAATGGCTGAGCAATTCCAATTGTTTTAATTTTTTTTTTTTAAAAAGATGGTTCTTCTCTTATTTCTCTTTAATTTTCCACATGAAATAGTACATGACTTTGGGTTATAATCCTCATCAGTTCTTTGTTTTGATAGGTCACCAAAGGTCTCATATGCAAAAGACTCAAGGGTTCTGCAAAATGTCCAGAAGGAAGCTTCAGGCTTAGAGGATACATTTCATGCATTACTTTTACAAAAGCAACATTTTTCTACTATTTAAGGAATTTAAATACATGTTTAAGAATCTTTTGCAAGTAGAAATAGACACTGGAACTTTGCAAAGAGGAAGTAGTCCTCCCTTGTTTGTGGGCGATTCATTCCAAAATCCTCCCTTCTCCTCCCTGGGGATGTCTGAAACCGCAGATAGTACTAAACCCTACATAGATTATGTTGGTTCCTATGCATACATAACTATGATAAATTTATAGTCACAGGAAGATATTAACAGTAATAGAATTCTTCTAACAATATACTGTAATAAACACACTGTGAATGTGGTCCCTCTCAAACTATCCTATGTACTGTGCACATCCTTCTTGCGGCTATGTACAAAGACAAAATACCTATGTGAGGAGATGAAGTGAGGTGCCTAATGTAGGTTACCATTGACCTCCTGACACTATGGTGGAAGGAAGATCATCTACTTCCAGGCAACAGTTGACCACAAACCACAGTAACTGAAACCACAAGAAAGCAAAACCATGGATAAAGGGGTAGGGGAGATTACTGTATTAGAAATCAAGAAAAAATAGAATGGGAACTGGGCATAGAAACCTCCATCCTCAAACTCACATACCTGGTTCCTCATCAAAGGTCTCCTTAGCTTCTCTATCCAGCTTGCCCTCTGTCTTTTTGTTTATATTTGCCCCGCAGCATCTGAGGACAAAATCTGGTGCTTTTCTATTTCCGGGTTTTAAATGAAAAAATTGCCCTCCAATTGGTTTTTCAGTGTTTACAGGAGTTTCTAACTAGAAAGCATTTTCTACACATCCTTTTTTAAAGTTTATTTGAGAGAGAAAGAGTGAGCAGGGGAGGGGCAGAGAGAGAGACGGAGAGAGAAAATCTCAAGCAGGCTCCACACATTTGCACAGAGCCCGACATGGGGCTCAAACCCACCAACCATGAGATCGTGACCTGAGCCAAAACCAAGAGTTGGGGGTTCAACCAACTAAGCCACCCAGGCAGTCCAGTATGCATTTTTTTTTAAATGTTTTCTCAGTTTAATTAAAAATCATAGAACCAACCACTGAATTGCAGACTACAAATGGGTGGTTTTTATGGTAAGTTGTATCTCAGTAAAGCTATTTTAAAATATAAAGCACATTATAATATGTAAACAAAATTACGCCTGAGTTACAGTTCCATTTTCCTAATCTTTCAACTATTTATTAGGTGGAAGCCATGTGATTTCTCCGGGGGAGAGTCTCTTTTCTCTAGTTGGCTTTCTGATCCCTTCAGTATATTAATGGCATACATTTCAAAGTCATGTACACTTCTGCCTGCTCCAATATAAAAATTGATTTTAAAATGTGTTTACTTGTTTTCCCAATTACAAACCAGAAAAATACTCCTCCTCAAGGCTCCTAACTTGGCATACAGCACTTGTATAATGTAGTTATACGTTATACTGGCATATAACTTGTATAACATAAAGTCTTATCATTAGTACGTTCAAAGGGGTCTCCTGTAGATTTTATTTACATCCTTATCTCCTTCGCAGATTTGCATTTTGTTTGCCTCTTTGGTATTCTAACTTGATTCCCTGAATACATGCTATTTTATCTTCCCCAAATGCTGTCTGCTCTCACCACAAGTCATGTTGTAACTGAAGTGAGTGATGGCCTCCAAGATTAAATTGATGGCACCAGCATATTACAATTTTCCCGTTAGCTGAATAGGCCACATAGAAATGGCCATGTGGCAAGGTATGATCTCAAGAGGTTTTCTACCATGAAAATTTTATAAGTTGCGAAGCTCTGGGATAAAATTCAACTTTAATTCCTGAGGATAGGTTAAAAATAATTAGAATAAACCTCCACTCCACTGTTTACATTTCAGTCCTGAAAGTAGGTATAAAACTAATTCTCTTGGCTGGGAATCTGCACAAAAAGAGTAAGGGTATGAGAAAGAAAAGGCGAAAATGGAGATAATACTTAAAGGGTAATAATAGCTTGTAGTTTGTAAATAATTTATTTTTTAAAAAATGTAAGCAGTCAGAAGTTGCCTATTTTACCACAGAAAACCTTAACTTCTATTGGAATATTTGTCCTGAGTGCAGTTCAAGGTAATCACAGTAATAACGGCAATACTTATCAAATATTAAATATTTGATAATAATCTCAAGTCCGTGTGAGGCGTGGTGTGAAGCAGTAATAATCTTTGTGACAACAGTGACATATACTCTGGGCTGGTACCCCAGCTGCCATTCACCACCTCTTTCTTACTTGCCCTTCTGCTAGAAAGGCTAAGAATCAGGTGCTCGTTTTCTAAGCCTCCCTTACCATCAATTCTGGTTAAAAGGGAGAAAGAAATTATGTGGGGACTGGGGGAAAGACTTCTCTTTCCGAAAAATGAAAAAGGTACCAAGTTGTCTGGTAGCCACCTTGTCAAGCCACTCACTGTCCCCTCCACTTGTTCCCCACCATTGTGATGCTGTCATTTGAGGAGGAGATGCCTGGTGCTGCAGCAATCATCTTGACACCATGAGTGACAGACAGATGTGGTAGCCCAGCGGCCTCATAACCTGAGCTGGTGAGCCAACCTACAATCTGTTACCTCCAAAATTGCTAGTTACACAAGGTAATTAGATGCCTTTATTATTTACTAGGTTTTCAGTTACTGGCAGCTTTATGCTATAGTATCAACAGCCCTGTGGAGCAAATCACGGATGAAGAGGAGGAAAGACAGAAAAACTTAGCTTCCTCCAAGCCACAAAGCCAGGAAGTGACAGACACATAATTGCAACCGAAGCCCTTACTCTCTAGTGTTATAAGTATCTTCTCTACATGGCCTTTTGTTTATGAAGGAAACAGTGTGGTATTTGAAGGTAGAGTTTACTTTACTTTGCTTCTCTATTCTAATTTGTTCCACTTTAACCCCTTCTCTTCCCCCACTTCCCTTGATACATCCTGCCATCTCCCCAGGTTTGGTCCTTTGTCCCATCCTAGAATAATGTCTGGAACTATTTTAAGGTCATGGTATCTTTAAAACCAATAGGCCTACAACTTTCCTCAACAGTTGCTCTAAATTAACATTCCATCCATCGATCCATCCATCCATCCATCCATCCATCCAAACATTGCTGAGTTTCTATGTGCCAGGACTTGAGATAGAAGTATCAAAGGTAAAGATAAACAGGACTAGAGCCTAACAGTTGCATCATTCATGTACTTACAGAGGAAAATACTATACATTAACATGTTGCATAAATACATCACAGTGAAAAACAAGCCATAATTTTAGCAGAGTAATAAAGCAACGGACTCTGTCTGGGGTTATCTGAGCAGTTCAGAAGGTGTGTGCTTGAGGTGGACTATATCATATTCAAATTTAATTCGTCTCTATCCTCAGAAGTAGGTAGATAAACCCTTGAGGTCCCATTCACTTGTCATGTTTTCATGCATGTTAAAATATGAAGATTATGCACATCCCAGTTTTACCTCTTTATGTTTGCAAGAACCAAAATCAAGTACGTTGAACGTGATGTGTTTAACTTTACGTGTGAAAATACAATTTCCGCAAAAAATGCAGATGGCTCGATTGTTGGCATGTTCTTACGATATTAAAGTATTACAATTAAAATTATCAATGCACTTAGCTTCAGAGATCTAAGTAGCATCTACTTGATTGAGCTTCTGATATTCTTGTACAACTTACATTTTCAGCACTTAATACAAAAAAAGTACTGAAATTCATATAGAAGATGGAGTTAATATTCAAAATGATTCTAAGTGGTGAACATTTAGTTTTTGATCTTGAGGATGGCTAGAACACTGTCCTTTGACTTTTTTTTTTTTTAATTTTTTTTTTCAACGTTTATTTATTTTTGGGACAGAGAGAGACAGAGCATGAATGGGGGAGGGTCACAGAGAGAGGGAGACACAGAATCGGAAACAGGCTCCAGGCTCCGAGCCATCCGCCCAGAGCCCGACGCGGGGCTCGAACTCGCGGACCGCGAGATCGTGACCTAGCTGAAGTCGGACGCCTAACCGACTGCGCCACCCAGGCGCCCCTGTCCTTTGACTTTTGATTCTACTTTTCTTACTGGCAATTTCAAAGTAAATCTTCCTTAATTCATCTTTTAGTTACAAGTTATGCTTTTCTCCATGCATTATGTATTAAGTTACAGGGGCTTTTCAAACACACACCTAGAATATTCTGAGTTAATGAGGTTACATGCACATCTGATTGTCTGGATCTGTAGCAAAACATGACAATGTTTGAAGTATATCCCCGAGGCCTACGAACAATGGAATGAATGGTGTTACTACCAGTTACAATAAATTTATTACATTTCATAGGGTGACAACATTTTTAACATACCACTTCCACTCATGTTTGTAATTTGGATAGTTGCTGTCTTGCAAAATCCCAATTACTTTGGCAATGGCCTTTTGATTTCCCATGAAATGAAGCTCCTTCCACAATAGCACTTGTAATGCCTTGTACTAAACTTGCTGTGTTTTGATTGTTTCTGAAATTCTATTCACTTGGCCTATAATATTACCAAGCTCCTCGTCTACAAAGGATGTCATCGAAAACACCACTATAGAATATTGCAATGTCTTCAGCACTGAGAACAAAGGGTTTGTCTCAACTGAAGTGTTCGTAGCTTAATCTTTACTTCTGTTGTACTAAAAATTTTGATATGTTGATAACACTCAACAACACTAACTTTCAAGTCCAGAAGATAGAATAGGACCTCTTCTGTTTGTGACCCTGGAGTAGCTATCAGTCTCTCTGGACCTCCTGTTTCCTATTTCTCAAGACAGAGACTTGAGCTAGGTAATTTCCTGACAGGGCCTATCTCCAAAATGCCTTTGAAAGTGGTGGCCAATTGTTCTGATACATCTGAGGTGGGGTTCCTTCCCCAAACAAATCCCGCAACAAGAATTTGAGTGCAAGCGGTTTGTTTGGTAGTTACCCCAGGAATTCCGCACAAAAGGAATGCAGGAATTAAGGCTGATGAGGCAAGGACAATGAGGATGTTACTGAACTACCACAATGGGCACCCAGAGCTTCCATCACCAGATGCTTTGGGATACAGTGTAGAACTTGCTCCCCAGAGTTATCCCATTTGAAGGCTGAAGGAATCACGGGATTTGTACACCAACTCCTGTCAGTCATTAGTTGAGGGCTACTGGAAAGGGAAGGTGCCATCCACAGCACTTGCATCCTGCCACACAGGGCTCCAGCTGCTAGAGGATGTTCTCAAGCAAAGAGATACAGATGGGAAGAATTTTAAGTTGGGCCAGGGTGCACTCAGGTGCACCGAAGTGATATAGGAGGGGCACTGCCCCTCTCCCAATATCTACCAACAAGCCCATCCTCTGGACTTGCTCAAATGTCACATCACTTGTGAATAGTCTCCCTGACTCCCTACCTGTGTTGGGCCACATGTTTTATTTTAAAGAGAGCAAGGGCAAGTCGGGTAGAGAGGTAGAGGGAGAAAGGGAGAGAGAATATGAATGAACCCCAAGCAGGCTCCATGCTCAGTGCAGAGCCCAACACAGAACTCAACCCTATGACCCTGGGATCATGACCTGAGCTGAAATCAAGACTTGGATGCCCAACCACATGAGCCACCCGGGCACCCCATATCACACCCTTTCATTACAGGAATGGTCACATCGTATATCTATCCTTCCATTAAACTCCAAGTTCTATTTCTACCTCACAGTCCACCTCCATGTATTTGACTGATACTGCTGTATAAGCCTATGGTTCTTCAGTAGAAATTTCCCCTTCACCAAGCCATCTTCTACTTTATTTCTCCAAGGAAACAGCATACAGAAGTTACTACAGCTGTTTGTGCCCAATAGCCATCCCTGTCTGCAATTATTTATTTTTTATTTTTGAGAGAGAGACACAGCATGAGCAGGGGAGGGGAAGACAGACAGAGAGACAGACAGACACATACACACAGAACCTGAAGCAGACTCAAGGCTTTGAGCTGTCAGCACAAAGCCTGATGTGGGGCTCAAACTCATGAACCATGAGATCATGACCTAAGCCAAAGTCGGATACTTAACTGAGCCACCCAGGCACCCCTCCCTGTCTGCAATTCTTAAACTACTTCAACATCTAAATAGTTGAGTAGCTTATGCTGACATTTTAATGTTGCTATCAAATTCAGAACACCAAAGGTTTAGTGGGCCAAGAAGTTTACATATATGTATAAACATACATATGAATATATATACATACATACATAAACATCTATAATTATTAAATATATAATTATAATCTGTAACTACATAATATAATTTGACCTGAGATCAGATCTAATGTTTAAAATCAGATTATCAAAAACCACCAACCAAGGTATTTTGAGCACAGTTTACTTTAACACAGGTAACATACCCAGATTTATTTTTCACTGCTAACCTCTACAAAGAAGCTTGTCTAACAATTTATATGGAAGTTGTCTCTTCTGCCTATGTGAAGATGCATTTTTCATGCACTGTCAGATTGTTACTTTATATAAATACTACACAGTCTTCAAAGCAGTTGTGTATTTTTCCACTGTTAGAACTTTGTCCCATTAGCTACTACATTAGTTAATAGAGCTGCATTTAAAAAAAAAAAAAAAAGAACGATATATTCTAAGCAACTTCATTTCTTTTCATTTTGGTCAGTTCTCAAATGCATGTTTGTTCCATGTTTCAACAAAAATATCCCTTACTTTATGGTCACCCCTATGGGAAAGAAAAAAGTACAAAAAATGATTAAGAGAGTTCTAAATGTCTTAAGGTTCATGCTTTTTCAACTTATTATTACCCAGGCTTTTTTCTGCATACGTAGCAGCAGTATATTTTATCCAAGCAAATTACTTTAAAAAGACTCATCTGATTACTTAATTTTAGTCTGAGCCAATCTTGGCCTATTAAACAAAAACAAAAACAAACACAGAACAGAGCAAAATAACCTTTCCCAAATCCTTTCATCCAACTCTCTGCTCATGGGCACTGTGACCTGTATTTGGTTCCACCTACTCCATCCATAAATTCATTCTCTTTCTCCTTCCTTCTTGGGTTTGAGTCAATTCAGTTCTTTTTTTGCCTCTAGCCCCTTCTTAGTAATTGTTATAGTACCCTTGAAACAGGGAGAGCACAGTGAGATTTGGGGACTTCTCTTAGGGGGAGCTAAAGTTTTGCTTTTTTCCCCTCTGGGCCAATTAGATTGCTATGAACTCCCTAGTGCATTGGTCTAATGCATTATAAGAAGCATTATTCTAAGGGGTATATATACTCTACGTGACACATCAGCAAGAGAAAGGAAAAGTATCGGAAGTCGACACAGACTGCTGATCAGTCCTTTTGACACACAGTTTAAACTATGCCCTTTGGCACTGAAATGTCTTTAGAGAAAAAATAATGAAAACAAGTAAGGAACAATACCGCTTAAAAAACCAAACTTAGAGAAAAAGAAAATGAACCTCAATTACAACATCGGTATTTTTGGCCGAACTACATTACATACTAAAAATAGTTTCGTAATAAATTGATGAAGTAAGCTTCTGCATGTACGTATCCATGACAACTCGGGTTTATATCTTTGAGTTTCTAATAGCTATGTCACCAGAAATATGTAAATTGTTTAAAATGTTGTAATAAGATGAAATCATTTGTTTCCATAAATTTCCACTAGCAAAGAGTCCAACAAAAACTTCACAGCGAATCACAGATGACACGTTTTATTATTCTTATAGAAATTAAAAAGGCTATTTATTATCCTAATTACAGTGAAGAGCAAGAGGCAAGGGTCACATACCCTTCTGACTATTGTGAAGTCAAAAGGCTATGAAAATAAAAGAAAATGTACATGCTACCTTCCATACCAGATGGAACCCCATTTGGAAGTCTGATAGAGTAACTTAGCAGGAGCTAATACGTGCCAGAGAAAAATCACAATAGAAGAGTCAATGTGGGCATCCAGGCAAGAGCTTCTGCTACTCTTTTCTTTTTCCAGTAAGAGGTGTCAGTTCCTTTAGAAATGGGACTTTAAGAATGGATTCTGGAATATTTGGTCAGTGAGAAAGCAGCAAATACCATGCCATTAGACTGTGTTTACTCAGAGCGTGTTGAAAGCCCCAGTCAACAGTTATGAATTCTGGAGGCGCCCTGCAGGAAAAATGTGAATTTCTGGGAAAGAAAATATAGGTGACATAAAGAATGGACGAAACAGGCATTCCCAAGTCTATTTTCTCATATACAATCCTGATTTTCTCTTTTGTGCAATGACAAAGAAAAATATACTGCTGTTAGTATTCTTATCATAAGTGATCTACAGAAAAAAAGCACTCAAAGAAACAGGTCTTAAAATATGGAATTTAAATTTCAGATTAAAGTTTTCCAATAGTATCTAAAATTATCTTTTAAAAAAGGAAACTCTCATAAACTAATTAGAATAAGAGATGAGAATTAAGGGGGATCCCAAACTATAAAATTAAACATTTTAATTCCTCCCCCAATGCTAGATTATATGCTTAGTGCATCAAGTCTAGCAAAAAATTCTGAACAAGAAAAAGTCTGCCTAAAAACATGGTTCTTTATGAAGACATATGGAGGCCAATCTGATGTACTCAATTCTAAGTTAGGTGGATATGTACTCTTTTAAGCATAGTTCTGCTATTTAGATCAATTCTCCACTTGCAGACAAAGTCAACAAACACTTCTTATCTTTGTGTATTTGGGGGACTGGAAGAAAGGATGACCAAACCATCTTTTTTTTTTTTTTTTTTTTTTTTTTTAACATTTATTTATTTTGGGGACAGAGAGAGACAGAGCATGAACGGGGGAGGGGCAGAGAGAGAGGGAGACACAGAATTGGAAATAGCCTCCAGGCTCCGAGCCATCAGCCCAGAGCCTGACGCGGGGCTCGAACTCACGGACCGCGAGATTGTGACCTGGCTGAAGTCAGACGCTTAACCGACTGCGCCACCCAGGCGCCCCCCAAACCATCTTTTATCTTCTTCATGTGTATTCAGATGTTCCTTAATTTCTTTGCAGTTTTACCAAGATATAATTGACATATAACATTGTGTGAGGTTAGTTATCACATCTTTCACCTCACAGAATAGTTTTTGTATCTACGTGTGTGGTGAAAACATTAAGATTCACTTTCTGGTCAACTATACTGAAAAAAAGAAAAGATCTACTTTCTTCTCAACTTCCAAGTGCACAAGAAAACATTAAATATGGTCAACACGTTGTACACTAGATCCCCAGAACTTATTCACCTCCTTTTTCTGTTAAAACAAAAGCTCATTTAGGTATAACCGACATACAAAGAACTGCATGTATTCAATGTGTACAATTTGATGAGTTTGGACATATGCTAACAGTCATGATAACCGTTATCCATGATACATTACTACCACAGTCAAGGTCATCCAGTATTTATCTCATAGCTGTGAAAGTTTATACCCTTTGGCCACCTTCTCCCTATTTCTCCCATCCTCCAGCCCCTGGCAACCACCATTTCTACTCTCTGATTCTAGGAGTTTGACAATTTTAGGTACCTCATATAGATAGAATTATACAGTATTTTTCTTTCTGCATTGATTTACCTCACTTAGCATGATGTCTTCAAGGTTTACCCATGTGGTCACATATTGCAGAATTTCCTTTTTTTTATGCCTGGATAATATTCCCTTATATGTATTTACTGTAAGAGAAATTCCATCTAAGAATGAAGCAGAGACAAGTAGAACCCAGAGACACAAACTTGACAACATCTCTTGAGCCCCTGGATCTGGCCTATTCAAAACCAGTATCGCTGACTTGGACTTGCCAGCCTGCGGGCCAATGTTCCTTTTTTTGCTCATGCTAGGTTGAATAGACTTTCTGTCACCTGCAACCCACAGAGACAGGATACGGCATTTTCAACAAGGAAACAGCTCCGTGGGCTTCTTATGTAATATTAAATAGAGGTTGCAAGCAAGAAATTCCTTTAAGGATTCTCTTGGCAAAGTATTATGATGCCGCAGATAAATTAAAAGTTTCCCCTTCCCAATCCAATCCCCCAATGTATCCATTTTTATCAATTTAGTTCGTCTCCTCAGAACTACTTTTTGCTCAGTTTACAAAGAGAAGATGGGGAGGGAGTAAATGAATAGACATACGAAGGAATGGGAGATGGTCTCTTCTGAAGGTGTAGGCATAAAAATAATAGATCTGTGAGTGTACGTGTGGATCAAGGGAATAGACAGTTATTTTGCATATGGTTCTAAATAATTGAATCATTTATGGTTTTATGTTTTTTGCATCTGCCTCTACTTGCTTATCAGAATGCTCTAGTGCTTTGTCAAGTGGCAGTGTACAGTGACCGGTTTTAAATGCTAGGAAATAGCTGCACTGAGGTCCATGTATCATCATTTGTCTGTCCATTTTCCTATTAATATATATTTGAATTTTTTTTCCTCTAATTCTACACAATGATACAATAAACACCCAACTCCAGGTCTCTCAAGCTCAGCCCTTGACCTACATGTGCCCTACATGGCCATGATAGTTGTAGGAAATGAGACAACACCCATATGCTTGGGACCTTGAAAGAACACGCTTTCTCCTGAAGATCTCAGCAGCTGGTAGCCTTGCATAATTTATTACTACTCCCTCATTGAACAAACATTTGTTATATTATGGTCTCATCCTAAGCACTGCCCCCAATCCTTCAACAGAAAAATGGAACGAACTTGCTTCCTGCCTTTCAAGAGTTGACAAATTTATTGTAAACAGTAATTCTGAGAGGGCTATATGCCATATACACACAATTATTGACAATTACTATGTGCCAGGCACATTTCTAAGTCCTTTACCCACAATACCTCATCTACTCTTCATAAGGACTGTTCACGTCATTCTTGTTTTATAGATCTGATTAAAAGCCTGATGTCACATAGTTAGTAAGGCTCAGAGGTAAGTCTGACTACTAATCCATCTACAAACACCAGGTTTATAAACATGTCACCAACTGCATCTAGAAAGAAAACTTTCTCTTGTATTAGGTAAGAACTGGTGAGAGGGTAAAGAGGTAAACAGAAAGCCATGATGTGGGGCCTGATCTATTAATGATGTGCACAAGGAGGCCACAGAATTTGGGAAACGGAAGTTGGATGCCCAAGAAGCCCTAAGGCAAGGAAATGCCAAATACACCAGAGCTCCTATGTGGCTTCTGTGTACTTCCCAAAGTTCCCATGGATTTAGTCTGTAGACCACTCCTCCCATGGATTCTCACAATGTATGGGTGCTGTTATATAGCTTGGATTCCCCAATTCATGATATTCAACAAGTGTTTGTTGAATAAAGAATAAAAATATGTAACATACTTCTACCTTCCTCTAGAAAACAGAAAAGCCTAGACATTACTGTGAGGTTTCAGAGTGTACTCAAAGGCATGAGTAAATTTGACCCTGTTTTCAAATTGCTGCACATTACAAACACAACTTGGAACCTTTAGAACAGAAATTTCATACACAAAGTATCTCAACTGTAACTGGCCAGAGTCCAGATAACTATTTCTCTTTAACTGTAAAATGAAATACACACACCTATCAGGAAACACTCCCCCCAATACCACCCCCCACACCCAGGGCAATAAAGTTTGTACTGGCTGGGAAAAGGTTAATGGAAACCAAATGCAATTGCTCTTCCTCATAAGAGAACTCTTTCTCAGAGCTTCTCTAAAGTCCTAGGCCCACACTTGACAGAAATCCTCAAGAGACGTGGATTGTGTACTCAGGGATTTTTTTAAACCTATCTCCACTCTGAATGGAAATCAGGTTAAGATAGCATTTTGGAATTCAGCCTATTTCAAGTGCGCTAATCGCGCTAATCACGTAACAGATTGAAACAAGTAAGTTTACTTGCTGCCAACCTTTGCTGATTCAAGTTCTCAAAGACACAAAATGCTGCCTCTGGACAAAGGTAGGTTCACAACTCATATCAGACCTGCAGAAGCAGCAACAACACTGTAAGCAGAGGCCTTACAAGGGGCACTCCTTAAGTGGCACTTTCTGACCAACATTTCATTTTCTAGGGATCCAGAATATTCTCTCTTTCCTCTATACCTTTACAAAAATCTCTCCAGGCCAAGAGTCACCTCATCAAGAAGCCGGACTTGGAAAAACCTGGTCAACAATGTCCCCTCCTTCCTCTCACTACCAGGTTTCATTTGGGACCTAACTATTGATTCTCAAATGGGGATGATAGGACCTCGAAGAACAGAACTGTCTACAGTTGAAAAATCCTCTCAAGTGATTATGACATACTTGTTCTCCCATTTTAGAAAACCTGTTGTAGACCTAAGTACCACATTTTTCTTGGGTCCTTAGGAGATAAACTTCACAGAACAAAATTTTTTAACCAGCTAAAATTACCAGATAATGTTGAAAATATTAGATCATCTCTTTAGCTACTAGAAGAATGTTTCCAAAACAAATTATACATTTACCTGCATTATTATAATTAATGTTGAGAGTAACTTACATTTTTCTTAACACCCTGACACATTATAACAGGTATCATTATTATGTGGTAACACTGCAACTATACTTTCATGTACAACTGAAGTGTACTGGATGTTGTTTTGAAAAGCTTTATTTTGGGGGGCTTTATTTAGATTTGTATGATTTTTAAAAATCTCCTCTCTTGTCCTTCTGTCAACTGTTCACAGACTTCTCCAGAGCAGATTATACAACTAATACATGGTAGAGTGATGTCTGAAAAGGTCTTAGGAAAAGCATGAACCAAGAATTTTATACCCAGCTAAGCGACTGTTTAAGCATGATGGCCACAATATTTTTTGATATACAACAACTCAGAGGACATTGTCCCAAGAATGCTTTCTTAAGGAGTTTCAAATTTAAGTCTGAGGATAAATTTCAGCTGAAGAAGAGAAAAATGAACAGCAGCAAGTGGCAGTAGCTTTTGAAGCCATCCAATTTTAGTATAAAGAAAAAAAAAATCAAACCTGTGGTCATTATGGTAATTGAACCATAAAACGGAGAAGTAATAAAACTACCAAAACTTAAATGAGAAGGAAATGGTAGTGGATTATATACTGATAGTCTCTCTTGTTAGAACTGGGGATTCAAAAGTTATCATATATAGCTAATAACAGAAATAGAAGTATATTCAAAGATATTAATAAAAATATAATCACCCAAAATTGTGAAGGCAAAGACAGGAGGGAAGGCAAGGCAAAGGAAGTAGAAATCTACCGAATTAAACACTACATACAGAAGAGAGCCAATATATTTTGTCTAAATAAATACGAGCACACAGAGCACAAAAAATGTTGACAGAGTTAGGCCAAATGTGTCTTATAATTATAAAAGGAATATCCTTATCCATTGAAAGAATGTAGTCACTTGAAAGCAAAGTAACTACATGTAGCCCATAAACATGTAAGAGATTCACTTAAAACAAGGTGATTAGGGAAGGGGGACCAAAGGTTTTCCAGGAAATGCAAATAAAAGGAATTTAAGGGTTATTAATTAACATGAGACAGGTCAATTCAGGGCCAAAAACATTCAACAAAAACAAGGCATTCCATGATTCCATGATGATTCAGAGTTTAACCCACTGAAGATTTAACAGTTGTGACATCTGTGAATAAAATAGTGTAAAATTACAACTGATAAAGCAAAAAGTATAGGAAACACAGGAGATATATATAGAATCATACCCAACATAGAGGATTTTTTTTTCTCCAGCTCACAAAAGAGCAAATGGACTGGAAATAACCATGGCTCACCTTAGACCTAAAGAACAAGATTAACAAGGTAATTGATACAGATTTCTATCAACTATAAACAAGACAATAACTCCTTTTGAAGTAATGATGCAATAGCCACAAAAAATTAACTTGTAGGTAGGCCACGTAGAAAAATTCAGTAAATCTCTGCAAAATTTAACAGTACAGATACATAAGTTAAAGAGGAAATAAATATAAAATTTGAGAATGCTTAGAAAATACAATAAAAGTTCTGTTAAAAATGTTAAGAAATAACTAAAGTCAGATTTAGGAGAAAATGTACAGTCTTAAGTTTTTGTGTAATCATAAAAAATAAAATTAATGAATGATAAATACCCAATCTTACACAAGAAATTTGAAAAACAGCAACAAAATGAAATGAAGCAATGCAAAAAGAAATGGTAAAGAGAAATGAAAAGAAGAAAGAATTCAGAGCTGTTCAAGAATTTTAAAATACAAGAGATCCTTTTCTTAAAAAATAGAATAAGCAAGCAACAAACACAACCAAGAAAAAATGGGAGGCACATCCACATGCAAGGTGAAAGGAAATAATCTCAAGAACTTGAGATAAAAGAAATAGACTGCTATCTTTCTCAGCAATTTGAACATAAACGTGAAACTCTGCATGAAATCTATAGTTAACCAGAAAAATATAATTTGCACAAAGTGAGCTAGAGCAGGAGAGACACTAAGAGGCAGAGCACAGAGGATATTCAGGGCAGTGAAAATATTCTGATGTTATAATGATGGACATATGTATTAATACAGTTGTCCAAACCCAATAAATGTACAATACCAAGAGTGAACCCTAAGTGAACTATGAACTTTGGGTGATTATAATGTGCCAATGTAGGTTCCTCTCTGGTCTAAAATAATAATAATAATAATAATAATAATAATAATAATAATAATAATAATAAAGGAGAAGGAGAAGAAGAAGAAGGTACCATTCTGGTCAGTGATGTCGATAATGAGTGAGAGGCTATCATGTGTGAGGGCAGAGAATTATATGGGGAATCACTACACCCTCCTCTCCATTTTGTTGCAAATGTAAAACTGCTCCAAAAAATAAAGCCTTTTATAAAAAACCCTGACCTAGATTGAGAGAATCTATAATTATCACAATTGGTGAAAATGAAATTGAGGAAACACTAGGAGAGTGATTTCTCCTCCTCACCTTATCCCCCCAACCACTGCCTTATATCTTCGAAGAAAACAACAATCTTAGGTAATTCCCAGGTGAAAAAAAGACCTGTAAAAATTAAATAGCTCCAGTACTGTACTAAATTTCAAAGTGCTAATACCTCCAATACTATTCAAACAGTTCCAAAGCAGAGAAAAAGAAAACAAAATCCTCTAAACTATTTAAGATGGAGCCAGTGTAACATGCATGCCAAAATCCCATGAAATAGTCTCCCAATACAACCACTCATCAATAGCACGTGTATTAATACACCTTAAATACAACTGTAACATATTTGTTTAGATCTACACCAAGTTGTTTATTTAATTTGTATGGAAAAATAAATGTGCACAAAAGGGAAATTTTAGAAAAGAATTCTAATAAAGATAAGGACACAGAGTGAAAACTAGTCTTAAGTCTATTGCTATTCAAATATTGTGGTTCTCTTGCACAAAAATATAGATCAACGAATGGAGTCTAGACAAAAATCCAAACACACATGGGACCTTAGGTTATGGCATATGAGGCATGTTGAACCAGCAGAATGAATGGCATTGAGACTATTCAAGAAGCCATCCAGGAAAAAAATAAGGGTAGATATCTAGCTCGTATCAAAAACTCTGGATAAAACCACTAGAAACATCTAAGAGAGTATTTGTGTGTGCATGCATAAGCATTTGTATATTTGCAATGAGAAATAAAAGATTAATAGGTAAAAAAAAATTTTTTTCATATCAAGCCCATCAGTAAAATGCTTTAATATAAATGGTAAATCAGGAAAATATTTGCAAAATCCTATCAAAGAGGCATCTTTTTCCAATATGGAAAGATTTTCAACAAATAAGACGACCAACTACGTACGATAAAATGGACAGAGAAGACAGGCAGAGTTCCTAGAAAATGAAATAGATATAACCTTCAATGTTCTTATATTTACTAAAAAAAAAACTGTGTAAATTAAAAGTGTACAGAAAGCATTTTTCTTCTATCAGATTGGTGAAGATATCTAAGTGTGATATACATACGTGAAGAATTATCTTCTACACTCCAGTGGGAGTGGACATATAGAAATCTTCCATCAAGGGCAATTTAGCCATTTTTGTCAAAAATTTTAAAAATGTCCACACCTTAGGCCCCAACAGTTTTACCCAAGAATTTATGCTGCGTAGTACTCACCTATTAGCTCAATGGCATGCTCACAGATATGCTTTGCATCATTGTTTATAATGGCAAAAGGTTCTGAACAACAAATTTCTATCCATAGGAGAATGGTTAACTACATTACATAAATCAAAATAAAAGGATATTTGGTAGCCCTTAAAAAGGAGCTCCAAGTTAAAAAAAAACAACACACATACAGGTAGCTAACAGTGAGTCTTTCGTGTTTCCATTACTGCAAAAACCTTTGCCAAGCTCTCGTGTGAAGGCTCTGTTTTTTACTTCAATATCTGCCATCAACAAGTGAAAAATGTACATTACAAAAACCACACTCTGATAGATTGGTCTTTCCCGTCAGAAGAGGTGTTAGAACTATGGCTTGTTTTTCAATCAATTTCTATGTCATAGCTGATTTTATGATCATGAGAGTTTTTAAAATCTTGATGCATGTTATAAATAACCAGAAGTGCATGTCCTTAATCACATATACAACTGTAAACTCCTTGTTGATAAGAATTTTATCACCTTCAACTTGTTGTTATAAACTCTAAGAGAAATGATTCTGAAATTTACTGCATTACTATCTTGACGATTTATTTTTCAAGTCAAGGCCACCACTAGAAACGAAGGCACTTTAGAGAATCTATGTTGTGTATACTCGAGAAAGGTGCTGCATGTTGATGGCTTTGTGCTTTGCTTCTAAGGACTTAACGACCAGAGAAATTTCTTTACACTTATCATTGTATTTGAGTAAATCATCATTATTGACAGATTTAAACCTCAAGGAAATCTCTAAATGGAAAAGAAAATACAGCTTTAACCAAAAAATAAGTTTTATTTTCCATTAAACTGGATCATTAATGTCCAATAAGAATAATAGAAGGGAGAGTTTGTTTTTTATGAATTTCACCCCAGAATTTTTCAAATGAACTGAAATACACAATGCAAAGCCAGTAAAAGATATTATGTATACACAGTCTGTCCTAATACTGGAGTGATTGATCACCACTGGCTCTGCCTGGCCCATTACTGCCCAAGAAGGTTCAAGCCTTTGGCCAATAGAATCAGTACTCAATTCTCCTTTATTAGCTCATTGTCCTATTAGGACAGAGATTCAAACTTTCAAAATGATAACAAGATCTTCAATTAGGTAACTATTGGACGATGACATACTTTCACTTCAACAGTTTAGAAAGGACCCATTCCATATCAGGCATGGGGCTTGGTAGATAGGAGTAATAACCGTGGCCTATCCTGCAGAAAGTCTGGTAGGAGAGATAGCAGGCCAATCAAGTAGTCAGTATGATGTTAAATCCCGAGAATGGAGAAGCAGCCCCAAATTGTCATAATGACCAACGCCTATCATTTATACGGTCCTAGCAGCATTTCGGTGCTGTCTCCTGGAATCTCCGTAACACCCTGAGGCTGGCATCCTCAGAGCAGTCACTGGCAACACTGAGCCCAGGGAAAGCTGTATCATTCATTAGATCATCGTGGTAATGTGTCTGGATGCTTGTAGGTATGAGTAACCACGCTTGTCACATAGCAGCTTCCTATTTTAATTACTCTTTCTTGCTAACTAGGTGCCAAGCTCAACACATATGCTATCAATATGTAAATGTTACACCATTTTATATGGTGTCATTAAAGATTTTAATTTTTTTAAGTGTTTGTACTCCTTTAACTTTGGTGCCTTGGGACACACCCCTGCTGACTCTAGAATACATGTAACTCAAAGTAATGTCACAGCTGAGCCCAATGAGGACCAGGGATGTCCTGCCACTTACCATAGGGCTCTGACTAGAAGCACTGGATGACAGACTTGCACCCTGGGTGACCAGATTTTGAACTCCGTACTTTTTCACTACAACACCTCCCCTAAGGAGCAATTCTAGACTTCCCAATGTGATCCATCAAGTGCAGAGAGTACTTTCCTTTTGTCTTGTACTTTACCAACCTCATTTGCTTGCCACACAATCTAATTTAGGGCGTTTCCTTACAAATTCCTTTAATGTATTGTAATTTGAGGTGTATATAGCCATGTTTATACAGAAGGCTGATTTTAAAACATCAGGAGTAAATCTATTTGAACTATGAGAGAGACCCTATATGGAGAGGCAGAGGCGAAGCTCAAACCTTGAACAGCACACAACTTTAGAGTTTATCATCCTGGAGTTCTCCAAAGAAATGTAATTCTATTTTAAGTATACTTGCAGAAAAACAAGTTTCAAATTGTCACTTCAAATACCTGCATATGCTTTAGATTTCTTATCCAGGGATATTTCACATTCATAATATACATATATACTTATCATTTTCAGGATTTATAAGTATGATGCAAAAACGATTCTCCTAGAATAAACACCAAAAGACACAGAGTGAGCCATCCAGTGCATTAGCTCAGAAGGCAGGGGACATGCTACACTGCAATCACCAAGGGAAGCCAGAGTTTGAGATTCACTTCTTCCTGGACCCCAGTTTCTTTGATCAAAAATGAAGTAATTGAATTAGGTAGTTATACAAAAGTACAGGAGTTCTGATTCGAAGGGGCACATGCACCCCAATGTTTATATCAGCACTATCGACAATAGCCTAAGTATGGAAAAAGCCCAGATATCCATTGATGGATGAGTGGATAAAGAAGATGTTGTGTATACATACAATCATTACTGGGCAATCATAAAGAATGAAATCTTGCCATTTACAACAATGTGGATGGAACTAGAGTGTAATATGCTAACAGAAATTAGACTGAGAAAGACAAATACAATATGCTTTCACTCATATGTGGAGTTGAATATACAAAACAGATGAACCTAAGGGAAGCAAAAATAATATAAAAACAGAGGCAGACAGATTTAAGAGACTCTTAAGTACAGAGAACAAATTGAGGGTTTCTGGCAGGGTGTTGGGTGGATGGATGGGCTAAACAGGCAATGGGCATTAAAGAGGGCACTTGTTGGGATGAGCACTAGGTATTATATGTAAGCGAAGAATCAGTGGATTCTATTCCTGAAATCATTATTATACTGTATGTTAAGTAACTTGGATTTAAATTTAAAAAATAAAATAAAATAAAATAAAATAAAATAAAATAAAATAAAATAAAATAAAATAAAATAAAATAAAATAAAATAAAATAAAATAAAATAAAATAAAATAAAATAAAATAAAATAAAATAAAATAAAATAATAAAATAAAATAAAATAAAATAAAATAAAATAAAATAAAATAAAATAAAATAAAATAAAATAAAATAAAATAAAATAAAGTGATTGAGCTAAAGGATATGTAAGGCTTCCTCATACTTAAAGATGCCTTGAGTCCACGGTCATTTTGCAAGCCAACAAACTTCAGTTAATCACAGGTCAAAATACATTTGCATGGAATGAAACTGAACTGTCTGCACCGTCTTTTAAAATAATCTAACTGAAGAATGCTTCCCCCTACACACGATAAGCACCAAGCCAATTTTACTCAAGAGGTGAGCTTTCCTTTATATTATTCTAGGAATCTTTACTTGGCTTGGGCATTTTCTAGAAACTGCCATTATGGATAAGCAGACAAAAGCTAATCCCCCTTCTAGGAGAGATTTTCATTACTCCATATTGTTCAGCTTCTTATCTCTAGAAAAGGAATCTTTCCCAACCAGTTTTACTTTGTCCAAAGAATATTGTGCCAAGGTTGGAAAGCACTGCCACCAAAGGAAATAAGGATATGGTCTAGAATTCAAAACCCAAGTTCCCTTCAAGCTGGTATAAGCTACACAATTCTATCTACTGTTACTAATGATACACACTCATCCAAAAAGCAGTATCTTCTATTATTTTTTTTATGTTGCCGGATAGTCTAAAAACTTAGCCTTGTTACACACTACAGGAGTTATTTTACTGAAAACCTAACTAATATTTTCCAGATACAGTATTATTCTCAAATGAGTCACCATGCAAAGGCTTTATCAAATAACCTTCATTTTAAACTGAACACAGAACACCTCTATTTGTGCAGCAGTTGTATTCTCTTTCCAATTATGTAGAAAATGATACATAGAATGTGTGTTCAAAGTGAGGACAGCAAGTTTAGTTTATCAACAGATGCACTGACCAAAAATCTGTCCTAAATGTTTGCTGTCCATTCATTCATTCAAGAGGCATTTATTGAGTGCTTATTACATTCCCAACTCCACTCCTCACTGCTAGGGATATACACATGCTAAGATAAAACAGACAAGATCTCTGCTCACATTTTTTTCAAGGATACCAACACTAAACAAGTAAAAATATTATTTCAGACAATTACAAGCATTTAAAGAAAAAAAATTTAATGTGATAAACAATTTGGACAGAGTTATTTTGGAGGATATTCATAGGCCATCTCTCTCTGAAGGAACATTAGAGTAGAAACCTCAATCAAGAGAGGAAACCATCCAGGTAAAGCTTCTAAGTATTGTAAGCCAATTGCAAAGACCCTGAGGTTAGAGTGAGCTTGATTCAGTCTGACATTAAACCTTTATACCTAATACATATATCAATGTATATTTTATATTATTTTACCTATTTAATAGTTCAAATGTATTAAAAATCAAACTTGAAACAAACCTGAAGTATTTCTACCGAATTCTGGCATCCTGAAAGACATAGGTTGCTCTAAATAAATGCGTCTCTAAATGGCTACACATTGGGGCGCCTGGGTGGCGCAGTCGGTTAAGCGTCCGACTTCAGCCAGGTCACGATCTCGCGGTTCGCGAGTTCGAGCCCTGCGTCGGGCTCTGGGCTGATGGCTCGGAGCCTGGAGCCTGTTTCCGATTCTGTGTCTCCCTCTCTCTCTGCCCCTCCCCCGTTCATGCTCTGTCTCTCTCTGTCCCAAAAATAAATAAACGTTCAAAAAAAAAAAAATAAATGGCTACACATTAACATCAATTACAGAGCAAGTAAAAAATACCAGTGCCCAGGCCCCACCCAAGATCAATTGGATCAGAACCTCAGTATATTTTAAAATTCCCTCGATGATTCTAATATGCAATGAGAACTGAAAGCCATCATTCTAAATTAATCTGAAAATTGCCTTATTCTAGCAACCAGACTGTGTTTTTGGGTCCCTCACTCTAATGTCAACCCTAGGTTGACTTTTGTTAGTTCAGGTACATTGGGAGTTTAAGAAAGACCCTAGTGTGTGTGCTGGTTGAGAATGTGGGTTCTGGAGTCAGATCATTCCTGGTTTGAATATTCTCATCAGTTATTGAGACTTGGGCAAGTCATTGAATTCTTTAAGTCTTTGTTTCTCTGTACAAATTATGAGTATACCACCAGCGTCTACATCATTCTTCATTAGCTGATGTATATACAGCACTTATCACTGCACCAAGTACATAGTAAATGATAAGTAACAACTATGATTATTATAATTAAGTGAACAACGTAGTCTTTTTATGTACTCAAAAAAAACCCCAAATATAATTCCTGGTTTTCAGGATTCACATTTAAATGCTTTAAAAAAGAACTAATTGTGATTAGGTTGCTACCCATGTAATACTGTGTAATTATTTTCTTAAATGCCTTTCAAATCATTAGTAAGACAAAAATGTAGTTTTATTTCTAAATTACTCATCACCATACTTAGGAAAACTTGCTATAAGCATTCTTCAGGATCCTTAAGAGACTTGTACATTCTTTTTTAATATGGGATAGGGAAAATTTTACCCTCTTGAAGATTTGCAGATTTTCATGAAAAAATGCTCAAGGTCAGTTGTGAATGCATTCCAAATTGCTTTCAAAAGAAAAATGATGAGAGCTTGATGTAATAATGGGCATCTTCATGACAACCATTCTCCAAGACGAAATCACTTGAAAGTACTTAAATCCTAACCATTGATATAGATAGCTTTCCATGAGATTGTGCCTAACCATGTCCAAGTCCAGTCTACTTTCCATAAAGCATACTTGATTAAATATTTAAATGTTCCATGTCTGCTTCCTTCCCACACACATGCATGAGCAGGGGCTTCCCCGGCTGCAATGATCCATACTGAATACTTAATGAGTTTCTTAGACTCTAGGTTTATTTTCCAAACATTAATAGAAGATGAAAAGCAGTACATTATCAACAAAAAACATAACACCTACACAATGTCAAGGGAACATTTTGGTTTGCTGAGCTAACAAATGTTACTGCTCTGATGGCAAAGAATATTTTTGCCTAAACAAATTGCAAAGTATCATAACTATATATCAGATGCAAATTACAATGAATGTGTCTATAATGCTATCTAAACATCTTTAAAACCACGACTTTTTATTTCAGAAAGTTTTAAAGGCTATAGCTATCAATTTCAAAAGATGTTAATCTCTACAAGTGACTGTCCTACAATCACCTGAAGATGCATCATTCATCCAACTCTTGCCTCTTTCACAGTATGAGCAGAATGAAATTAAGCCAATGGCACTAAGTAATCTTGTTAGATACAATGATATCAATTAAAAACTGCCAGTCAAAGCAAAGTCATTCTCCTTTGTCATCAATGTGTATTTTTTTTTTCAGAAAGTCACAACTCTGATCAAGTTCAGTAATCAGCCAGTCTATTGGTCTAAAGATGCTTTGCTCCATCGTTATTAAGTACTATAGGAAGCAAAAACTATAGACTTGTGATAGCCTAACATTTAATGACACTTCACATTTGAGTGCAGGTGGTCAGTAATAAAAGGAATTGGGTTTAAATATGCTTTTATCATTCTTTTGTCAATCAGAGGAATCAAGTAGTTTAGCAAAGGACAATCCAAGCTGAAGAGCACACAGACAGATTGTTGAAAGTGAAATAATTAAATTATGCAAAAACCATGAGGACAGATTGTCAAAAAATTTCTGCATTTGGTGCTACAGAACACTTGACTGGGTTAAATGAGGTTAATACAACTTGCCATTCACGAATGATAATAAACTTTTCTTATTCCAATCTCATCATAGTATCAGACCTTGAGCTCGATTACATGCAATCTTAAAGTTGTGACATAGAGTAGACTGTTAATACCCAATATAGAAACATGCTTTCCCAACCAAAGAAAAGGCCTTGCTATATTCAACTAACAAAATCTAACACAATTCAGTCATACATATGAAATTGAACTGGCCATAACTTTGTGGTTGTGTATTATTACTAGACAAAATATTAGACATAAGCAAGCATTATGCTTTGCAGATGATGGTACTTAACTACTCCCAACTCTGCAAATCAGTTTCGTCTGATGATCGGATGAAATATGAGGTTTCCTACTTGGTGACAATTTATTGAGCAATAAGGTGACTCTGGAAAGCCAATATTCCTCTTGAAACTTAGGTAAAATTATGTTTCACTCTTCCCTATCAAGTTTACTTTCTGACTTACTGGTCTTAGTTTTGTAAATATGCTTCAATTTAGTTTTCATGTTTCCTTAGGAGGAAGTTCCAACTTCTTTCACTAAATCCAACCCCTTCTCCACCTCCTGGTTATCTCTGCTTTGGCCTCAACTTCTACCCTGCCCAATACAACACAACATCCTTTACTACAGAAATAACCAAACCTGAATCCATAGCTAACCTACCTGAGCTCCATGGACCCTAAAGCGTCAATGAAATGCTTTTAGAGATACAGGACCCCCTGAACCTGTTTTTAACATCTGTGAGCATATGAGTACGTGAATTCTTTTTAAAAGAGGACTCTTTGTGGTCAAGCAGTCCACAATCCCAAGGAGAGGAAGAAACAGTCTAATTTCTGTTCTCTATTGTGTTACATTCTTGAATTTAACCTTGGCTTTGCAGAGAATACATTAGGGACTTTGGAAGGTTGGAAATCCTCTACAGTGGTCAAACTAAAAAGGAACAGCTTCAATAATGCAGACTCCATACACAGCCACCGAGAATCTTAGTATCTAGTACCATAGTAAGGAAGTGGTGAAAAAGGGAACCTCTGGTGAATCAAACTCTAGGGAAAAAGTAGGGTTTTTTGTTTGTTTGTTATGTTTTGTTTTTGCGGGGTTGGGGGGAAGGTTTAGACTTTAAGGAAGATACAGCATTCCACGAAAACTTTTTCATTTTTTAAAATATTTGTTTATTTTTGAGATAGAGAAAGAGAGCGTGCTTGCGTGAACGGGGGAGGGGCAGAGAAAGAAGGAGGTTCCAGGCTCTGAACTGTCAGCAGAGACTCAGATGTGGGGCTTAAACTCATGAACCGCGAGATCATCACCTGAGCATGAATCCAAAGTCGGACGCTTAACGACTGAACCACCCCGCCACCTCTCCAGGAAAATCATTTCAAAAGGAGATGTTTAGTAATTTAAAACATCACACAGAGATGAGTGAAATACCTAAAGGCTTGCTATATTCATATTACCGAGTATATGCAGATGCCAGGAGAGCTTTTAAAACCACCTTATTAAAAGGAAATAGCTGCTTTGGGGATTAGAGTAAGATTAGTTCATAATAAAATATAATACTTCTGACTTTCTAGTAAACTACTGTTCTCTTATCTAGCATACAATTACAACTGACAGTTATGACAATGGACAAAGGACAGAAGAACACTGTATACTGAATCATTTCTACTGCCATTCTTATGTATTTTATTATATTCTTATTTAGTAAAATAGGCATACTTTATATAATACAAATAGCTTTCCACAGTATTAACTGAAATACTTAATTAGCAAGAATGCAACTTCTCTCCAAATATGCAAAATAGAGTCTGAAAATAGGAATCCAAGTACATAAATGGAATTGTTCAGAGGAATCATTTGAATGTTTTAACTCAAATGTTTTGCCTGTATCTTAATTTTCTCATTTATTATGTTTCATTCATTTATATATTAATCATTCATTTAATACTTACTGGGCTAGGTTTTGGGGAGATAAAGTAAATAGAAGTTGGTCTTTAGTGTAAAAGTCAGGGGAAAAAAAACCTATTCCAGAAGGGTTTGACAAGCACTAAGGTAGAGATGTGCATATAGCCTTCCTGTAGCCAAAGGAGGAGTATCTATGTTAGGTTGCGGGAGTGGGGGGTATCAGAGAAAGTTTCCTTGGGAAGGTGATACTTCACATAGGTCCTACAAACAGACACAAAGAATTAATACACCCGGCACATTTAGGAAATGTCATTTTTGCTACTTCTGAAAAAAAAACGTATACAGGCAGTAAAGTGAAAGAATAAATGTTAAAGAGCTCAACAGGGGCCAGGTTACAATGGCCTTATGTTCACGCTAATTAGATGACTCTTTGTTGAAAAGGAAATGGTCATCTAATGAGAAACTTTACCCAGAGAAGCGACATGATCAGAGCAGTGTCTTTAAAGACAGATTGAGAAGGATATGAGCGACAAGAGATGCAGATCTGTACCAGAGCAGGGGCAAGGGTGAGACACATTGGTTGAGATTGACTTAGGAATGGGAATAATATTTGGTGGCTGAATGGATAGAACAAGGTTAACCGAGAAGCCTCAGTGTGGTTGGTGGGTAAAAGTGGTACCATTTACCAGACAGGCAATGTCAGAGAGGAAAACTTGGAGAAGGGTGATGGCGAGTTTGAATTGTGTGTGAAATGAGCAAACTGAGGTAACAATTAGACAGCTGTACATGTGTCTGGAGACCAGCAGAGAGGCCAAAGGAAGAGATTTAAATTTGGGGATTATCAGTATAGATGCATCCATTGACGTCAGGGACCTCGATAAGTACATTTACAAATGTAAGAAAGCAAAGGGTCAAAGGCTCAATCCCAGAGAAAGACACTATTAAAGGGATTAAGTGTCTGAAGAGAGATTTATCAAGGTGGCAGAGGTAACATCTAGAGAGACCATACATCGTGGAAAGATGGTTTCCAAGATTCTGGAAACCAAGGAGATTTTAAGTAGTAGAGAACTGTCAACATTGTTCATCAGAGAATCAAAAATCTATCACTAAGCTAAGTTACCAAGTCACTGACCTGAACCCTAACTCTACTGGTGTGTATCTATAATATCAGGCTTCTATTATGAGCAACATGGGTACACAGGCCACACGTAAGCCTGAAAGCAGGAGTGCTGTTTTCTACTCGAGTTTTCTGCTTTTCTGCCACTGCCAGAAGAAACTCTCAAGGACTTAGCTTAACTAAGGTCAGAAGTACCAGTCAGGACTCTTTCCTTCAAGTCACAGATGCCGACCAGAACCCGCTGAAGTGCAAAGCATGCTGGGAGAACTCATGGCATCAAAGGATGAACTCAACAAGCAGGAAGGCAAGAACCAGGACAGCCTCAGGGCCAACATCCAAAAAGGTAATTCCCAATTTCATCAGCTGGCTGAAGGGCTACTTTATTTAAAGCTAGCCATTTGCCCAACAGCCCATTCACTGAATTTACTTGTTGCTTGTAACAATTTGAAATGGTTTGCAGAAGTTCATATTAAACGGGATAGGGTTAAGAGCTCAGGAAAAAATTTATGCTGTGTTTTAATTGACCAGTTTTTTTTCCTTCCCTAACAGCACTGTCAAGAGAGTCCAATTGGTCCCAGATACCCATTGTTAGAACTGAAGGGAGCTGGCGGAGGATGAGATAGAGCCAACAAATCCCCAGCTGGAAGAGAGAAGAGGCAGTATACGTCACAGCTGGTGCCGTGGACGGATTGGAGGGGACATGGGTGGGTGCAGAGGAGAGCCAGAGGTCGAGACACAGGGTAAATGAAAAGGGGAGTAAAGGAGACAAGGTCAGACAAGCAACTGTTTCAAGCTAGGAGGAGATCACCAGTGTTTTAAGATGATGTAAAGCAGGAACCATGAAATGTACTGTTCTCAATTCTGTCTTCCTGTCAATAAAACCAGGAGTGCCAGATAGCATCTGAGACCAGACAACCATATGTGTTGAACTTTTTGGTTTTGTTTTTGAACATCTAATACATCCAGGGATACTTACTCACTAAATAACTGCTTTGACTCTTTGGAAGGAATTGCTTTAATAGTCTCAATTCTTTCATGAGTAACCCTTCTGCTTATACTTAATTCCAGAAAGTTTCCTATTCACTGAGTTCAACAATTTACGAAGTTGCATGCATAGGTAATAATAATCTGATTTTTCTTGTAAACAAAATAATCCACTGAAATTAAAATTTAATGTATTCTCTCACATACCAAATCAGACTGAGCAAATTATCCCTGGGTCTAATTAGCTTTACCAACAACACCTGTTCACAGTGATACCATATGTTTATGACAAGAACAATCAGTATAGATGAGCCTCACAATGAGACTGCCTGGGTTCCAGCCCCAGCTTTACCACTTCTCAACTGTGTTACCTCAGGCAAGTTACTTAATATTTTATCTAGTTTCAGAAGCCAACAGTGCAACAATAATAGTGACCTCATGGGGTTTGTGATGATTAAATGCATTAAAATACATACAATGCTTTTAGGACAGGGACTGACTTACAGTAAGCAGCATTCAAGTGTTTGCTATTATCTTTCTTATTTTTATTGTTACAGGGGTAGTTTGTAGGGATGGGAAAAAAGCTGCCAGACTTGATTTCTGCCTCAAAGTGGCTTGAAATTCACGGAAGAGAGAGAAACTATCATGCATGTACATAGATACACACGAACATTCTCACAGCACGTAGAGTAGGACTCTGTGGCAAATGCAGAAAGTGTAGAAAACTGTACTAACAAGTCAGGAGGATTCCTCACTCACCAACCTTTCTCTCTGCGCTCTATTCCCCAGACCAAAGAAGAAAGAGCTCCAAAGGCAGCCTTAAATTCCATGGGTTTGCGTTCTTTGTGGTGAGAGGGTACCCTACCCATGCCTGTCCCAAACTTGACAGGCAAGAACCATTTGTTTCCACAGCCAAGCCTTTCAGGGGAGGAGGAGACTCAGTGAACAAGCAGTTTGAGAGGGAAACTGGCAGGTTGATGCTGAGCTGGAATTGAGCACAGTGAGAAAGTCCTTAGGGGAGGTTGACACCTGTCTCCCGGAATGTGGGGTAAACATAGGACAGAACCTGGTACCTATTTCTGGGCTGGAGCTATCAGAAGGCAGAAAGGCCTTCAAAGTATGTCAGCAGGTCTTAAAAGGATTAAGCTCATAATACTTGTGAAGAAGAATGGTGCGGCAACCCCCTTCTAAAGTCCCAGATGCCGTTATGGGGGCACAGAAGAGAATTCCTATGATTTCTGTAGCCCCACAAGAAGGAACGGGGGTGGGGGGCGGAGAAAGAGCAGCAAGAAGTGTGGAAGTACCATCCTCAAGGAGGAACTGGAAACCTAGTCTTCCAGATGGACTCAAAGGATTCTAGATATCCTCCTCTGCAGTAGTTGTGAGCAACTATAGTCACCAACAGGGGGATGAACAAAGCCCTCACTACCCACCCTCCCACGACCTTCCCCTACAAATGCAAACCATCTACACAGAGACCATTCCCCTCATAGAGCATATACAGAGCTAGAGAGAAACAAAAACAAAAACAACAAACCGAACAGCCTAGTTCCGGTAAGCTCTGCTTCTACTATTCCTCTCCCTTCCTTTCCAAAAGAGTAGACCTTGAAAGGGAAAAGGGAATGAGGATCTAGAAGCCACACCCCCCCCCACCCACCCCACCTCTCACCAAAGTCCAAGTGGCCAAGATCATAGCCCTATCTGGAGAAAGGGAAGAGAACTTTGAATCAGACATGACCTTGGAGTTGCAACACGGTTAGACTAATTATAGTAACTCCAAGTGACCAAAGAGTTAGAGTTAGTGCATCTGGTTAAAATGGACCAGAAAACAATAGGTTGAAAGCTGTGACTAAAGAAATTAAAATATGCTTTTATGCTGGCATCTTCTTTTGAAAGGGTCTTGAAGACAATAATTAAAAGGACTGATGGGCCATGGATGTAGTGGCTAAAAAGTGAAACTTAAATACATCTTTGATGATCTAAAAGTAAACTTAGCCATATCATCAAGCATAAAACATTTGGAAATTGACTATTTAAGGGAGTGACAAAGTAAAATAATGGGCCACAGACTGAAGTCTCATACAAATGACCTGGAACCATTCACTGGGAACTGATTAAAGACATTATAGAAAATTACCTGGAAATATCCCAGGTACTGTCGATACCATTTCAATTTCTTATTTTGTTAGAAAAATGAGGTAAATGGTAGAAGGGATTCAAAAACGCCATTTACTATTCCATTCTTATACTTAGCAAGAATCAGCGAAGTTGGTCTCCAACATATAGAGACCAACTGGTCCACAAATAAAAACAGTCAAGGAAGGAAGGATAATTTGTTATAGCTAAAATTTCAAAAATTTGAAATAAGTTAAATATGTGATATATTATAATTTAAGATTAAAACACCATTTGGGCTGGTAGTCTATGGCTAGAGTAAAAGCAGTGGAATTTTGAAAAAGACATCTTCATTTTAGCTGGACCTACTTTAGATAATTTCCCCATCTATTTACATTATTTCCATCCTATGGTTTTCTTTAAGACCACTAGGAAATATAAGGATATACCTTTTATTTAAAATTCACTGTCATTTTCCTCTAGTATCCTCCAATTTTATACTAGAAGACTTTAAAAACACAAGGGTGAACTTTCCAGAGTAATACCCATGTTGTCCATATAACCAAACAACCAAACATCTCCTGTACTGCACTCCCTCTTCAAAAACAAAAAAACAAACCCCAAAAATCAAACCCACAAGTCTTTCTCTCATGACATATTTTCAATTCTTCGTAGAGATTGCTTTTCCACATGATAACAATGCATTCTTAAATTCAACAATCTCGTATTGCGTGTAACTAGCAGCTTCCAGAATCCTAAGAACCATAGACTCATGGCTCAAGTTCCAGTTAAAAACTCCCCAGTAATGTCACCTCTTGTACAACTCGAGTTTTTCGGTTTTTTTTTTTAATGTTTTCCCTATTGAGCTATGAGATTTACCCGACTTTCCCAGTAAACCTATTATGGAGGGAATCATGACAACGTAATTTAAAAAAAAAAAAAAAATCTAGCAGTGTTCTAGTTGCATTATGCAGAAGAAAAAAATTGAGAAATTAGAAAGGGTAAGTGGAGGGCAGGATGTGGGAGAATAAAGGAAATAAAACAATAGTTTTCATCAAGTACACAGTTATCTTACCAGCAGCTAGATAATACCATGACAAATAGACAAAGGAATTGTTTTTGCTGAAGCTGAAAATAAGTGCACTATGACATACTTCATTTAGAGGAAAAACTGTTATTATCATCTTACAGAGATTACAAAAATGGATTGCCAAAAACGTTACTTTAATAAGCAAGGAAACCAAATTAAGACATACCACCCATCACTGTACTCTCTTTAGTGATATTATTTGTCTGGCTTTGAAGCCACCAGACGCTTCTGTTTCCAAATGGCATATGGCCTACACTGACTCTGAAAAGGCTACTTATCTGCTGTCTCTCCTTGTGGTCTATTTTTCATTCATTTGTACATCTTAGTATCAGGAAGGAAATCAGGACGGATCTTATGCTATCCATCCTCTCAATGCAGCCCCCCATTCCCCTTGGGTGGAGGGGGTAAGGGTGCAGTGACTAGTGCATTAACAACTGGAGTTGCAGGGGGGTTTAGTGAGAGCCTCACTTCACCATTATGTGTAACTCCAGTATCTCCAATACTTCTCACACCTTGACCTTCTTTCCCACATGGATTATCCTGTGCCACTGGCCAGGAGTTACTTCCTGGGATATTGGGATTATTTAAACAATAAGATCACTCTTCCTATTTTTCAATGATCACATACTTCCATGTCTACAAGAAACGATCTTAAATGAGAGATTATGTCTGGTTCAAGCTCCAGGCACACTTTTTGTTTGCATCTGATGTATAAGAACATGCTTCGATGACACAAAGAAAGCCAGTTTCTAGTTTTTGCTTGAAATTAGCTGCACTCCCCAGACATCTCTCATTTTCCTGTAATTGACAAAGGAACTATTTACCCACCACAAGAGAATACAATGAAAGAGTAGAGATGAATGGTAGCATTCACTGGGCTTTTCCACATCTGGGACACAATAGGGGATAATGAGGACTGTGGTCTATGGGAAATGAATACGTGTACACGTGAAGAACTGCTACTAAGTCCTTCCTGATTTCTACATTGTAGAATGGGCCGTCTGATTTTTTTTTTATTTTTATTTACAATAATTATTTTTTGAGAGACAGAGAGAGAGAGAGAGACAGAGAGAGAGAATGCGAGCAGTGGAGGGGCAGAGAGAGAGGGAGACAAAGAATCTGAAGCAGGCTCCTGGCTCCAAGGTGTCAGCACAGAGCCTAATGTGGGGCTTGAATTCACAAACTGCGAGATCATGACCTCAGCCAAATTCAGGCACTCAACCGACTGAACCACCCACATGCCCCAGTCTGATTTTTTTTAAAGAAAACCTAGAATGCTTAATTTTCACATGGAAGTTTCCAGTTTTCATGTATTGACTAAAGAATAACTTTCCCAAGTAGTGTGCTGTCCAAATAAAACAGATCTGCGAGTCTTATCTGACCTTCAAGCCTCCAGTTTGCAAGGCTTGCTCTTCATGTTCACCAATGGCAGGAAACAGGACCCCCACAATTTATTCAGTGTAAGGGGAGATTGGGAGATGCAGCCTTGGACAGGAAGAGTATGTAGGTGAACGTTACTGATATGCAACAAATGATGTGCAGAACGTGGCCATGCATACAGATCTAGGGTGGATCAGGGCGCCAATTGAAAACTATGGATAGGAAGGGGGAAAAAAACTATTCAGAAGCAAGTCCCCTATTCACATGTTCAGTTGCAATTAAACAAACATTTGATTCCTTCACTGATGTTGTTAAAGCTATGATATTTTCTCCCATTGGGATAAAAGGCAGGGAAGAGAGATATATCACATGGTGATGTAAGAATCCAAACTCAACCTTTATTGCTGATTTTCTAATTTTGGGTGGCAGCTATGGAAGAGAATGGGGGGAGGCACACAACAGAAATAAGAGGGAACAGGCCCCGGAGGGAAAACTCAAGGTGGTCGGCTTTTGAAAATGTTCCCTAATATTCTTTTCATTAAATTAATGAGTTGGGGGATAAGGTGATAATGGCCAACGCGCAAGGTTACAGGAGACAGAAAACGCAAAGATAAAGGGGTAGAAGCTGAGAGGGTCAGAAGTGTCTAAGGCTGAAGAAATGGAAACTCCAATATTTTGGATCAAGAGTTGAAATTGGGGAGAAAATGTGGACTGCTAAGCCTATGAGTTAGGATATGCTGCAACACTCTGAGTTAAGCCGAACTCTTTCATCTTGGGGTATTAATCTTGCAAAGAAGTTCTATTCGGCTTCATTTCTTTTTCATTAATAAAATGAGCCTTTACTCTGTACTTACTATGGGCCGGGAATTAAGTCATAGTTTCTGTCTCTAAAAATACAATGTGTTAGGGGATAGAGACAAAAATACAAACAGTACTGAAGTGGAGGAAAACATTGGGCTATCTGGGACAAGTACCCAAGGGTGATATATACTGCTGCTCAGGCTGTGAACTGCACAAATCCAGGAGGTGCCATTCACATACAGTGGAAGCGGTATTCTCTGGAACTCTGCAATGTGGCAGTTTCAGCATCTGAGACTAGTTTGGGGCCACAAAAGGCTTTTGGAGGAAATCACTCCTGGACTCTTAAAAGCTCCTGGATAGAGTTAAAAAGTAGAATTTAGCCATACAGAAATTGGCTGGGAAAGAGAAAAGGAAGAAGGAATAGGAAAGATCTTATTCCTGTACAGGAACTTAGAAAAGGAAAAAAAGAAATAGAATAAATGCCTTTAATAATTTCATCATTGGCATGCTTAAAGGACCCTTGCCACCAAATAGTGAGTCACATATTTAATTAGGAGGCCTCAGAGAGAAACAATCCAAGTTTCCTCATCGTAGCCCATATTTACTGAACATGATGTACATGAAGGAATTTTCTAAACAGATTATCTAAATAGACTGCTTCTCACTTCACAGAAATGGACTGATTCAGGGTGCAGCCTAAGAAACTCAAAATTAAAAATGGTGGCAAGGATACCATACCTGGTACATAGAGATATCTTAAGGGCAAAGGCATTTTGTAACGAGTAAATGGGCATGAGTAAAAACACCATGACAGCTAGTAGGGCATTCACCCCCATCCCAAACCACAATATCTGCCCCTCCTTGGAAAATCTTCAGACTGAACCACCGACTTGTCCATGATGTTCTACTTGACTTTCTAACTTTTTGTTCTCTCTTCTTAGCTAGCCTTTACGTGCGACCTCTCAGAACTGCATTTTCCACAGTGCCTGGAACACCAATATGCACCATGAATATATGCTGCTGCTGAGTATGAATAAAAAAACACAGCTCCACAGGCCATTTGAGGAGAAGTGAATGGTAACACCGTCATGTGCAACAGAGACCAGGCATCCTTTATGAGTGCTGTCAGTAGGTAGGATTCTTTAAGTTTCCCAGAAAGAAATGTACTCATGCTGAAAAGGATTAGTGAACAGCACAGACTTTCCTCAATGTTTTATAGTATAACTGGAGAAGGAGAGCACACCCTTCTCCAAGCACACTTTATGAATCCCTAACTTGACATGTTTCTTTCCTTTTCCTCCAGGCCCATCACCCAGACTCCTACTGGAACTTCCCATGTTCTGGGAATACACGGAGGCAGTGTATTTATCGTTTACCTTGGTCTTTCTTCTATGCCTTCAATATTTCTACCTCTTTCTCATGCATTTAACATTGCCCCAGACTCTCTAAACTTCGGCACGCACTGTTCAATTGAAAAAAAAAAAAAAAATCCTCCTGTACCAAACACCCATATTCCTCAGTAAAGCATTATAAGTAACTTTTCCTGGGGCACCTGGGTGGCTCAGTTGGTTAAGTGTCGACTTTGGTTCAGGTCATGATCTCACAGTTCTTGAGTTTGAGCCCCATATCGAGCTCTGTGCTGACAGCTCAGACCCCAGATCCTGCTTCGGATTCTGTGTCTCCCTCATTCTCTCTGCCCCTCCCCGACTCATGATCTCTCATAAATACATGTTAGAAAACTTTAAAGAAAATAACCTTTCCTAATTACAGAAAAATATGGACAACGAGATAAACAAGTAATAAATGAGGTGTACTTTGAATCAATGGAGTTCAGGACATGCTATCTTAAGATATGCACCTTAGCATATGGGGTACTTTTAGCTGAAGGGGTCCGAGAAAAGAGCAGAAGCAGGCAGGTCACTGATACAACGTCTCCCCTGGAACAGGACACAAAATCCTCATGTGAGGTATCATACTTACCTCACATTCTTTGACCTATGATACTTTTTTTTATTTTTTTTTCAACGTTTATTTATTTTTGGGACAGAGAGAGACAGAGCATGAACGGGGGAGGGGCAGAGAGAGAGGGAGACACAGAATCGGAAACAGGCTCCAGGCTCTGAGCCATCAGCCCAGAGCCCGACGCGGGGCTCGAACTCACGGACCGCGAGATCGTGACCTGGCTGAAGTCGGATGCTTAACCAACTGCGCCACCCAGGTGCCCCAATACTTCTTTTTATTTTAAATGTTTAAGAGTGGGGGAGGGGGAGAGAGAGAGAACCCCAAACAGGCTCCGTGCTGTTAGCACAGAGCCCGACGAGGGACTCAAACTCACAAACTATGAGATCTTGACCTGAGTCAATACCAAGAGTCGGACACTTGACCAAACAACTGAACCATCCAGGCGCCCCTGACCTAAAATACTTGTATGTGGCTACACACTCTTCATCAAACCTAGCATTAACAAATACTTAGGTTTAGGGGTGCCTGGGTGGCTCAGTTAAGCCTTCGACTTTGACTCAGGTCATGATCTCATGGCTTGTGAGTTTGAGCCCCACATTGGGCTCTGTGCTGACAGCTAGGAGCCTAGAGCCTGCTTGGGATTCTGTGTCTCCCTCTCTCTCTGCCCCTCCCCTGCTCATGCTGTTTCTATCTCAAAAATAAACACTAAAAGAAAAAAATTTAAGAACACTTAGGTTCAACTATTTCTTCAGGACTTCACTTTCTTGTGAAGGTTCCGTATCAAGTACAACTTCTATTAAATCCATTTGTAAGCTTTTCTCTTGTTGACAGTCTGCCCAGTTTAGTTTTCAGAAGCAGCCAGGGAGCCTAAGAGGCTGGAGGAAAACTTTTTCCTCCCCCACAGAACACATACGAAAAGGGAGTACATTTACCTCCTAAGTCTTCTATTTGGTGGTGAAGAAAGAAGCAAGTTGTACTTTGCACAAGCGCTCTTTTCTAAAAATGTAGTTGGGATGGACAGCCCCTGCATTTGGAAGAAGACTGAGCGGAGCTGAGCTGTGTATTGATGGAGGTGGTTTCTTTGTGGAAAGTTCCATGGGTGGGGGCGGGGGGGGGGGGCGCGCTGCGGGAGACAGATCACTACCTGCCAGTAAAGATCCTTCGGAGGCCAGCACATCACAAATCACCCAAACGTTTTTTTCTACCTTAGTCTAAGGTAAGAATGATATTGAAGTGGCTGCAGGATAGCGTGAGTCAACTTTTCATTTGTTTTTAGATGTACTGCCTAGGAAGACCAATTTATTTCTTCAAATTACTATTCTTACTTGTGAGTTTTTACTTGTAAAAAGACAACAAGTTTGATTAGCAAATAATTGACCAGATCTGGGCATTGGTTTGCATTAGAAATTGCTAAAAATAAAGTCATACCACACTCACTGCACTCCAAGATAAACCAGATCTCAGTAATCATCTGCAATACAACATACCTTCTATGAAGGAAAATATTTCAAAATCTGGGAAAGTGTTAACTGACTTTGCATGTGGTTATTTTAGCACCAGACCAAAAGAGTATGTTTCTACCGGGTTGTATTTCTTCCTCAAAAATTAAAATAAATTTGGAAATTAAAAAGCATCTGAGGAAGGAATGCCAAAGGAGAAAGGTCTTGGGCAAGTGTAACTAATTAAATCACAGACAAGCAAAAATGCAAAACATTGTAGGAAACTTAAATTGAAACATCAAGTAAGGCCTTTGAAAATGGTTCTGTAATTTTGGAGAGATATTTGTGTTGATGTACATTTGGGGGCATCGTGAAAATATAGCTGAAATGAAAATGTACTTGCCAGGGCACCTGGGTGGCTCAGTTGGTTTAGCGACTGACTCTTGATTTTGGCTCAAGTCATGATCCCAGGGTCATGGGTCAGCTCTGTGCTGATCGTGGAGCCTGCTTAAGATGATCTCTCTCCCTCTCTCTCAGAAAGGGGAGGGGGAAAACAAAGAAACAAAAAAATTGGGGAGTGCCAAAAAACTGGGAGGGAAAACTATCAAGGATAAACTTTTTAAAAACACTCTTTAGAATCTCAAGAGTAGACAAGCAGCCATCAGGTAAGAGAAGAGAGTGCAGGACTATTGGACAGAATCAGGGTTCAGCAAGGTTAGCAGCCAGAGTCCAGGGGCATAAAAAGATGTTACTGCTGAAGGTAACCGAGCCATCAGGTGAGGACCACACATTCTAGGAAGGACAGAGGACAAGTATGAGAAGACTAAGAGACGGGCGAGGCCAAGCACAAGCTGTTTTATTGTCAGACACTGAGAGCTAGTCCTTGTAAAACCAGCAGAGGAGGAGCTGGGGCTATTGGGAGCCAAGGAGGGCCCTGAAAGGCCGGGAGCAGTCACAGGAGAACGGCAGGCAGGCGAGTTCTGGAGACCTGAGGGTTGGGGAGAAGAGCGCTGACAGGAAGGAAGCGACAGATGGAGGTGAACGTGACCAGAGAGGCAGAGCATCTCCTGCCAGAGTGAAACAATCTTTGCCATAAACGTGCAAGTGAGGGAAAGCAGGACTGACAGTCAGAGAAGAGAGGTACCAAGCAGCCTCTGGGAGAGTTAGTTTAGGCTTGCACAAGAGAGAAGTCAATGGCCTGCGGGGCGACATTCATCACCAAACTAAATTGGTGTGAACGTGGATGGCCTCGGCGTGTGTGATTCTATGCTTCTCCCCCATAGAGCCTAGCAGCTGAGCCTAGCAGCTGAGGAGAAGAGCTGAGAACACTAGCTGAGACAGTTTAAGTGTTAGCAGTGCATATGGGGAAACTATGAGGCAGATCACAGGACAAGGGAACTGTGGGTGGAAAAATAAATCTCTAATATAATGAAGACTGGAGGCTAAAGAAAGGCAGGCGTGTGATGAGCTGGAAGGCAGTCAGTGATGAAGATGCCACAGAAAGGCTGGAGTGACGACTGATCTCTGTGGTCGCAGGCCCAGAGGGCAGTGTCAGAGATGGAGAGGACCGGACAGAGATCTCTGAAACAAGACGCACTAGTTGTATTCAGGGCTGCATTGCTGGTGAAGCGCATCTGAGAAGCCATACAAGTCAGGTGAGGGAGGAATCTGATTGGCTTTTGACATAGAAATCAAAACCATCAAATGGTAAAGTACGTGAGTAGAACTGGCCTTAAAAATCTAAGCCAGGAGAAGATATGAAAAGCAATCGGTGATTTTACGGCATGCAAAGAAAATACTTCTCGAACACACTGAATGCCCAAATTTTCACTCAAATTTACACACACACACACACACGATTCTTGTCATTCATGCATTAGGAAAATCTAACTTTTCCCACAAATACTCAATTGCAAGAAGATGCAACTCATCGTTTAAATATCCCAGAAGTTATTCAACCCAGACCCCAATCTTCACTGAGTGTTTAGATTTTTAGCCTTGCTTCCTCTGACTTTGGGACTAGCACACTGAGGCTTGGTTTTTAATCACATAGAAGTGTCATAAAAGGTTACCCTACATTGACTTTTATGAGGTTTTCATTTTGTTTGCCTTACTTTCCTTAGGCTACAGAAAGACTGTATTTTCTTTTTTTTTATTTAAATTTTTTTTTCAACGTTTATTTATTTTTGGGACAGAGAGAGACAGAGCATGAACGGGGGAGGGGCAGAGAGAGAGGGAGACACAGAATCGGAAACAGGCTCCAGGCTCTGAGCCATCAGCCCAGAGCCTGACACGGGGCTCGAACCCACGGACCACGAGATCGTGACCTGGCTGAACTCGGACGCCCAACCGACTGCGCCACCCAGGCGCCCCGAAAGACTGTATTTTCAAACAATCAAAAGGGTAGTTTAAAACAAAAATGCTTCTAATGAACCTGCCTTTGCCAACAGATGTTTTATATTCAACCAGGATAGGATCTTCAACTTAGAAGAAGCGTAAGCATTATTCAACTTGGTAGTTTTTGGAATTTATTTGCTTCTCAGTAAGATTTTTATCGCACAGCCACACTGTACAAAGAACACAACAAACTTACACAATGGCAAACGTGGCAATGCGGGAAGTGCGACTTACCAGGTATCACTGCATTTGAAAAGACTAAGACTACTTCAAGCAGGAGTTCTTATGCCTGTGTTATACATATTTGCAATGGAAAATACAAGAAAAAGGAGCATATAATAGAAGCGGCTACATAAATTCAACACGCTTTGTTTCAGGTAGCATAAACATAATGTTTCTCATAATAGTTCAATACACAGTAACTCTCTGGATGGAGGTTACACATCAAGGCAATTGCAAATCAAAGGAAGGGAAAAGAAACAGTAACCACAGGATGGGATAGAGGTAGTCGCTTATGTGACAACAGTGATTATTTTGCAACATACATGTGTATCAAATCGACATGCTGTAGACCTTGAAATTCCACAATGTTACAGGTCAATTAGATCTCCAGAAAGCTGGAAACATAAATATAATGAAAGGGGGAGAGAAAACAAAATACAATTTCACTCTAAGAACATGGGCAATTTAGTTTTTTGTTCAAACTCATCATCATTTATTATTAAAGGCCCCCTGTCAAACAAGATTTCAGATGTGTCCACATCTAAGGCTTTCAAGATTCAATAATCGTTTGCAAATGTATGCCATAGATTTATTTTTAAAACACAATTCATTCTACATTGTGGAAACATCTAAGGCTGTATTTCCTTTAGAATATTATCTTTATGGTACTAGTCTTTACAATATAGGATATAAAGGAATTATTACCAAAGAACAGTCAAATTAAGAGACAATACCACCATGAAGAGAGAATAGCAATTTTAGAATAGTCATTCCATTTCTAAGAATATTTTCCAAGAAAATAAAACTTTCAAATGTCCTAGCATCCATCACTATATCACAATCATCAGCCCTTTCTCCTGGCTGCTCCAATCTGCTAAAAAGATTTGCTTCCTTCCCTCTGAAATCCCGACAGGCAAGGGATGCTTGTTTTACTTCAGAGGATTTACTTCTACGAAGTCAAGGTAATTAATCCATTTTATTCCCTCAGTGACACTCTGGCTGCCATAGAACCTAGATTCTCAAAATTAACTTTTGCTCAAAAACATTTTTAAGAGGATAGTTTAAACTTTTATCAGATAGAAATTTCCAGTGTTAGAATGATGAACTAGATAAACGGGAGTATTCTATAAGATACCCAACTTCGATTTTCCTTACTTCTTTTAGCCCAGCACAACATTGCGTGGAAGGAAAAGTTAGCTTGGCTCCAATGTGACAGAGACTGGGCTGGTCTAGTCAGACTGCACATGGAACAGTTGACAGGGTGTGCCGGTTGTTCAAAGGGGCAGCAAAATGGGTGAAAGAGAGAGACACAGGCTTCCAGTTAGGGAATAAGTCATGGGAATAAAAGGCATAGCAAAGGGAATACAGTCAATGGTACTATAATAAAGTTGTATGGTGACAGATGGTAGCTATGCTTATGGTGAGCATAGCATAATGTATACTGTGCAATCACTATGTTGTACCCCTGAAACTAACGTAACACTGGGGGTCCACTACACTCAAATTTTAGAAAGGAGGGTGGGGGAGAAAAGGCAAGAAGCATCACCTTCTGTGATCCTCAGGAGAGGTAACAGTCACCAGTCAGACATCCCATTTGTCCAGCAAAATTGTAAAGCTTACACTACCTCCTGTTGCTTGATTTTACTCAAAACCGAGTCCAAAATCATAGTCCATGAACAAAACCAGGAATTCACTATTTTTGGTGAATTTAATGAGTTTAGGTGATTCTGAGCGGATTTTTTTTTAACTTTTTTTTTTTTTTTTTTTTTTATTTTTGGGACAGAGAGAGACAGAGCATGAACGGGGGAGGGGCAGAGAGAGAGGGAGACACAGAATCAGAAACAGGCTCCAGGCTCTGAGCCATCAGCCCAGAGCCCGATGCGGGGCTCGAACTCACGGATCACGAGATCATGACCTGAGCTGAAGTCGGACGCCCCAATTCTGAGCGAATTTTAAAGAAAATGCCATCTATTTAGCAAATACTGAAACTGTGAAATAACATGGTTCCTAAAGCCAGACAAGGCAGTATGAAAACCAGACTCTGCTTTTTCCGAAGGGCAGGATAAGGACTTAACTGAGGATAGCTGTGATCCATCATGATCCAGGAGCACTTTACTTGTCGCACCAATTAAACATAAGCAACCTATAGTCCTGTTTGGGGAATTTTCCACGAGGGAATATTTTCTCATCAACATCTTGTGTCAACCAAATTTTAAACTCATCATCAGACTTCCTAATCAAATCTGCGTCCCAAAATAGAAAGTAAATTTTAGTGGTTCACCTGACAACAGCAGCAGGGTCCACCATATGGCATTCACGCGTCTGGGATGCTGGTGTTCATCACTGCAGGAAATTGCTTTGTTGGAACTACCATGTTGGAAATAATCTCTCAGAAAAAATATAATCGATTTTATCGTACACGATCAAGGGGAGAGCCTTACCATCCATCTTTCTTAGAGAGGGACATCATTTGTAATGTATGTGAAATTCAGTTCATGTGAAAAGGAATTTAACCTCTACTTAATTCCCTCAGGTGTGAGTCGTGGCCTCGCCCCATTTCTAGAAAGAAATCTGTACCTTGTAAGTTCTGTGCTTAGTAAGAAATGTGAGTTGCAGTACCTCACATGGGAATCCATAACGGACATTGTGAGGTCAAATTAATTTCCGAAAACATGCCCTATTGGACAGAAGAGGAAGAGAAAGAGGCTGTGTGGCTATATATAATGTTCCCAAGGAAACTAGTGGTGAGTTTGCTGTGGGGATGGGTGGAAGATGTCCTAGGCCACAGGCTTTCTCTGAAGCCTACAGAATTCTGAACATTTTTACCGAAATGGAAAGCATGCATCATAAGGCATTTCCCTCATGTACAAAGCAAGATTTGAACAATGTGACCCCAGGCAAACATCTAAATCCCAACATTACGAGGTGAAGAGTAAATAAAAGACTAATACTGGTCGTAAAGAGGCCCCACACCTCCTTCCCTCCCCAAATTCTGGCACACTCAATCTTCTAATTATAGAATAAAAGTACCATTTTAAAGGTTTGGCCTTTCAGTCTTGTGAGAATTAAGTTGCTAGAATAAAAGCAAAGGGTTCGTGAAGGCTCTGTGTTTATTTTAATCATGGTAATTTAGTCACAGAGGGTTGACAAGGCTGACCTTACTCGAGGACCCGAATGCTTCAGAAGTTACATTCGTTTCTATTAAAATTAATTTAACTCTGCCTTTAATATTCCTTCTTTACAGAGAAAGAAAGGTATGTGATCTTCCAGAGAACAAAGGAACAATCCCTTGTCATTCACCATTCAGCCTCTCTAAGGTTCTCTTTCAAATTGTGTGGAGACTCATCTAGTATTACCACCACCTTCTACAGCTTTGAACCCTACTAGGAAAAGGGTGTAAGCCTTTTTTTTTTTTAACTCTAACTTCTGTTTTAATCAAAATACCTTTTTTATTTTTAAAATCAATAATGGAGTCAGAAACTGCTATTTTCTCTTGATTTGGAGAAAACCTAGTTCTTCAAAGGACAGGAAGATAAACCAAGCCTTCAGGTTAACCGTACTAAAAATAAAGCAACAAACAGGAAATGCATAGCTTAAATAAGAACCAAGTGTTAAGAATACATGACATTTATTAAACATCTTATTATCAGATGCTACGTGAAATACTATGAAGTATTTTTACTATAAACTCCTGTTTAATCATATGAGGTAAACACTATAATTATTCCATTTCAACAGATCAGCTTTTCCTCTTTAAAACTCACACAAAGGATGCTAACGTTACCATTGTTCTTTAGCATTAGGTCATTTTCCCCTTCTGTGTCCTTGTATCTGCCACACCATTCACTCATGTTTGATTGCTGTAACTCAACTAGCTGGCAAATAACCCTGGACACGGCTTTTGTGCAAATGTCTGGCCCTGAATACTTCTAAAATTATCTACCGTGGCATAAAGCACAGGTTTAAGATCATTCCCTCTGCGTTTCCTGTACTACCTGCATCATAATCACCTGTTATGTCTGTAAAGATACACCTTCCAGAGCGACACCGTAAATACAGAACCAGAATCAATGGGGCCTGGGAATCTGCATAGTTGACAAAGCTCCACAGACAAAGATGGAAACAATGGCCTCTACCTGATACAGGCTCCGAAGTATCTTTTGCATGTCATGCCCAGCTCTTATTTTTTTTCAGTAATCTCTACACCCAGTGGGGGGCTTGGACCTACAACCCCAAGATCCAGAGTCACGTGAACTACTATCTGAGCCAGCCAAGTGTCCCTTAGCTTTTTTTTTTTAAATATATGAACCATATTTTACCAGACCCACACAAGCATATAATAGGCACTTGAGGTGTGGGTTGAATATTTTTCTCTCCTAAAACTAGCATTTGCAGAGATATTTCTTAAGTTGAAGTCATAGAAGAGATTATTAGGAAAGGGAACAATTATTGGCGTTTATATGTGTAAGAGAAATATTGCTTATCTACCAGGCATCCCTAGAGATGTATACTTCCTGTCCAATTGAAAGAGCAGCCATCCAGGGTTCCAATGCCATGAAAGGACTCTGGATTCCTCTGAGTCATTAAGTAATTTCATACAACCAAGTAAATTCTGATCATTTCCTTTTTTAATTTTTAATATGACAAGTAGACCTCCATGAAGAAAACAGTCCTGACTTCACATCTATGTATCAAAAACATACATGAGCCCATTTGTTCTAAGAGGAATCTTTTTCTGCACTTTAAATCTTAGTTGATAGATTTAATTTTTTTAATGTTTATTTATTTTTGAGAGAGAGAGCACACATGGAGAAGGTGCAGAGAGAGAAGACACAGACTCCAAAGCAGGCTCCAGGCTCTGAGCTGTCAGCACAGAGTCTGATGCAGGGCTCAAACCCATGGACCACGAGATCATGACATGAGCTGAAGCCAGACAGTTAACTGACTGAGGCACCCAGGCACCCCAGTTGATGGATTTAAACATAATACAACACAAAAAAGTATAATACCCTACTTATATTACTAAAAGCACTCACTACTGCAAAATTTAAAAGCACATCAAGGAATAGAACGATTTTTTTTTTTAAGTTTACTTATTTATTTTGAGAGACAGAGAGAGAGAGAGAGCATGTGGAAGGGACAGACGGACAGAAAATCCCAAGCAGGCTCTGCACCGTCAGCGGCGATGCAGGGCTTGAACTCACTAACTGTGAAATCATGACCTGAGCTGAAATCAAGAGTCAGACACTAAATTGACTGAGCCACCCAGGTCCCCCAAGGAATGGAATGATTAACGGATTCCACAAGTGGGGTGAAAATGACAGCAATCTGGCTGTATACAGATAGACTATACCTGGCAAGGCAGTAAGTAGGGGTTTTGTATCTAGATGCATGTACTTGATTATCCATCCTTCATGATTTGGGGGAGACCCAAAATCAAATAGATGTTTGCGATCCAGGACTTAGTAGTGCATGCCCAGTTAGATCAGCATGGTCAATGGACCTGGCAAGGTTAAGGCCACTGCACTGACCATAGTTCTGGCTCTCAGCACCTCCTGTTCATTCTCCACCACACTAAGGATAGGTCAAGTAGAATAACAGGGGCGCCTAAGTGGCTCAGTCAATTAAGCATCAGACTCCTGATCTGGGTTCAGGTCATGATCTCGTTGTTTGTGAGTTCAAGCCTTGCATCAGGGTCTGTGCTGATGGTACAGCTTATGCTCTCTCCCCCCACCTTGGGCTCTTGCTCTCAAAAGAAATATGTAAGCATAACAATTTTTAAATAAATACAGTAGAAGAATAGAGAAGACAAACCACGCACTCGAATCACATCTTGCTCCTGGAAGTCCTCCTCAGTGTAGTGATCCTTGAGGCATTTCTGCCCCTACCCATCCAGTCTCTTTCAAAGTATCTTTTCTCCTCTTCAATTTCCCATCTTATTACAATTATCAGCTCCTTCTCCTGCAAATGCCTCTAAAAACAGCCCTAGCCAACCGTAGTTGTGTTGCAGAATATTTTTATTATATACAAAGCTATTCTTCTCTAAGCCTCGCTTATTAAATTCATGCTAATTCTACAATTTAGATAGGTTTATTTAGAACACTTTCACATCCAAATACACACCGCTAGGAAAACCTTCCCCCCTGGAGCTTCTATCATATCACGGTAGGTGATAACACTGCTTCCTGAACATAGTAATAACATGAATGATCTACGTGGTGTAATTTTCTCCATGTCCTCTGTTCTTTAACACGTATTCCCATCACAGTTTAACCTAAGGGGGCATTTAAAATAAAAGTGTGAGTAGGTTTCCACTACGGGGAATACGGGCTAAGGAATAGAAGGAAACACAGTTGACGGCTTTAGGCCCTTCTTCATATGCCCACCACTGAACACAGTATAAATAATTCAACAGCAATTCCATCTGGGGCCCCAATGACCAATAGTGAGCAACAGGACTGCAGTTTTACCACATCTTCTCTCATACCCTTGCCTGGATATGTCGATTCATACCATTAGTTCAGCCAATATCAGGACACGTTTTAAGCTAGACAGGTAGCCAGCTTTTTGATGTAATGCTCCAGAAGCAGCTTTGGGGGATTGTCTTCCAGAGGTCAACAGTGTGTGGATGTTACAGAAGTCGAGAACACACCTGCAATGAGCTTTTGCTATTACATAAGGATAATCGATCTCAAACATGGGAACATGGGAACATGGGGACGTGGGAATGTGGGAATAAATCAAAGCCTAACTAAAGGTATCAATCTATGCCAGGACCAGGGATGGGGGCTTTAAGAGGACCACTTGGACACATGGCCATTCTTAGTAGAGGTCTCAAATCTACACTGACAACTTTCTGGCTCAGTGCAAGAGCCATTAACTTGTTGAACACGGTCACTTAGACGAGGTTATGGTGACCTGGCTTAGCGTTTCCTTCTTCTCCTTTTAAAATTACTGAAAAATGAATGTGGTCTGGGCCTCTCCTGACGTCTGCTAGCCTTCAATCCAATCCATAACTGTTTCCTGCAGTGATGCTATTTGGGCAGGTTTTGTGTTTGCACCGAGCAGACAGACAATATTCTTGCTGTGAAGTATTAACCTACAACTAGCCTTGGGCAAAATTATGAAGAAGGCAAAAATTCTCATCAAGCCGTCTCAGCCTTTGCCTCTTCTTCCATCTTGTTGTTCATTCATTCTTTCTCCTAATGCTCACTTCCGTCTCTGACCCTGCTCTCAGGCAAGGACCTAACAACTTTTGCACACTCATCCAAACTTAACTCCATGTGTTGCTTACTCTGGAAGAATTTGCATGTAAGTCCTATCTCTCATTAATGAAGAGGTTTGTTTCATTCTTATAAAAATCATGGGGAAATTAAGAAATAGGCTGTCAGCACACACAGAGTAAAAGAGCAAATATCAAGACACAGGATGACTGGACTAAGGTTTGTTGGTCCTAACATGTAGATATGCAAGTACATGCACTGATGAGCAAAGTGCATGTTCAGAGAAACCAAGTGACTTTTCAAAGATTGTGCTCTTGGATGAACTATAGGGAACTCTTTGGGGCAGAAAAGTTGCTAGGGGGAATCGACTAACTACAGTAATAAAACCCCGTATCTAACTGGTACATGGAAGGAGAGAAGACATTATAAAAGCAATCAGTTCAGAGCAACCCTGGGTACACAAAACTGAGCATGGCCCTGGCTGCTCATTTCTATCCTTTGTTCCTACTATTCACCCCTGAAAAGTGTCATACTGTCCCTAGATGGAAAGCAAAGATTTCAACCTGCAGAAATTCCAGATATCCGTATGTTCACATAGAGTAGCCAAAAACCCCCGAAACAAAACAGAAACAGTAATATAAAAACCAACAGTTTGTTTCAGAAGTAGATAAACCATCTTTGCCTCCGGTTCCTCCGGGTCAGGTGAGATAGAAACCTAGTCACTGATGTAGACCAGGCTTTTCTTACTCAGATGCTAATGAGAGCAGACTTTGGACAAAGAGTCTCACGGAGCAATCTTCTGCCCTGCACAACTCAGAGAGGCACTGCATGAGAACTCACATTTATTTCAGCATCGTTCTGTGCCAACCTCTGTGCTACATGTTTCATGTGTAGTCTCATTGCATAACCTTGCCATTAGGTACACCAGGCTAAGTATTTTTATAGGTCAAGACACTGAGGCTCAGAGAGAAGGGAATTTTTCCTTGGGCTCGGTGACCACCCTGAGTATCAAGAGCCTTTTGCAGAGACTGGAACATGTCCACATGAAAAGCATCACAGTCACACATTTGTGGGAAAAATCGTTCTTCTCAAACATTTTAGTTTCCAGATTATTAAAGCCTCCCAGTCTCTATTTCTCCTTAAATGCATATCCTATCAGCTCTTAGATTACATACTTTTTAAGGGCAAGTTCTATGTCTACTGTAACTTTCTATCTCCAAGCCATTTCATTTGCAAATTATCCTCTGGAAAGGCAACTGATTTATGTCCAGCAATGGACTCTGTCTGAAAAAAATTTACCAATGAATCATGGCAATCTTCACTCAGCCCACACCACGATTAGGGGCAATATCTATTAGAATTTCCCCAAAATTGATAATATTCCTAATTAGGAATATAATAGAAGTATTTGCTAGTAACATAAAGGATATATTTGAATGTCCATAAAACCTTTAAGATTTGCCCCCATGTATTGCCGTCCGATGGAGGCTTTGTACATGAAGGTGAGCTAGCAAGAATCTAACCATCTCATTATCCTTCAACTGGATCTAGGAGCAAAACTGAGAATACCACAGGGGTTTAAAGATATCTCATCAACGTACTTTTTCCTACCTGTTAAGAACTCTTCTTAGAAACCTTCTATAATAGCACATAATACTTTATCAGGTGAACACACATCATACTGGGCCAGTTTTAATTAAAAGATAAGCCTGATTTATAATTACTAGCCTATTTGCGTACCAATAATTAGCTCACTAAATCTTTAACAGGAGCTCTAAAGAGCAGATTAAACAAGGTTTTGGCTATCTTTAAAACAGTACTATTGTGCTTGGCGAATTTCTTCATAGATGAGAAAGTTAAACTGTGGTTCACTTCAGGTTAAATTATTCCCTCATTTTTAATTAGTCAATTTACATTCAAGAGGCTGTATGATGGCACCACAATCTTTGTTTCTACAGGGTTTGCTCCAACTGAATTGTCTTTCAACACAGAGTTTACAGTTTCCTCCTGGAAATTCCTGCTTACAAGGCCAACATCACCTTGCTCACCTCGTCTCCCACTGCATGCTCCCGGATGTTCAGCACTCTAAGCAGAGGACAACAAGGGACAGAGAAGAACGTGCTCTTGGTCATCCTAACCAGACATGCACACTGCACCACTCACTCCATCAAGAAATTGATGGGAAACTAGGGGAGGGAGACTGGCAATGATGAAACTGGAAAACAAAGAATCATCATCTCAGAGGGGCACCCAGGTGGCTCAGTCGGTTAAGTGTTGGACTCTCGGTTTCAGATCACATCATAATCTCACAGTTTCCGAAGGTGGATCCCCACATCAGGCTCTGTGCTGATGGTGTGGAGCCTGCTTGGGATTCTCTCTGCTCCTGCCCTTATCACGCTTTCTCTGTCTTTCTCAAACCAGCTTAAAAATTTTTTAAAAATCATCATCATCATCTTAGAGAAACCTGTAACAATATCAAGTGATTTTTTAACCTACAATTTTTCATTAAAAAAATATATTTATAAAATTAAAAAAACTTGGGGTGCCTGGATGGCTCAGTTGGTTAAGCATCCAAATTCAACTCAGGGCATGATCTCACAGTTCATGAGTTCGAGCCCCACATCGGGCTCTGTGCTGACAACTCAGAGCCTGGATCCTGCTTCTGATTCTGTGTCTCCCCCTCCCTCTCTCTGCTCCTCCCCTGTTCATACTCTCTCAAAAATTAAATAAAAACATAAAAAAACCCTCAAAATAATAAAGAATTTTAAACAAAATAAATTCAAAAGTTCCCCTTCCTGCTTTCCCACTACCCAGAGCTGACAATTCCTAATTTTATCATTTCCACATTGTCCAAGAATCTGACTATACATAGACATATACATTTTACATCACAAAAAGAACACACTTTTTTCATGATTCTGCAATACTCCTCTCTGAATCAATTTACTCTTCATGTCTCAATATGTGATGTGTTCATTTTAAGTTAACCTGTACTCTATTGTGTATCTAGATCATAATTCACTGTTTAACACTGCTCTTCATGAACATTTAGGCTGTTTGCCACTTTTTTCCTATTATACACTGTAATAAACATCCTCGTACCCACCCCCCCTTTGGGCACAAACCCAAGTATAGCCACATGATAAGTTTCTTGAGGAAGAAGTGCTGAATAAGTATTATGCCTGTTTTCACTTTTAGTGGGAAACGTCAAAGGTCAGACCAGTATACATTCCTGGCAGCACTCTGTGAGGGGGCATGCTCCCCCACATTCTTGCCAAACCCCAGTATCATCAACCTCTCAATCTTCTCCAATGTGATTAGGAAAAGGGAAACCTTTCATTAAAAACCTCCTATCGACATGGCAGCAGTGCCCTTTTATAGAGTCGACATACATAAGCTGACCAGGTCTCCAGGGAGGTTTCTATCACTGTAATCACAGTGTCAGCAATGATAGATTTTTCCATTCTTGTTTCATCTAATAGATGATCCTTGTGATGGATGTGCCTTGTGATGTCACATAGCAGTGACATTTATGATTATGATGTTGCATAGCACAAACACTGAACTGTTGTTGGACAAGCCCTGGGAGACAGGACTTAGAGTGGCACAGGAGCTAGGGAAACAGGACAGGTCTCTCAAACACTCACAGACCTGCTCTAGGCCAACCTCAGAGCACTACCTTCCCCCCAGGGCACCCCAGGATCTTCCACCAGGACCCACCTCATTTCCTCACCTATATATAAATCCAATCATTTGCTCACTAGCTTTGTGCTAATGGGCAAGTTACTGACATTACTGCTTTGCTTTTTTTCTTCTGTAACATGTAGCTGGTAACAAATTCTTTTCTTAAAATTGACATAAAAGCATTACATTGCATAATGTATTTCAAGTAATAGGCACAGTGCTTGGCAAGTAGTAAAAGTGTAAAATTGCTATTTTTAGGTTACTGGGGGGGGGGTCATGCATTTATCCATTAAGAAAAAAAAAAGGGACCCATTTCACATATTCAAGAAATGAAGACATGGATTGTTCTCATCCCCAAGCCTTAAGCATGTAATCCCAGAATTGGTTTTAAATCCATCTGTGCCAGTGCCACTTTATTTTTTTTTTAATATATGAAATTTATTGTCAAATTGGTTTCCATACAACACCCAGTGCTCATCCCAACAGGTGCCCTCCTCAATACCCATCACCCACCCTCCCCTCCCTCCCACCCCCCATCAACCCTCAGTTTGTTCTCAGTTTTTAACAGTCTCTTATGCTTTGGCTCTCTCCCACTCTAACTTTTTTTTTTTCCTTCCCCTCCCCCATGGGTTTCTGTTAAGTTTCTCAGGATCCACCTAAGAGTGAAACCATACGGTATCTGTCTTTCTCTGTATGGCTTATTTCACTTAGCATCACACTCTCCAGTTCCATCCACGTTGCTACAAAAGGCCATATTTCGTTCTTTCTCATTGCCATGTAGTACTCCATTGTGTATATAAACCACAATTTCTTTATCCATTCATCAGTTGATGGACATTTAGGCTATTTCCATAATTTGGCTATTGTTGAGAGTGCTGCTATAAACATTGGGGTACAAGTGCCCCTATGCATCAGTACTCCTGTATCCCTTGGGTAAATTCCCAGCAGTGCTATTGCTGGGTCATAGGGTAGGTCTATTTTTAATTTTCTGAGGAACCTCCACACTGCTTTCCAGAGCGGCTGCACCAATTTGCATTCCCACCAACAGGCCAGTGCCACTTTAATAAGGATGCTTCTCAAAGTCACTCCATCAGCAGTAGCTTCTCTAGTGTCCTGATTTCTGGGATAGAGGTCAGTCAGTCCCTAACACTCCAGCTTGTAAAATTCCTCTCAACTCCACCCTCCTGAAATGCTTTATAAGCTCCTCTGTTGACTTGGTTCACTCTACTTTAGAAGTACAGCTTCCCTTCACTGAATAAGCAACATCTTCAGCTTGTCACATCCGATATGGAGTGGTGGCCTCTTCTTTGAACAGCATATATGGTACATCTGTAGAAAAACTCTAAGACTAACACAGTCCCTATAGGTGCTACATAGTAAAATTTACCTCCCTCTCTTTTCCCCATGAAAATTGCCATCTCTAGCATAAGCTAAGTTTCATGAAAGGAAAAAGCCTTGAGAAATAATACAAGTTTATTGTTATGTCAGATCTTATTCTCATCCTCCCCCTCAAGGAGAGAAAAAGCTCTCTTTCTTAGTGGAGAATTAATGTCGATTAGTTCATATGAAAACTGGTTGGTCCTGCCACGTAAGTCAATAGACATAGGAATGGCAATGTAATTTGGGTCCACCTCAGGGTATGTGATTTTAAAATTACCTATGTGCTACATAGGATGCTAATGACCAGGCACAAACCCTCAACCTGCTGCGGATCATTTATTGGCAGATAAGATTATTTGCACTGGAACTTCCTTAGCTTTCTTGTTTGAGTTCCACCGCACTCACTTGCAAGCTCTGCTCTAACTGGCTTTCCATGGCTCCCTGACGGTTCTCACTTTTTCAGGTTTCTGTATTTGTGACCAAGCTTCCCCTGCTGCCTCAAAATACTGTCTTTTCCAACCCTCACGTAGCAAACTCCTACCTGTCCTTCATGGCCCAACTCAAATGTCTCTTCCATCCCTTTGCCCTTCTTCATCCCACTCTCCTCCCTCAACACTCTACCTATGTCTCAGGTTAGCTCTTGCCACATACATCCTAATTTATCTATTTCTCCCCCCTTCTGAGATCTTATGCCTCTTGAGGACATATACCTATGATACAGTTTTCAAGTCTTTTACGTCCAACACTTTACAAATAACAGACACATACAGTGTCTCCATTCACTTGCACTATTCATATAAAAATTCACCCACAGCCCATGGTAACTCAAAAAGAATTTGCAAAACCAGCAGAGGTTTGGCTTTCCATCCTCTCCATTGATTTTGGTGTCATTTTTATGCATTTTAAGTTACAAATGGATTTCCTCAATGGCTATCAGAGACATAAGGATTTGAAAGCATAAACCAAATACCTTGCCTTTTTGCATTGTCTTTGTGTCAACAGCTTAGTCTACAAGGCTTGAGGAGTAGCACATCCACAGACAGGGTAGCAATGGTACTGAAATTCCCGAGTTGGGATCCACAAGTGTCTAACATGCTCAACAAACCAGCTCAGTCCATCCTTCCCCTAAAGAACCTGCAAAAATGCCGAGGACTAAGCATTCAATTAGTAACTGCTGAGTGAATGTCTACCCTTTTTATATCCTCTCCAATTAAAGCATTCCCATTCATATCCAAGTATCATGCTCAAGTTTTTGCCACAGAGACTTCATGCAATCAGAGGTTAAAAAGACCACAATCTTGTCACATTTGACAATTTGGGTTATAAAGCATATGAAAACATATGCTTCCAGGTTTCTGAGGCCCCTCTATAAGGAGAGATGGGTAGGATAATGAAGGGTAGGATAAAGAGAAGGATAAACCGCTGGAGATGTCCTAAATTCCACAAATTTGTGACATTCATTTCCTTATGAAATACAAAGTAAGTACAGAGAACCACAATACCAATTATTCTAGGACGTCAAGCTGCAAGAGTTACCCAACTGGCTGTCCTGCTCCTCTGTTCTAGTCCCCTGTCACATAACCACTGTGGTCATGATACTACTGTGGGCCAAGACCTGTAAGGCCATTATATGACCTACAGATGCCCAACTTCCCAGACTACCACTGAAAAGCATCCATACACTGTCTCTCAACCAAACACCCTGATGAAATCTCCTATTCCACTAAATGTAAGCTCCAATCAGGGAGAAACCACTCCCATTTATTAACCTCTTACTGTATATATGCCAGAAACTGTGTGTTTAATAGGGAGATATTTATTCATTTACTCCTGACAACAGCCCTGTCTTGGATTAGAGATCGGGCAATTTCAACGTTTTTTTTTTATTTATTTATTTTTGGGACAGAGAGAGACAGAGCATGAACGGGGGAGGGGGCAGAGAGAGAGGGAGAGAGGGAGACACAGAATCGGAAACAGGCTCCAGGCTCTGAGCCATCAGCCCAGAGCCTGACGCGGGGCTCGAACTCCCGGACCGCGAGATCGTGACCTGGCTGAAGTCGGACGCTTAATCGACTGCGCCACCCAGGCGCCCCTAGAGATCGGGCAATTTAAACCTAAAATGATAATGTAGGCCATGCAGCTGGAAAATAATGTAGCTAGAATGTGCATACTCATTCCCAGACCTCTTAAACCAAAAGGTATTCTAAACAGGTCTGTGATTTCTGACTTCAACCCTTATCTGTATCCTCGGTGGCCAGCATGGTGCCAGGTTATTAGATAGCCGGCAATATTATTATAGTTATTATAGTCCCTCAATAAAATTTAGTTGAATAAGTAAAACAGGATCCTATGGGTTCTGCCTGTTCTCTTGCTTTTTGGCTATACTGACAAAGCCCACCCACTCTTGCTTCAATCCCTTTTCCAAGTTCATATTCTTCCATAATGCTCTCCACCACTGGCCTTGCCAGTTCACTTTGGTCTTTAATTCGTTATCTATACTAGAAAGTCACCACTAATGCTCTACATGCTTTCGATGTTTATGTATTTGTTGCCCTTGTTTTTCTTTTTTTTTATTCATATGGAGTCATTCATCCTTAAACTGGATATATCACCTAGCTGAATGTCTTCCTGCCACCCCCACCCTGGCATGGCGGATATAGACATTTTCTGTGGACTGCACTGTATTTGCCTGTAACACAACAAGATTACAAATTCTTTGGGAACACTGTTGTTTTGACAATCAGGAGCTGATCTCTTTCAAATATAAAGTTGGTCTCTTCTGTTGTGGACAAATTGTTATTTTATTTCTTTAAACTGAACAATTTTCTGACGGCACAACATCATCAAGGATCAGAAAAGTAACATGTAAACTCAGCCCCTGGGACCCCCCCCCCCCCACCGCCTCAGGGTAATAGAGTATCTGTGGGCTCATTACCTTTCCTATCCTATTACCTGGTGAGCTGATGAGAAGGTGCCTATAGCTGTTTCACCCCCTCACATAGAAATGAATCTAACATTCTGATAGACTCATTACTTTTTGGCCCTGCCTTTTCAGGAGTAGAATGAAAAAAGAATACAAGTAGATCTCATATATGGTAACCTTTATTTCTAAGCTTAAGGAAGGCAGGGTCTAAAATCTTTATGTAAATAAAGTGAAAGCACTTATTATTGAACAAGAAGCCCAAACAGTCTCACTGTGATTCTTTCCTTTTTATAGGACTTTTAATGTTCTCTTCTTCCAAATCTAGGCTTGGGGGGGGGGGGGGGTGGAATCAGGCAGCAAGTTTTGCTACCTGATATTTGGCAGTTTCGGGTCCAAGTTTAAGGATGCTAATAAATGAATGGAAATTCCTTTAAATAAATTTACAACAGGCGTGTATGTGTGTAGCTTTAAGCGGACTTTAAGTTGGTAAACTTAATGATGATTGAAAAACCACTTATGGCACTTGACAGACCTCTCCCAAGGTCAAAGGAGATTTTAGATTTTATCATGTATTTACCACATTCCCCAAAGTCCCCCCCTTCATCTCCATTTTCACCCTAACAATGGAGCACCATGTTCCTTCTCCTTCCCCATGTGGCCATCACTTTCTTTCCCTCTCTGCTCTTCTTCTCATTCCATTTCAAAATCTTCTACCTCCTTGGCTCTACCGCAAATATCTGGAAAAAGTCACCAGGGCTCTTTTGGGGGCTCCACTTTATACCTGATGCTGTTGCCCATCCCATTGACTCACATTACTTTGTGACCCCATTTAGCCAGACTCTCTCCTCAAGCTTAGTTTCTTTGACGTATTCATTGCTACCACCCCCTCCTGCCCCCATTTCTCACCCTCTTCTTCCTGTACGGGTGCATCCTAAAACATCTATTTCCCTTCCCCGAATTTCAAATGACACCATTGTATTAGGTATTCCTTTTCTAGCTCCAATCCTCAACTTCATACTAATCTCCAAAATGGAAATTTAGATAGCCTGTGAAATCTGCTACACAATCTCTCACCATTACCTTAAAGAGAGTTAACTCCAAAACTCAACACAATTTTTCTTTCTTTTACTTTCCAGACGTTTTATTATCTTGTGTCTCCTACGTCAGTGGAGAGTGTTGCTATCCACTGGTTAATTCAAGTAACAAACCTAAAAGGCAGTGTGAATTATGAAAAATATGCCACTAAGCTTCTTTATCATTATCCATTTCTTTATCATCAGCTTTATCAGCTTCTTTACCATTATCAGGATGAAAAATATTTTTATCCGTATACAACTGTCCCAATATAATATTAGAAGTACACTCTACTGGTTAAAGTATGAAGTTATTTAGGAAAAAAAAATACCTTGGGGCACCTGGGTGGCTCAGTCAGTTGAACATCTGACTCGATTTCCGCTTAGGTCATGATTTCAGGGTCATGGGATAAAGTCCCACATTGGGCTCCGTGCTGAATGTGGAGCCTACTTAAGATTCTTTTTCCCTCTGCCCCTCTCCCTCTTGTACACTCTCTCCCTCTCTAAAATAAAATAAAAAAAATATTTTGATTGCAATTGGTTCTGATACCTTGACTTCAAGAAGGGATCAATTATTACCAGAATATATAGAACACCGTGAACCAACACCAAGAATAACCACCCTGAACTAATTTCTAAGTAGGTAGTGCATTAAGAATTGATGGCACGTGTATTACACATTGAAACACTGATACAACCTTATTTCATTTCATTAACTAAAAAGAAGCAGTACAGAATACACACGGGCCATCACTCTCAAGAATATTGTAAAACATACACTTTTTTTTTTAACTACCATAAAATAGTGTTTTGTTCTCATTTGTTCTATTCATGGCTTATTTATTTGATGTTGCAACTTCTTGACCTTAACTACCTTTTTGGTTTTAAATAATTTCAGACAGTTGTGAAATAAGAGAAAGCCAAGAAAGAAAAAGAAATCACCCATACTCCCATCCCTAATGACATACGTAAAAATTTTCATCACCTTGTGGTCCTGATTCCTGTGCATATTCAGTGTTTGCATTTCTACCCTAGGGTTATGGATTTTGATAGTCTGTTTTATAATAAATGTCATGTATTTTGCCACATTCTCTCCTTCTTCCCTGTATACTGATATATTATGATACTCTCACCCCACCTGTAACTCCACACACAATCTTCCAATGTTTGGTTTCCTAATTGACACCTGGCAATTGAATTAAATTAAACAGTGGCTATTAAATAGTGTTAAACCACTATCAGATTAAGGGTTTTCTTTTTTACCTTAAATTTTATTTAGTAGTATTTCTAGGACGTCTATATCTTTCCAAAGAAAACTAATATATGCATAGAAAATTGAACAATTCTTTATGCACAGGTACAACTGCACAGTGCTCTTTGCATAAAGCAGAACAGACTATAAGCTGGGTCTTTCTGTGCACCATGGAAGAGGATTCCGTTAAGTAATGTTCTATTTTTTTTTACTTTTATTTATTTTTGAGAGAGAGAGAGAGAGAGAGAGAGAAAGAGAGAGAGAGGGAGGGAGGGAAAGAAATAAAGAGAGCAAGTAGAGGTGGGGCAGAGAGAGATAGGGAGACAGAATCTGAAGCAGGTTCCAGGCTCTGAGCTGTCAGCACAGAGCTGACTTGGGGCTCAAACCCACAAACTGTGAGATCACGACCTGAGCCCAAGTCAGATGCTTACCTGGCTGAGCCATCCCAGCCACCTCCACTAACCAATATTCTAATGCAATCTTGTTACAGAGTTCTCTGGCACAGACTTCATAGACCTCTCAAGTTGTTTTTGTAATTTTTTTTTAAATGTTTTTATTTACTTTTGAGACAGAGAGCGACAGAGCATGAGTGGGGAAGGGGCAGAAAAAGAGGGAGACACAGAATCCAAAACAGGCTCCAGGCTCCGAGCCGTCAGCACAGAGCCCGACACGGGGCTCCAACCCACAGACTGAGATCGTGACCTGAGCTGAAGTCCGACGCTTAACCAACTGAGCCACCCACTCAAGTTGTTATTTTTAATGCTTTCCAACTTTTGCTTTGTGCTTGCTCTGAGCATCTTTACAGATGTAGAATGGCTTATATATAAGCCTCGTGTGGAAGACTAATGGGCTTCAGGTACCAGGTACTCAGGTGGACAACCCAGGATTGTGCATCAGTATGTGAGCCAGTATTCTTGGTTGTAACACTTTTGTAAGAATCCTTTTTAAGAGCTCAAACTATGCAGTCAGACTGCTTACGTTCAAATGCTACCTACATGCCCTGTAAGGCCCTTGAACCATTTGTACCCTCGTTAGTAAGACGAGCCTAATGACACAGCTAACTTCATGGATGTGTTATGAGGATTCAGCAAGTAAATTTATGTAAATAGCTTAAAATTGTGTCTGATACATGGTAAGGTATTAAAACAAGTTCTCCAAGCAAAGATATTAAGTGCTGAATAATGCATTTTTTTCGTACAAGAGATATTCCCACGTTGGCAACTAATCCCATGGTGTGCCCAATGCACTGACTGCATGAGATCATTATCAGTTATGGAAAGCCAGGTGGCAAATGGGTAGCCTGCAGGTTAGTCTGCAGAAATGTTTAGTTTGGACAACATACATGTCTAAACAGTGCTGCTTCTCTGGTTGACACTGACTGACACACACTCTGAGGGCAGGGCTCATTCCAGAGAAACACAGAAGCTTTAGAGCAGGACGGCACCATTTCCGATGCTGGGTTCACCACTTACAATGTCATCCTGGACACGTTTACTAACCTTTCTTGGCTTCCTTCTCCTTTATCTGCCCATGTGGAAAATATCCCCATCACAAGACCATTATGTGTTAGCCCCTCATGCATATTCAGTACAATGGTTACCTTCCTTCCCTAACGTTTCTCAGTAACTCGTAGCCAAATCCACTCCGCTTAATTTTGTATCAAAATGCAAGACATAAATTCCAGTATTTTTTAACTTTTATTTGTTCGTTTGTTTATATAGTTCGAATTAGGTCTTGGAAGCTCAGTAAGAGCTGAGTAAAACCGAGCATTAATGATATTAGGCAGAATTACCCAGGAGACTGATTGTCTGGGTTGAAATCCCAGCTCTAGTACTGACTAGACTATGTGCCCCCGGGCATGTTGCTTGACCTCCCTGGGTCTCAGTTTCTTCATTTATGGAACAGCAATTATAGTTTTTAACTACCTCTTTGGGTTGTTGTGAGGGTTCTGGGAGTTAACATACCTCTGGTGCTTTGGACAGTGCCTGGTGCAGCTTAAGCAACTTTATGTAAGTATCAGCTGTTATCAACCATCACCATCTTAAATGCCAATTCAGGGCCACACATTAGCACTAAAATTTTAGCAATCCCATTTCAAAGATGCAAAGGTAAGAGAAGGAGAAGATAGAGTGTTCTTTCTCCTTCTCTTACCTTTGTACCTTTGTTTGCACTTCAAGAATGTTGAATCCTAGGTGTGTTTCTTTTTTCTAGCAGGGTGGAGAGTGGTTCAAGAGTGGGGCTGGACATAAGGGGTAAAGGAGATCGAACGGTGCCCACTCCCAATTTGCTGGGCAAACACTTTTTTAAAGTAAAATTACATGCAATGCTACCTGAACACATTTGGTGTTGTTCAAGAACACAAAGAAAATAAAAGCTCTATTTTCTCATCATGCACCTTCCTGAGAAAAATACACAGATACATTTTGAACTATTATATTGTGTAGTCAGAAAGATATTAGCCCCAGAATTACTCATCCTTCCCAAATTTACTTTTTTGTGTAGTAGTAAAAGTGAGTCACTCCTATGAATAAATTTCTCTTGCCTAAGACTGTCCTCAGAATGAACAAACTGAACTGTCTGCTGGTAGTTTCTATGCAAAATGACAGCAATCCCTGTTTGTACACTAGGATTTCAGTTAAAATGTGTGAGAGAGTCACCCCTAGGGGAAGAAGACGAGCAAATGAAACTGTGGCTTCCATTCTAAGAATGTTCTTGAGGAATTTGAAAGGAAAACGGAGTTTGAAAATGAGGGACACTAGATCACTGGTATAAAGACAAAGTGTATCAAAGAAAGAAAATACAGAGGTTTGCAAAAATGCTTTGTAGAACAAAAATGATGTATACTGTGCTACGTGGGTTCTCTAACTTACCCCAAGGAATTGTTAATTCATGAATCCAAACTACCCCACCCAGCCTTCGTGGGATGTTCTTTTCAGCAATGAAAGTGGGTACAGAAGCTAAACAAGGCGACTGAGAAATAGCTACTCGTCTAAAAGCGTTTTTTTCTTTCTGTGGTACACACTTGGACACTGAGTAAGAACAATGTTTCTCCTTCAAATTTCACGAAACAGCCAGTTTCTACTAGTATTCCCTTTTCTTCAAGAAATGGAATACAATACTATGAAAATACCTAACATTCTACTAGCCGTTACCGACCTATTTTCTGGAAAAAATAATACGTCTTTTACATATTTTACCTTTTTAAATTTTTTTTTAACATTTATTTATTTTTGAGTCAGAGAGAGACAGAGAATGAACAGGGGAGGGGCAGAGAGAGAGGGAGACACAGAATCTGAAACAGGCTCCAGGCTCTGAGCTGTCAGCACAGAGCCCGACGCGGGGCTCGAACTCACGGACCGTGAGATCATGACCTGAGCTGAAGTTGGACGCTTAACCAACCAAGCCACCCAGGCGCCCCCATATTTCACCTTTTTAAATGAAAAAATACGTATTGAGATTCTTCAATGGCATGTCCAATTAAGTCAAATTGGTCACATTGCTAAAGCTATTTTTGTCACAGGAGATAAATGTGAGATATCCAACATACATATTGTAATAGATACTGCCCATTATTTGGTTACTTCTTCACCAGGGGGAAATTTGATACTTTATAGTGTGGTGCTATAAACTCTCTCTATAGTAATAGATAGTATGTATAATCACAGAAACTCAATTAGTTATTTTTCAAAATGAGAATGAACTTTAAAATATTTTAAAATATGCCATATAAAACCACTTGGTCTTTAAGGCCTTTCAACAGATCTTTATTGCCCTTTTGAAAAATCAATATAAAAGACAAAGAGCTGATATATGTCAAGCTTATTTTCATCAGTTCCCCAATACAGCTTAAATAAACTTTTGTGTCCTTAGTTGCTCCAAAATTATGCTCCCCCATTACTTTATGGGAGTTGTTTTCTATCAAAGCCTACCTTTTCTAAGTCCACACTTGATTAATGGAGTGAGGCAACTTATACTACAGGGGTGAGGGGGAACAAGGGCAGTTGACAAAATAGGCAAGGGCCAGAATTATTTCAAATGTTTCTTCCATCTCTACCCCGCAAAGCAAGAGGAGAAGACCTTAAAAAGAGAATTAACTTAGTGCATGTGTTTTGCTAAAACAACAGGACAAAACACGATCGGATTTTAATGCATTTTATTTTTATTATTTTTTTTTAATATGAAATTTATTGTCAAATTGGTTTCCATACAACACCCAGTGCTCATCCCAACAGGTGCCTTCCTCAATGCCCATCACCCACTTTCCCCTCCCTCCCACCCCCCATCAACCCTCAGTTTATTCTCAGTTTTTAAGAGTCTCTTATGGTTTGGCTCCCTCTTTTTTTTCATTCCCCTCCCCCATGGTCTTCTGTTAAGTTTCTCAGGATCCACGTAAGAGTGAAAACATATGGTATCTGTCTTTGTCTGCCTAATTTATTTCACTTAGCATAACACTCTCCAGTTCCATCCACGTTGCTATAAAAGGCCATATTTCATTCTTTCTCTTTGCCAAGTAGTATTCCATTGTGTATATAAACCACAATTTTTTTTATCCATTCATCAGTTGATGGACATTCAGGCTTTTTCCATCATTTGGCTATTGTTGAAAGTGTTGCTATAAACATTGGGGTGCAAGTGCCCCTATGCATCAGCACTCCTGTATCCCTTGGACAAATACCTACTAGTGCAATTTCTGGGTCATAGGGTAGATCTTTTTGTTGTTGTTGTTGTTGTTTTTTAGGAACCTCCACACTGTTTTCCAGAGTGGCAGCACCAGTTTGCATTCCCACCAACAGTGCAAGAGGGTTCCCGTTTCTCCACATCCTCTCCAGCATCTATAGTCTCCTGATTTGTTCATTTTAACCACTCTGACTGGCATGAGGTGATATCTGAGTGTGGTTTTGATTTGTATTTCCCTGATGAGCGACGTTGAGCATCTTTTCATGTGCCTGTTGGCCATCTGAATGTCTTCTTTAGAGAAGTGTCTATTCATGTCTTCTGCCCATTTCTTCACTGGATTATTTTTTGGAGTTTGGTGAGTTCTTTATAGATTTTGGATACAAGCCCTTTGTCTTATATGTCATTTGCAAATATCTTTTCCCATTCCATCGATTGCCTTTTAATTTTGTTGATTGTTTCCTTTGCAGTGCAGAAGGTTTTCATCTTCATGAGGTCCCAATAGTTCTTTTTTGCTTTTAATTCCCTTGTCTTTGGAGATGTGTCGAGTAAGAAATTGCTGTGGCTGAGATCAGAGAGGTTTTTTTCCTGCTTTCTCCTCTACGGTTTTGATGGTTTCCTGTCTCACATTCAGGTCCTTCATCCATTTTGAGTTTATTTTTGTGAATGGTGTAAGAAAGTCGTCTAGTTTCATCCTTCTGCATGTTGCTGTCCAGTTCTCCCAGCACCATTTGTTAAAGAGACTGTCTTTTTTCCATTCGATATTCTTTCCTACTTTGTCAAAGGTGAGTTGGCCATACTTTTGTGGGTCCAATTCTGGAGTCTTTATTCTATTCCATTGGTCTATGTGTCTGTTTTTGTGCCAACACCATGCTGTCGTGAGGATTACAGCTTTATAGTAGAGGCTAGAGTCTGGGATTGTGATGCCTCCCGCTTTGGTTTTCTTCTTCAACATTACTTTGGCTATTCGGGGTCTTTTGTGGTTCCATACAAATTTTAGGATTGCTTGTTCTAGCTTCAAGAAAAATGCTGGTGCAATTTTGATTGGGATCGCATGGAATGTGTAGATAGCTTTGGGTAGTATTGACATGTTAACAATATTTATTCTTCCAATCCATGAGCACGGAATGTTTTTCCATTTCTTTGTATCTTCTTCAGTTTCCTTCATAAGCTTTCTATAATTTTCAGCATATAGAACTTTTACGTCTTTGGTCAGGTTTATTCCTGTATATGATTCCTTGTATGTATGCATATGTTATTCCTGTATATGTTTATTCCTTGTATGATTCTTGTGCAATTGTGAATGGGATCAGTTTCTTGGCCTTTCTGTTGCTTCAGTATTAGTGTATAAGAATGCAACTGATTTCTGTACATTACACTTTTGCATCCTGCGACTTTGCTGAATTCATGTATCAGTTCTAGCAGACTTTTGGTGGAGTCTATTGGGTTTTCCATGTATAATACCATGTCATCTGCAAAAAGTGAAAGCTTGACTTCATCTTTGCCAATTTTGATGCCTTGATTTCCTTTTGTTGTCTGATTGCTGATGCGAGAACTTCCAACACTATGTTAAACAACAGCAGTGAGAATGGACATCCCTCCCGTGTTCCTGATCTCAGGGGGGAAAGCTCTCAGTTTTTTCTCCCTTGAGGACACTATTAGCTGTGGGCTTTTCATAAATGGCTTTTTATGATGTTTAAGTATGTTCCTTCTATCCCGACTTTCTTGAGCTTTTTTATTAAGAAAGGATGATGAATCTTGTCAAATGCTTTTTCTGTCGTCGATTGACAGGATCATACGGTTATGTTTTCTTTTATTAATGTGATGCATCATATTGATTAATTTGTGAATATTGAACCAGCCCTGAAGCCCAGGAATGAATCCCACTTGATCATGGTGAATAAGTCTTTTTATATGCTGTTGAATTTGATTTGCTAGTACCTTGTTGAGAATTTCTGCATCCATATTCATCAGGGATATTGGCCTGTAGTTCTTTTTGCTGGGCCTCTGTCTCATTTAGGAATCAAAGTAATTCTGGCTTCAGAGAATGAGTCTGGAAGTTTTCCTTCCCTTTCTATTTTTTTGGGACAGCTTGAGAAGGACAGGTATTATCTCTGTTTTAAATGTCTGATAGAATTCCCCAGGGAAGCCATCTGGTCCTGGACTCTTATTTGTTGTGAGATTTTTGATAACTGATTCAATTTCTTCACTGGTTATGGGTCTGTTCAAGTTTTCTATTTCTTCCCGTTTGAGTTTTAGAAGTGGGTGGGTGCTTAGGAATTTGTCCATTTCTTCCAGGTTGTCCAGTTTGTTGGCATATAATTTTTATAGTATTCCTGATAATTGCTTGTATTTCTGAGGGATCGGTTGTAATAATTCCATTTTCATTCATGATTTTATCTTTTGGGTCATCTCCCTTTTCTTTTTCAGAAGCCTGGCTACAGGTTTATCAATTTTGTTTATTTTTTCAAAAAACCAACTATTGGTTTCATTGATCTGCTCTACAGTTTTATTAGATTCTATATTGTTTATTTCTGCTCTGATCTTTATTATTTCTCTTCTTCTGCTGGGTTTAGGGTGTCTTTGCTGTTCTGCTTCTATTTCCTTTAGGTGTGCTGTTAGATTTTGTATTTGGGATTTTTCTTGTTTCTTGAGATAGGCCTGGATTGCAATGTATTTTCCTCTCAGGACTGCCTTCACTGCATCCCAAAGCGTTTGTTGTATTTTCATTTTCATTTGTTTCCATATATATCTTAATTTCTTCTCTAATTGCCTGGTTGGCCCATTCATTCTTTAGTAGAGTGTCCTTTAACCTCCATGCTTTTGGAGGTTTTCCAGACTTTCTCCTGTGGTTGATTTCAAGTTTCATAGCACTGTGGTCTGGAAGTGTGCATGGTATGATCTCAATTCTTTTATACTTATTAAGGTCTGTTTTGTGACCCAGTATGTGAACTATCTTGGAGAATGTTCCATGTTAATGCCATTATTTTTACTTTTTTTTTTTTCTTATGACATTCACCTTAGCTAGACCTGACCACTGATTATTAGTGCAAAATGATACTACTAGGGTAAAGGTAGCGGAAGGGATACAACTTGTAAAGCTTCATTTTGAACAAAACACTCACCAAAAAATGAGTAATTTAGGTATTAAAAAGCTTTTGAAACACTGAAGGAAATGCTAGGCTTTGACTTTTATCCTTTACCAATGAAACTAGAATAAAAGTTAGTAGAAAATATTTCTGCACTCGAAGATACATAAACATTTGGTGGGTGGAATGTTAGGAGTAAGTGGTTCTAATTTGTCTATGAAGGTCTAATTTGGTTCACATTCATTAACATTGACTGTGAGGTCAGGTTTCAAGGAAGAATCAAGAACTTCAGTCTTTGAAGTCAATTGAAATAAAAGAATTCTATTTTTATTCAAGTTACCAAGGCTTACCATAAAAAGTTAACATGAAATGGTTTTAAATTATCTAATCAGTTATCTACTATCACAAGACTAGACCTCATGGTCCAAGTATCTAACTATTTATGATATATCTGCTATTGGACACTATAATTCTACTTTTCATCGTCTCACTTTCCAAGGTAAAAACCAAAATGGCCAGGGAAATATAAACATAAATAATAACCTTCTGTGATTTAAGAATTATGGTAGAGTGGGGTTTTTTGACACATTCATTTTTAAGAGACAGAGATGGAGCATGAGTAGGGGAGGGGCACAGTGAAAGGGAGACACAGAAAGAATCTGAAGCAGTCTCCAGCCTCTGAGCTGTCAGCACAGAGCCCGACACGGGGCTCAAACTCACAAGCTGTGAGATCATGACCAGAGCTGAAGTCAGAAGCCTAACCGACAGAGCCACCCAGGCACCCCCAGAATTATGGTAGAGTTTTATTATGCATCTTGGAACCCTAATAAACCTCAAGTATTTCTAGTTGTGAATAAAAAAAATCTCAAGAGTTTTAGTAGTGGTCCATGAAACTATTTACTTGTGAATAATTTAAGTAGAAATAGACATTCAAGATCATCTGTACAGAACATAAATCATGAAACTTCGATCCTCTTAATTTTTCATACACCATTGACAGAAACTGAATTCTGGATGATAATTAGAGTGGGAAAAAGTAATTAGCAAATTGATGCACCTTTTCTATTCTGCATCATATGGCTTCTTGGCCTTTTGGCTAAGATTCAGTGTATTCTGAATGATGACTGCTAAAACTAACTGCTTGTTGTTTTTTTTTTTTTTTTTTAAGAAGCTTCTAATTTCTCCATAAACCTTAGGAAGTGAATGTTTGCATTTCCCTAAGCAAAAAATTTTTTGTAATTTTTTAACTCTCAGATGAAAAAGGCAATTCTAAGAGTAATTTTAGGAGTTAAAACATCTAACCAAGGAAAAGGGGCTTTCAAGTAGAGAGTGAGAGAGAAGAGTTTCCTTGGAGAACCTAACTGTCCTCTCTAACATGAATATAAAATCTACGGGATAAAAGCAAAAATAAACTTCCCAAAATATTTCCAAGCAGAATAATATCAAGTAGTGGAATCCATGTTATTTGTTTCCTAACATCTGCCAAATAATGTTGGTGTACAAAGAACATCAGTGAACTTTGCAAAATTCAAGAGGGGCAAAGATCACCTGCTGATAGAGGGAGCGATCCATGGTAGTGGTGGCAAACCACCACCCACAGGCCAAACCAACCCACAGTCCCATGTGTAGCCCATGAGATAATAGTTTTTACACTCTAAAATGGTTGAAAAGAATTAAAAGAATATTTAATGACACATGGAACTCCCATAAGATATAAAGGGGGGGAGGGTTTCAAGAGGTATTAATTACAAAAACCTGTTTTAAAATTCTGACCAGAAGTCTAAAACATAGTCCCTATTTTCCATTCAATGTACAAGTATGTCTTGAGTTAAGAAATGATACCATCCATGGACTTTGTCCAAGTCAAGAATATCTATTTTTTCTGATACCCCATCCCCCCGCCACACACACACGGGAATATGTTTGTCATGGCAGAGCTTGGCTCAGACTTGTATTTACTTTGAAAACTTAAGTCTAAAGCTTCTTGTGTTGTCATCTTTTTGATCTTTTCTAAAAATCCTTCATTTTCTGCCTCCAAGTTAAAAAAAATGAAAAGTAAACTTACTTGGGATATGATATTCATTCCCTTAACTACTATCTCAAAACTCATCATTTCTTAAAAGATACAAAAACAATTATGTAATAGTCTTTGTTGGAGAAAATGCCTCCAACTCATTCAGCTTTTACTAAGAAGGTTTTAGGCAGGATTCCACCATCTCCAGAATGAACAGACAAAACTGAGAATGAAATTTTGTTTGAAAGGACTATCAGTCATAAGAATGGAAAATGAATCATAACTTAATGTATCAGATTTATCAGAATTTACAGGCATTTCAAAAAAATTAGGACAATAGTCTGGAAGTTTCTTAAAAAGTTAAATATACATGTATCATAAAATGTAGAAACTCTACTCTTGGGTACCTAAGAATACTGAAAACATTTATCGCCACAAAGACTTGTATGTAAATGTTCGTACAGGAAAAAAAGGGGTAACAACTGCTGGTTAACTGCTCTAAACCCCCTAACCATAGCTATCAAAATATCCTATCTTTTCTATATGATGGCTCCATTCATCATCCTCAAATTTTTGTCGTATCATGTCCCTTTTCTTTTAAACTTTTGATGGCTCCCTATTACTGGCAGACCAAACTATTGAATCTGGTGCTGTAGCAAACCTCCTTTACAGGTATTATTCCCAGGTATCATACGCTCTGCATCCCGGCTATATGGGCTTAATGACTATCCCTGAACATTTCATCTTCTTGCATTTTCTATATCCCTGCTTCTATGGGTTCCTCAGCCTGAGATACCCTTTCCCACCTTGTTCGTCTTAAAAGATGAGTTTCTAGGTCAAAACCGTCTTTCCTCCTTGATTCCTTTCCTGAGTACTTACATGTGAATTGTTCATTCATTCTCTACCCTGAAGCCTCTTCACAGCTGCAATAATTCTATCATTTTTTAGCTTTGTAGCAGACTTACTCTGTATCTGTCCATCCTTGCTAAAAAAAAAAAAAAAAAAAATCCTTTAAAAATGTAAGCTCTGTGAGGATAGGAAAAAGGTCTTATTCACACTTAACACAAATGCCTGACTAAAAGCTGTGGTTCGTTAACTATTTTTTAAGTATCAATATCCCTGAACACTACTACTTGCATCTTCACTAGAAAGGAACTTTAAAAAAAAATCTTCTTTTATTAAGACACTGAAATGGCTTGCATATAGAAGAGAGATTGAACAAGCACTCATTTGTAAAGCATGCAAATAAGCCAATGGCGAAAACAAAGATTATTGTTTCATGGCATCTGTTACGACTGCAGCAGGCACGTTCTATGGTCTCATATGTGAAAGCTAAGTTAATTTAGACTGGGGAGTGGGGCTCTGCTTTGCAATTCACTTTTGCTCAAGATCACAAGCTTAACATTAGAGAATGATCTAATCCCATAGATCCTAACTCCTTTTATTTTTCAGCTTAAGAGATTCCTTCCAGAAGCACTCAGACTTTTAAAAAACAAAATACATTGTTTGAGCTTGTCTTAACTAAATGCATTATTGGACCACTACCAGTGGATGCCCTAAGTTTTGTTGACGTCCTTGGGAGTCCAAAGTAAGGCCACTATTAACAAATTGGCAAATTTAAGAGGCAGATTTACTTAAGTATAAAATAAAATTGAATGAAATCGCAAGAGTACAGAGCCCCACTTTGAGAAACAATTGCACATTTTTCTTTGCTGGTGTTTTAAGTTGTATAAACTTGCTTATTTAATTTTTTAAAGAGTTTTCCATGGCCTTCCTCTTTTAGTTTTTTTTTTTTTTTTTTTTTTTTTTTTTAATGTGAGGATGAACAGACATTTCAGTGCAAAACAGAGGGAGTTAATATCATTAAGTAGCAGGGAGACCCTCAGAAAGTTACTTAGACCAGACGGTAATGTTTACCTCCAGGGGGCTCGGAGGAGGAGGAAGGATGGAGGTACATGTTAGAGCTCAAGATGGAACAGAAGCTTATAGGCTGGAGTCCACAGAGACTTAAAAAACAAAAAACAAACATGGGCCCAGTATGTGTCTACCATGAAAGCTGACCATTTGGCAGCTTAAGAAGGAAACTGTACCTTCATTATAACTGAAATATAAAAGTGGTGATAAAGTTTTGCTTTCAACAAAGGGGGCCTATAAAAATTCTTGGTTTTTTATTAACAGATATAACTTTATTAAATGAGAATTACTACAATTAAATTGTAATGTTTCTAGTCATTGGCACACATTGTAAAATAAATTGATCTCACAGATACCTATCAGATTAAAATAGATTCAGATATATTTATGCTTATTTGTCTCTTACGTTTGCCTAGTTCTCGGTGAATCATAACACAATCAGATTATAAGTTACCCTCACATTGTAATTGCCTAAACGGTCTAATGCAGTTATTATATTTCACATACAATCATAAAACACAGCTCTATACTTCAGCAGAATTTGACTTTGGGCCTTTTGGGTTTCTATTTTAGTACATAAGCCCGTAATGACTTTTATACATATGCACAGGGAAGGCAAGGTAGCTGATTTGTTTTTTATTCTATAAGGCTGAGTAAAAAGTGAAAAGCTAACTAAAGGGCATGTTTTCACTGAACTCAGTACAGTACCTGACAGATTTAGGTTTAGACTCTATTCCCTGTAAATTTCTTCTAAAAAGAAATGAATCTCTAAAATAGCACTTGGCACAAAGTAGGTGCTCAATTCTTATTTGTAGCACTGAAGTGATTCTCAATTTTTGAGGTTAATGCCCTTGGGAAAAGTGCAAGTACTTCAACACTGACCCCCAAGAAAATTTACTTCACAGTATCTAACGAAAATACCCTAGGAGTAATTTGTGAACGGAGCTTTGTTCATGCATATTCAGTGGCCCTGTCTTAGAACTTTGTCTGGACTGTGTAGCAAGGTACGGGGCCACATACTTAGCCAAGACAAGCCATGCAACAGCCATCTCACTACACTTTTGTAGGCACTGAGGCATACATGAGCAGGGTGCAGAGATGGAAGCATGGGACGTTTTCTGTTTGTCTTCTAGGATCAAGCAGAAGGTTAGGTACAGCAGTCTTCTGCCCAGTTGTCTTCATCACTTCTCACTGAAGCCAGGATTGATGGTCCATGGTATTTAGTACACTATCATTCTTACAGGGTACACAGTAAGAATTAATTAATATAATTTAATAAAATACCAGGGTAAGACAAATGGAAAACTTTTGACATCTAAAGACTTGATGCAAGATTTTGAAGTCTTGATTGAAATATAGCCAACTCCTCTGATTAAATCCAATGTTTCTTTGGCTGGATCATTCTGCTTTGGAGAAAGCCAGTCTACTTGGGAAGCAAACCAGCAAACTTGGCATCAGGGACATAAAGCTTTATGCAATAGTGCATCCTGGCCCCAGTGTCCCCTCTAGGGTCTCCTGCTGGACTGTACTTGACAGCAGCCTGGGCATCTGGAAGAATTCAGGAGCCTCTTCTGTCACCCAACTTATGACCCTGGAGGGACCAGGGCCTGGAAAAGAAGGAAACACTACTTCTGTCCAAATATGTCCTTGCCAAACTCAAATTAATTCACTGGAATCACAGACTGTTGAAATTACTTATAAATAAATTTTTCCAGTAAGAAAATGCCTTTGCTTAACTGATTTTTGTTATATGTTAATAGCAAAATAGGATTAAAGGCAAAATAGAAGATGGGTATGTGGTTACTTGTATGTTAATGTCAGTCTAGTTCTTGCCCTAACTTTTCCCATCCACATGATCCCAGCGTGTCCTGCCCATGGAATTTGGCAAAGTAGTGCAGAGTATGTGGTTTGTCTGTTCATTCCTCTTCACCCCAAATATAGACTCCATAGTTAAACTCATGCCTATACTCAACATGCCTATACTCATGCCTATACACAACCCTCAGACCAATAGTTGTACCCTCCACCGACAGAGCCAGCCAGGCGCCCCTCATATAACACTTCTTACACGTCAGGCACTCTGCAAATACGGACTCATTTAATCAAAACAACACAGTGTGTAAGGTCAATACAGTTTTATCACATTTTTCAGATGACTAAATTAAGCCCAGAATGGTTAAATAACTTGCCCAAGGTCACACTGCTAGTGAGTAGTAGTGCCAGGATTTCTATTCATTAATAATCACTAAATTATACTGTTAAAGGTCTTCATCTGTACTATTTTCCAAGGATCATCACCAAGAGTCAATTTTAATTTTCCATCACAGACATTTCAGTCCTTCATCTGGCAATCTGACAGGACTCAACTCTTTTGATCCTTCTTTTAGACATTTATCCATTTACTTATTTGTTCAACACACATTTCTCGAGCACCTACTATACCCAAGTCACTGTGCTCAGAGTCAGGGACACAAAGATGGATGAGGACACTCAGCTGGGACAGGCAGGCCCATATTCCAAGGAATGCTATTTCATCAGTTCAAATGCTACAGGAGCACAGAAGACTGAGAGACTGCCAAGGCAAGGAGACTTTTACATAGTGAAGGACCATTTAACCAAGTCTAACACAGGATGAGAAACCTACTGACTGGTGGTTTCATGGCCCGATTATGATTGTGCTCAAAATTTCCCATCAGAAATGGCTGCATTTCTATTTCTTTGCAGTGTATTTATTTAGACTAATCAAGATTTCAGAAGAGGTTGGTGAGTGAGGTCATGGTTTTTTGTTTTTTTTCTCCCCCCATGGGTCTCAAATGCTTTTATTTAAGCAACTTCTGAACAATTTTGAGCACCCATACAACATCGCCACGTTCACACACACACACAAAACCCACATCAGTGTATTCTCTAATTCTCAAGTGGTACTCATATTCCTGATACTCTTTATAGCTAGCTTTTGGTGAGGGGGAGGTTGACGATAATTCTGTGCTATTTCAATCTACACGTTTAACTTTTTAAGAGGTAGGCTCAGTCACCCCAGTCATTCTTACAATATTTAGATCATTGACAGGAAATGGATCAAATCATCAACAGAAAATGTAGATCAATGAATATTCATCAGGAGTCTAAGAATATTGTCTACGGGTAGCCTTCAAAGATCCTTAAACTTCCCGATACTGGGTACACAACTGGGTGCGTGTACGCAAAACTACATTTTTCTATGATTGATTTTTATCATAATCTCAGAATGGACTGTATTGCCTTTCACCCCTCCCCCTCCATAAATGGTTTAAAACCATCAAGCCAAGAGATTTCAATGGTTAGAAAGAAATTGACATGGAATCTCTATTGTTTTAGAATACGGTACTTATTGCATACAGTTATGCCTGGTTGACTATGTAATAAAAAGTACACATGAAGTTCCCCGTTTAAAAGCCTCTTCAGCATTGCTTTTAAAATAACTGGATTTCCAAGAGTCAACCATGGTTTTAAGAGGAATTACTAATCCCACAAATTGACACGAGCAACCCTATGCTGAGGCAATGTCTACACTAGGGGATATCCTATCCTGGGGATACTAGAAGAATAGTTAGTGGATATTACTTCCCTTCTTTGACCACGGAGCTTAGCTTTAACACGTAGTGCTTTTTAACTTTTCAAAGTCTGATTCTTTTGTGCTCAGTTTATCAACTGACCTAAATAGAGAAGCAAGAAAAGTTGATCCCAGACCACATTCTCCCAAGAGCCTTTTATTTATTAGCTAACTCAAAGGACAGGTCAAATTTTCTTAGTTTGTGCCTTATTCTGAGATTTCACAAGACTTTCATGGGAAGCAGTACAACTAAGAGAAAAAGAATATGAGGTTTCGTCTCAGGCCCCAACTCCCAACGCCAGCTCTGCCTCTATAAACTATGTTCCTTTGGGCATATTACTTAGCCTTTCTAAGTCATTGTCTTCTTATGAAATGCAGTCAGTAATACCTCACAGATTCTGAAGAGTCAATGAGGAAATGTGTCTGACACGGGTTGCTCACATATAGATCTAGGACCACATTCCACTCCATGTTCTCAAGGAAACAACAAAGTTATTGGCACCACCTCAGGCCCATAGCACAACCTTCTGTGTTAAAGCACTTTGCTTTCACATTTATCATATTCTGTCTTGTATGCAAGTTAGTTGCCGTCAGGAGTCTGTTGTGAGGGCCTCACAGATGGGCCTTTATTCCGAGACAGTTGTACAATGTGAGAATGGCCAAACAAGAGCATTGTTGGGATCACAGAGAAATGTGTGCCTTTGTTAATGACAATGACTCAAGTAGAACGAGAGGCAGAAGTCCAAAAACCACCTTGAAGGAAATAGTTACCTATTGCTTAAAGTCTAAATCAGCTGTCCATGAACTCTGGCTCTTAGGTCAAATCTGGCCCTGCTCCTGTCCTGTACAGCTCATGAATACAGCCACACTCATTCATTACATATTGCCTATGGCCAGAACTCAAAACCATGGACTATCTGGCCACTTACTGGAAAAGTTGCTGACCTCTGCCCTCAAGCAGGACTGTGCAACACAAGTCTAATGCGCTTTTAATTTTTAAATCTTATGTATTCTATGTATTACATAAATTACATAATTTTACGTTTTCTGGTAGCTATTTTAAAAACAAAGGTTATCTTTAATCCAACATATTTATAAACATTAAAAATTGTTCAGAGATTTTTCTTTTTGCCCCATTCTACATCTTGGAAATCCCTTGTGCGTTTTGTACTTACAGCACACTTAAGTTTGGACTAGCCACATCTCCAGTGTTCAGTGGCTGCTGGGGACGTATCATAAGACTGGTCTAAAGGTCTATGTATGGCAGGGTCAGTGATCAGGCCGTGGCCGAGTCACTGACACACACATACACACAGATTCCCTCTGGGAACCCTGTCAGGCAACGGGTAACTCTGGAGCCTATGTGAGATAAATCAGAATATAAATCAGGTCAGATAAAAAGCAGGCAAGTTAGAGCATTCATGAGGGAGAAGAATAGAGGTAGCTCGAGCTACCATGAGCTAGTTTAATAAAATTAAATGTCACTTTCCCTACCACTTAGATTTGAAATCATTCTTACATTTGTTATATACTCTTAAAGTATTAGCTCTTCGAAGGCAAAACCGTGTTATATTCATGTTTATATGTGATCGTGGCACCTACCGTGCTGCTTGGCCCTTTGCTTGTGTTTCAAATATAGTAAAGGTCCAACTAAGCAATAGACTGTTGTTCAGTTAAGAACTGTTGTCTGCAGCAAGGACTAAAAATGTAATAATAAACCAGTTTTCAGTGACTGAGAACAATGTGAATCTCACCAGGATGCTTGGTGTTTAGCACGATCAGGATCAGAATCTGAAACTTGAAGAAATAAAGTTCCATTGACAAACACCAATATTTATTATATTGATAGAAGAAGTGATTCTTAATTCATTTGTTAGTATGCTTTATGGGAGAGAGAGGGTAGGGGCAGTGAGATTTCAAGTCACCCATACATACCCTTCCCGATAATTAATACAGGCAGTTTTAACAAAGCAAGCTAATACAGAGTCCAACTTGACCAATTTCTGTCCCAAACCCTGAGTTCCCAACATAGACTTGGTCCTCACTGCTCATGATCTTACTCTGGGCAAGTTTGAGTCCTGAAGTGCATAACTTTCAAGGCAGCGAGACTCCAAACAACACAGAAACGGAAGACAACCTAAAGCCACCGTTGAGCTTCTACGACTTCAGGATAGCAAACACAGTTTTTCCATTTTCCCAGCCTTGCACCTCTAACACACACATTGCTGTTTTGGTTTCTGGAGTGTCATTCTTTCACATTGGAAAGATAAACTACAAATTGCTTACGTCATAGGAAAGGATTTATGCCAAACAGAGAAAACATGTCTACTACTTCCCAGTTTTACTAGGTTTTTGAGCCACAATTTAACTAGTCCCATCTAACTAAATTTCCCCAACAGTGGCACAGGGAATAAAGTTCTTTTACAGAATATGGCAAACTGGTTGACACCTCCAGCGTGGATGTGTTTAGATCAAGACAATAAAGAACTATATTCCTATATTGTGGGAATGATTTTAGCTATATTGCGATAGAATATAAATTCTATTCAATATTTGACAGTTATGTGTCAACTGGTGCACTGGGTGCCCAGACATTTGGTCACACATTGCTCTAAGTGGGTTTGTGAGGGTGTTTCTAGAGGAAATCAACATTTAAATTAATAGGTCTGGAGGCACTTTGGTGGCTCAGTTGGTTTAGCATCAGACTCTAGATTTCTGCTCAAGTCACTATCTCCTGGTTCTTGAGGTTGAGTTCCACATGGGGCTCAGCACTGACAGTCTGGAGCCTGCTTGCGATTCTCCATCTGCCCCTCCCCCCACTCACGCTTGCTCATGTGCACATGCACGCATGCTCTCTCTCTCTTTGAATAAACTTCAAAAAAATCATTATGGCACAAAAACAGACACTGAGATGAATGGAACAGAATAGAGAACCCAGAAATGCACTCACAAACGTATGGCCAACTAATCTTTCATAAAGCAGGAAAGAATATCCAATGGAATAAAGACAATCTCTTCAGCAAGTGGTGCTGGGAAAACTGGACAGTGACATGCAGAAGAATGAACCTGGACCACTTTCTTACACCATACACAAAAATAAACTCAAAATGGATGAAAGACCTAAATGTAAGACAGGAAGCCATCAAAATCCCTGAAGAGAAAGCAGGCAAAAACCTCTTTGACCTCGGCCACAGCAACTTCTTACTCAACACATCTCTGGAGGCAAGGGAAACAAAAGCAAAAATGAACTACTGGGACATCATCAAAATAAAAAAAAAAACTTGTGCACAGCAAAGGACACAATCAGCAAAACTAAAAGGCAACCAATGGAATGGGAAAAGATATGTGCAAATGACATATCAGATAAAGGGTTAGTATCCAAAATCTATAAAGAACTTATCAAACTTAACACCCAAAAAACAAACAATCCAGTGAAGAAATGGACAAAAGACACAAATAGACACTTCTCCAAAGAAGACATCCAGATGGCCATCTGACACATGAAAAAATGCTCAACGTCACTCCTCATCAGGGAAAGAGAAATGAAAACCTCACTGAGATATCACCTCACACCAGTCAGAGTGGCTAAAATGAACGAATCAGGAGACTATAGATGCTGGAGAGGATGGGGAGAAACGGGAACCCTCTTGCACTGTTGGTGGGACTGCAAGCTGATGCAGCCACTCTGGAAAAGTGTGGAGATTCCTCAAAAAAGTAAAAATAGAACTACCCTACGACCCAGCAATTGCACTAGTACGTATTTATCCAAGGGATACAGGTATGCTGTTTTGAAGGGGCACATGCATCCCAATGTTACAGCAGCACTATCGACAATAGCCAAAGTATGAAAGAGCCCAAATGTCCATCAATGGATGAATGCATCAAGAAGATGTGGTATATATGTACAATGGAATATTACTCGGCAATCAAACAGAATGAAATCTTGCCATTTTCAACTATGTGGATGGAACTAGAGGTTATTATGCTAAGCGAAATTAGAGAAAGACCTATCCTACATAGGACTTCACTCATATGAGGACTTTAAGACACAGAACAGATGAACCTAAGGGAAGCAAAGCAAAAATGATATAAAAACAGGGAGGGCGACAAAACATAAGAGACTCTTAAATATGGAGAATAAACAGAGGGTTACTAGAGGGGTTGTGGAAGGGGGGATGGGCTAAATGGGTAAGGGGCATTAAGGAATCTACTCCTGAAATCATTGTTGCACTATATGCTAATTTTGGATGTAAATTAAAAACCTGAAATTTAAAAAAAAATAAAAATAAAAAAATGAACATTAAAAAAATTTTAATGGGTGTAGAGTTTCAGTTTTACAGGAGGAAAGAATTATGGAGGTGGATGTTGGTGATATTTACACAATATTATGAACATACACTGAACTGTTCCCTTAAAAATGAGAAAGATGACAGATTTTATGTGTATTTTATAATAAAAAAACTGAAAAAAATTCAATCAACATATCCATTACACTACCACAAAAAAGAAGTTCCAAGTCAAAATCACCAAAAACCCGGAATTTGAATTTATGTTCACAGATTAGTTTCAACTTTATATATATGAAATCCTGCATTGTTTCCTTTTCTTATTGCCTTTTTCACCCACTATGTTTGTGGCTCATGCATGTTGTTGTGTGCATTGTTTCTTCATTTTACTGCTGTTAACTAACCTACTGTATGATACTGTATTACCACTGCCTACCCATTTTATTATTGATTGAAATAAATTTGCACTACTTGGCTTTGTAAGTAAAAAAAAAAAAATATCAATAGGTCTGAATAAAACAAAAAGAACTGGGTAAGAGAATTCCTTCTGTCTGACTGCCTTCAGTCATTAGGAGGTCATAGGCTGAATAATGGCCCACAAAAGATGCTAATGTGCTGCTCCCAGAACCTGTAAATAAGGTACCCTAAATGGCAAAAAGCAACTTTGCCAATGTGATCAATTTAAGGACCTGGAGAAGGGTAGACTAGCCTGATTCCAGGTGGAGCCAATGTAATCACAGCAGTACTTTTAAAAGCAAAAAGGTCAGAAAGAGATGGGCTGATACAGGGAGGGGGAGAGACAGACCAACAGACAGCAACAGAGAGAGAGTGAGAGAGAAGAGGAGAGGCAAAGGGAGTGAGAGGAAGGTGCTACACAGCTGGGGTTAAAGAACCAGAGTAGAACCATGATCCAAGAAATGCAGGCAGCTGCTAGAAGCTAGAAAAAGGAAAAAGATTCTTCTCTTGAACCTCCAGAAGGAATGTTACCCTGTCAACCCATTTTGGGATTTTTTTGGCCTCCAGAACTGTAAAAGAATCAGTATGTGCTTTTTCAGGTTTTTAAGCCAGTGGTCATTTGTGGCAATAGCAATTGGAAACTCACACACACATTACATGCACACGTTTACTTTTGATAAGTTATTTTAAAAAATCAGTTTTTTTTAATTTCAATTTTAGTTAACATACAGTTTAATATTGGTTTCTGGAGCAGAATTCAGTGATTCATCACTCACATACAGCACCCAGTGCTCATCAAGGTCACATTTATTAGTCCTTTCTATTAGTTAAATTCCAAGTATCCCAAAGGCAGTATGTTCCTTTGGAAACATAAATGGCTCCTAGCTATAAACTATTATCTTGTACAAATTAAAAATAAAGCTAGCCTTAGAGAGCAGAAGGCTCAAAAAGATCCCATTACCAAACAGGGCAGAGTCTAAGAAGGAAAAGAATACAGCAAACATGGGGAATCAGCTTCTCATCTGGAAGTCAACTGGAACCAGCACTGTCTGCATCTTTTACACATTAGTCTGGCCTGTGAAAGGCCCCTTGTCATACCATCAGAACCTTTCAGGATCACCCTATTGGGACCAGAAGTTGAACCAGAGCTGGTGTTAACTCCAGTGCCCAAACTACACATGTTGTGCCATCCTGCCTCCTATGTATTTGGTACGAAAATGCTGTCCATTCATTTCCCTTACCCTATACTCTCCCTAATGCATATCCTCATGCATTTACTCTTTTTAATGTTTATTTTTGAGAGAAACAGAGAATGCAAGCAGGGGAGGGGCAGAGAGAGAGCAAGGCAGAATCTGAAGCAGGCTCTGTGCTGTCAGCACAGAGGCTGATAAGAGGCTGGAACTCACAAACCGTGAGATCGCGACCTGAGCTGAAGTTGGACACTTAACTGAGCCACCCAGGCCCCCCTCTCGTAATCCATTTAGAAATTTAGTTAGTGTCAAGGTACTTGTTCTTTTAACTTGTGCCTGTCTCCCTTCCTGTCCCATGCTCAAGTTTGTGTTTCTTCTCCCTACGTTGTGTTGTCTTGTGCTCTGATAACCCTCTAGTCCCCGCTATCACACTGTTGGTGGGGGGAGGTGTAGATCACCTTCCTCTGGTGAGAGGGCTGGGATCTGCTGTGGATCCTCAGCCTCCATCCACAAGGGGCCTGCCAAGTGCCACATGTAAGCCAGGTAAAGTCCAAGCAGGGTCTTCATTTTACTTTCCTGCTTTACTGTCAAACACACATTATTCCTGCCGAAAACAGCCTAAGACCATTGGATTAATGAATCTAGTAATAGAGATAATGTCCTTTTGAAAGAATAACAAATCCAGACTAACTTTATGAAATATTCTATGCTTTCTTTTTGTAAAAGCTGCAATCACTTAGTGCCAATAGACATCTCATTTGTTTTTAAATTACAATTTGGTAGTTAAGGTAGAGCTTTAGTACCAAATACTCCTATTGTAGCCAACATGTCTGCTGTAATTATATGCCACTGCCTTCACTTGCTCATCTTTTGGCCTAAGTAGAATAAGCAAAATAAAAAGGCATGTTAAAGTGAGTGGATCTCATTCCACTTTGCAAAGGCATCATCTATGCCATAAAAGCAAACAAATGTTTTATCATTCCATGGGAACAGACCTAGTAATTGTCGAAACTGATGAACATTCTAGGAAACTACAGAAAGGCTTGTCATCTTCCAGACTGAATTAAACATATGTCAACATGTGTTTAAGATCATAGTTAAATAAATTATAGTTATTTTTATTAGCAACTCTTCCAGAATTTTTAAGAAGCCAAACGTCCAAAGACCCTAGCCAAAAATTCAGTTAGGCCTTTAATATGTCACTCTAGGCTTGGGTTTTCTCTTTGCAGTGAAAGCTCAAAAGTCTTTTCCTTTAATTCAGACTGAGTAAGATTCCACTGACCTACTTTCAGATTCTCAAGAAGGAATGTAGCTATCTTGCTGAGTTTCTATTTATTGCATTGCATACCTATTGCTATGTAACCAATTACCCCAGACTTAGCAGTTCCCAACAACAATATACGGTTATTATTCAACTACCTCTATGGTTCAGGAATATGGGGAGCAGCTTGGGTGGGTGTTTCTGGCTCAAGATCTCTCAGAGCCTTGCCATCCTGATGTCAGCTGGAGCTGCAGTGCGCTTCTAAGGCTCCTTATTAATGTGCCTTCGTGTTGTCAGAAGGCCTCAGTTCTTTGCCATGCGAACCTCTTTATAGGGCAGTTTGTGTGTCCTTCTCACATGGTAGCTGGCTTCTTCCAGAGTCCATGATTCAAGAGAAAGCAAGATGGAAGCCACAGTATCATTTATGACCTAGCCTTGGAAGTCACCATTATTTTCTATGGGTTACATGAATCAGTTCTATTTTATGTGAGGGAACCACACAAGGCTAAGAATAGCAGGAGGCAGGGACCATTGGGGGCCCCATCAGGATTTTACTTATACTACTTAAACCAAAAAATGAGCAATCGAAGGTAGTGGCATATAATTACAGCAGACATGTTGGCTACAACATGTTTTACCACAACTATAAAATTCTGATGACCTCTGATCCATTAGTTAGCTATGACAGCCATAACAAAGTTCCACAAGTACGGTCACATTCTGAGGTACTTAGGTTAGGCTTCAACACATACAGTCTGGCGGCACACAATTTAGTCCATAACACCGTTATGCACATTCTTCACGGCAGATATCCTGTGCCTTGGACTTGTAAAATCAAGTATTCAAAGCGCCTATTCAGGCATTTCTTAAATAGTGAACAGGTAACTATTTCCTATCTATCTCTAAGTTCTAAGCATTCAAGACAAATTTCGGAGATGGACACTGCAAATCCCCTACAAACTGAGTTTTCCCCAACTCCCCTGGCCCCTGACTACCTCTCAACCCAATTCCTTCCCATTTTGCCTGTTCACTCCACTCCCTCTTTCTTGCTCCCGTAATAGGACAGGCTCATTGCCATGCAGGACTTTTGCCCATGCTATTCTCTTTGGAACGTTCTGCTGTATTGTTACATGACTTGTTTACTTACTTATTCACGACTCTGCTAAAATGGCTCCTTTTCAAAAAGACCTTCCCTGACCACTCTATTTAGTCTTCCTCTGTCCTCCCCAGGAGCCTCTAAACTTTCACTGTGATTCTTTTTTTTAATATCAAAACAGATCACTATTTGAATTTATTGCTACTTCTTTATTATCTCTCACAGTAGACTATGAGATCTATGATAACAGGGGCTTTATTTATCTCGTTCAGTATGTACCCCCAGAGGCAAACAGTATGTTTATTTGTTGAAGAAATGAATAACAATTAGGTTAGTTTGGGCAAACTGGTAGATAAACCAGAAAAAGATGAATGAAGGTGCTATCTATGTTGTATGATCTACATTTTCCATGGTTTCTGATCAATAAGATTTTTTTGCTTTCATTTCAGCAAATTGCTTTAATCACATTGAAAATTCTAAATAAGTATTTTTCTTAGACATGGGACTTAGATATTACACAATGCTCAACAATCAAACACAAATGGCTGCCAATCTGGATAGGTTTCTCAGAAATACTGAATATTCAAAACCTCAAGTTTCTATATTTGCAAAGAGCTCTCTATTGACGCATACTGTTTATATATTAACCAAAACTCAACCATAAAGGTAGAAAATAATTCTTTAACAAGACATTACTTACACCAAAGATAAGCTTGCAAAATGCTTCATGAGTCCCTTTTTTACTGCACATTAATTTCTTACCTGAAAACCAAACTGTGGGCCTATAAAATAATTACGACATATCATGGTGTGACAAAAGTTTAAACAGCCTAGCAATTTTCTACACGTTCAATACGGTAAGTTAACAGGCAAAACATACAAAAAATTTCCGGAGACACATAAATTACCTGTCTCCATTCTCAAATTTGTTATATAGTGTGGCTCCCTTGGCTGGGATTTAGAGGACCTAATTTCTAGTGTTGGAGTCACCAGTATGTGTGGAGTGCGGTAAGGCATTTAAATTTTTTATACATTAGTTTCCTCACCTATAAATCAAGGAGTGATGGTTCCCTGTGTATTGTTTCTTTTGATTTGCTTCTCCTCATACTCGCCCTTCTACTTCTCCCTTATTTGTAAATGGAAATTCAAGGTATCTGCACAAATGTAGGAATAGCAGTGGTTTATAAGTAAATCATTCTGTTTTGGTTAAGAATCAAAAAGTTGTTACTTTACTATTCATTTCTCCCTATTGTTCCCAAATCTCCTGAGAAGCATCTAGGGATGAATTAAGTTATCACATTTTGGGTCATAAAGGGTCAGATAATACCCAATTCTGTTTACTGTTCAGACTGAAAGAAATAACTCACCACTCTGCTAATATCTTAAAATAAAGGTGGGTAGCATTCAATTAGCTATGATGACTTTTCTCATTTCATCTCTCCACACACGAGACATTCTAGTCACAAACATTAATTAAGTCCCCTCAGGACAAAGCCAAGAAGATATATGTCTTCTATAGCAGTTATCTAACTAGGATTCTCAAAAATTGTTCACAATACATCAGTGCATTTCTCCCTACACAAAGTATCGTGTATGACATATTTTCAAATGTTTGGAGCAAAAAAAAATAAAATAAAATCAATATATCAAAGTGGCTAAATGTTCAGAGTTTGATCATGCAGTGCAAGAAATGGGTAGAATCAGGCTATGTGGTTTTGTTAGTATACTCTTGAATCAAATGTTCTTTGTTTTCATCTGAATGAGGTGGTGATGATAGTATGAGCATAGTTCTAGAACACATTCAACAGGACATTTTTCTATGTGCTATTCTTTAGAAACATTTCCCTCTAGAGATTGTAAGTAGTCTTTCTTTACCTAGGCACATCATTTCAAAAACTTCCTTCATTGGGGCGCCTGGGTGGCGCAGTCGGTTAAGCGTCCGACTTCAGTCAGGTCACGATCTCGCGGTCCGTGAGTTCGAGCCCCGCGTCAGGCTCTGGGCTGATGGCTCGGAGCCTGGAGCCTGTTTCCGATTCTGTGTCTACCTCTCTCTCTGCCCCTCCCCAGTTCATGCTCTGTCTCTCTCTGTCCCAAAAATAAATAAAAAAACGTTAAAAAAAAAAAACAAAACTTCCTTCATTTTCTTACAAGTTGCTTGGGGGAGAGAATAGGAATTGCAGTAGAAAGCTGACATTTTATACTTCTATTTAACAGGTGGTCTGAAAAATAATTTCCGTTTTCAAATCTTTAGGCATTTAATTCCTGATAAAAAATTTTTTTTTTGTAATTTTGACACTATTTTCACCATCAACATGAATCTCCTGAGCAAAAGATTGGAAGCCTCTCAAAAAGTGATTGGCAGATTTTTCACCTTCATATTCCCCCTTGGAATACCTGTCAAGTACCTATCAAATTTTTTAACCTATCAAATTTCTAATGGCTCATTGCAATGAAGGATTAACAGATATTCAACTTTGTTCTTCTAGGTAACCTCTTCTCTGCATTTCCATAATGCATTTTAATGGAGAAAAAAAGGGAGAGTAGCATTAAATTATTGGGATATCCTTTTTCTCCTCAGTAAATCTACGTTTATTCTCTCACACATGGATCATGAACAATGTCTGCAAAAGATGATGCCTGCTATTTCAGGGAGTAAGGCTGGCTTTCTGCTCCATGGAACATTCCCTACCTCAAGTGAAATTACCTATCCAGATATTACACAGTGATGTAAATTGCCAACTCCACCATGGGAAAGACATTCAAAATCCAAGTAGTCTCTGATGTCCTTTATTGTGTGGAGCCCCCAGTTAATTCTAGCCATCTCCAACCCCCCCCCCCCCATCTCTCAGTTCTCCTCAAGTCCCCGCTGCTCCAGTATGTGTGGATTTGTGATGAAATTGAAGGTATTATGAAAGTAAAACTGGGTCTACACATCTTTATTCTTCAGAGGCCATTTACTTATAAACTCAATGTATCTCTAATCAGAAGAACTTCAAGCCATGAGCCTATGTGCAAGTTGTCAAGAAAACAAAAATAGAGATCTTCTCAGTGCTCTTCAAATCATATCACACAAACTATCATTACCTCTTCAATGTGGAAGGATATTTGGGCTTTCTTTCTCCCTACCCTAGCTCAAGACTATTAATGTTACTTTTGAAGAACACTTATATAATAACTGCCAACCTTCATTCTAAGAAGTATCAATATTCTCAGGGCACCTAGGTGGCTCAGTTGAGCATCTGACTCTTGGTTTCTGTGCAGGTCATGATCCCAGAGTCGTGGGATCAAGGCCCACAATGGGCTCTGCACTGAATGTAGAGCTTGTTTAAGGTTCTCTCTCTTTCTCTCCCTTTGCCCCTCCCCCTCACATGCACTTCTCTCTAAAATTAAAAAAATATAAGTATCAATATTCTTTTTGGTATGGCCATCTACCAACACTAGCCTGTGGTCACCAAAATACAACGTGGTATGAAAGATCAGACTAGAATATTCCTAAAGTGCTTATCTATTGTGTTCGTTCAAACGTAGCTCTCTTCTTGGGATGGACTTCCTTGCCTCTTTCCCTTGAAGAAAAAATTTTAAAAACCTAATAATACAAATCCAATGTGGAATTTAACATTGTATGCAGTAAAATTTACCAACGTTAATACATTTTTGTAGATAGCATTTCCTATACCAGAATAAAACAGGTTTAATCCAATTATTGGTATATTTTGAAGTTTCTCACAGATAAACATTTCAAAATGCATTTCTCTTGCAATTCAAGTATCTTTAGCCCACTTCTGAATCACAAAAATATTAAGTTACATTTATTATATTTCAATGTGATTTAGGAAAACATGTAACATCATTGAGCCATGAATCTGTCATTCAAAAATCATCAAGTGAATATTGTACAGAAAGTAAACATCACTAGAAGGTAGTAAAAAAAAATCAGCTTTGGACTTCAAAAGTCTAATCCAAATAGGGATTATTACATTAATTATAGGAAATATTTGCCTATTTCCTATGATACAAACTCAGAATATAATTCAAGAGGAAATATACTCATTCATTCTTTAGAATGGTAATATACCATGCATTTTTTAGAATGAATAATTTGATGGACTTTTATTCTTTCTAGTTAAATAGACATGAGGAAAAAATATTCTCATGTCATTTATCGACTCCAAGTCCTTAAACATACCAAAAATAAAAGTTATGCATTGAAACTATTATGTCACCACAACAAGGTGTCATAGTCTCATGAATTGGAGTTTTCAAAAGCTGCTTTGCCTATTTAGATCTTTGTTCGAAGATGGATTTCATTTTATTTAGAAAATGGAATTACTTTGAGCAGCCTGTTGAATTTATTCACATTTGCTATATAAGAGTTTATGCGCTTGAAAGGTTTCATTCTTTTGTCAAGGATTAACCAAAGAGAACTGCGTAGCATCTAAATATAGCTTAGAGGAATAATTTAGTGCATTTTGAAATTCATTACATAAATGTAAAGTTTCTCTCCCGCTAGAACTGGATGAACCTTGCATGTAACTACTTTTTGCACCTGCTTCGGATTCTTTACCAAAATTTTATTTTGTAAGTTTGAAAGTAATTTTCTCTGGCACGGAGTCATTATTTTAAGGGCAATTTTAAATTAGTTATATTTTTCACAAAAATAATCAGGAGAGATTGGCCAGGTTACTCCTTCCTGGAGGACAGTCTCACATCATGTTCATCTTTTTATCCCTGGCACACCATTTACCAGAGTGAACAATAAACAAGGATTGTCTTGAATGAGTGAGAAGAACCACGCTGTAAATCTAGCCATGACTGTTGGCCAATGGGATACATTACCACCACCATCTGGCTTTACTCATTAGCTTAACATCTTTTATCCAAGTCTACAGTGATTCTAATACAGATAAACTTTTGAAAGTGTCAATATAGCTTTTGGGGCGCCTGGGTGGCTCAGTCGGATAAGCGTCCGACTTCAGCCAGGTCACGATCTCGCGGTCCGTGAGTTCGAGCCCCGCATCAGGCTCTGGGCTGATGGCTCAGACCTGGAGCCTGTTTCCGATTCTGTGTCTCCCTCTCTCTTTGCCCCTCCCCCGTTCATGCTCTGTCTCTCTCTGTCCCAAAAATAAATAAAAAAAACGTTGAAAAAAAATTTAAAAAAAAAAGTGTCAATATAGCTTTTTAAATGTTTACTTTAAATGTCCAGCATTCAACAAGACCAAATATATCTTTTCTTATTTGGAGCAAAGATAGAAATTGGAAAACAACTACTTCTGTGTTTGAGACCTTTACAAAAATAATTTTAGTATTTAAAATCAATTAGGAGGAAAGAAACCGGAATGGCAAAGAAAAATACCAACATTTTTGGGAAAAAGCACAATAGAAGTCTGTAGACTACCCATTGCAGCATTAGTCTGCTAAAAGAATTCATAGAGTGGTATCTAGGTCATGCCAGGAATAAAATTTTAATTGAACTTTTTTGGCTTCTAGAAGAATACCTAATTTTTTTTATGTTGAAAATTCCCTGTAATGTAGATTTTGCTGTATATTATTAGTTGGCCATTAGAACTTTTATGAACATTATGACCTTTTTAAACTATTTTTCTTTCCAAAGACAAAAAGCATTTAAAAAGCTCTGAGTTACTTGGCTTCCAAGAGAAATGCAAATAGAGGAAAATACCTCAAAATTACCACTCCCTTTGTAGGGTATCAAGTTAACAGCAGAATACATTACTTCACCTGCATGTAAAGTCCTTTGAGTAGACCTTGAACCTCAGGTAATCACGTATTTTAACACCTTTAAAGTAAACATCTTCTCCAGGGGTAAGACGGCAAAGCTGTTAGAGCTTTACCTGTTCATGTTATTTGTAGATCCTTTTGCTACAGTTCTGGTGCCCTTCTTAACTCTATCTAGGCAAACATTCAACTGGTTTAGCATTTTAATAATTCTGGATCGAAATCTGGATTCGATTAATCATTTTTTATAGATTATATTGGAACTCTGTTATGCAACCTAATAATGCTCCATAAGCTTGAGGATTGGACATGTTATGAAATCTCAACTCATCTTGCAAAACAGAAATCACAGAAATAAATGTGATATATTCATACTCACTTTAGAATTAAAGGTTGAAGAGACAGACTTGGGACTTTGTGCTTGACATTGGTTTTTGTTGATTAGTGTTGATTTACAGTATTCTTGGGTAGGGGCACCTGGGTGGCTCGGTTGAATCTCACTCTTGATTTCAGCTTGGGTCATCATCTCACAGTTTGTGGGATTGAGCCCTGTGTAGGCTCTGTGCTGAGATTCAAATTTTCACTCTCTGCCCCTCCCTGTTCATGCACGTCCACTTTCTCTTGAAATAATTTTTTTTTAAAAAAATTAAGCCTTCTTAAGTAAAATTCTCTCACGTGATTTTATTCCAAATATTCATTGAATCAGACATCCAGCAGCAATGTTATGCCTCCGTGGACACACAAAATCATAATGACTAAAACGTATTACAGAAGTCCCCTCTTTTCCGCAGAGGATACATTCTGAGACCCCTAATAGATGTCCGAAAGTGAAGGACAGTACCAAACCCTGTATGTAATTTTTCCTATACATACATTAATTTGAGAAAGTTATTGATAAATTAGGCACAGTGAGAGATTAACAAAATTGAACAAATGTAACAACCTACTGTAATGTTATATAAACACTGTCTCTCGCCAAGTATTTTATTAACCCTTATGTAACATGAGATGATACAGTGCCCACGTGACAAGATGAAGTGCGAATGACACAGCCATTGTGACACAGTGTTAGGCTACTACTGACCTTCTGACATTAGTCTATGTAGAAAGGACGATCATCTGTTTCAAGACTACTTTTGACAGTGAGTAAGCATCTACAATCATGGAAAACGAATCCAAGGATGAGGGGAATGACCTTATTGCTTTGGGAAGGAAGCCTGAAAACAAAAAACATCTCTCTTATCTGCATACATGTCAACTTGGGAAATCACTGCCTCTCGACAGCTTTAAATAACTTTTTTTGTATCATACAAATGTGAAAAGCAATATTTTAGGCATAAACTTCATTCTCCTTCAGCAGCACAAGGTAGTCGGCTGTGCCCAGTGCATGGCTACAATAGACTTGAAGCCACGAAGAAACCCAGGCACCTTCAGCTCATGTCACTAAGTCCTCAGATGCAGTGTCTTCTGTAAAGGACAGGATCCACAGGAGGACTTTCAGCTCTGAGAAGCTGATTCTATTACCAGGTAACTGTGGAAATGTCTGGTTCTCTGCAGCCAAACACCCTCTATAACAGAGCACTGCTCTGAAACGTGTAGGTCCTTACTTGAATGGGGAAATGATCTCTTTCTTTAATCTTGACTTTTTTTTTTTTTTTTAACATGCCAGTGAAGGAATTTAGGTCTTGACACCAGGATTCAACTTAAGTTGGCTATCTAAAGGTCGATTTCTACTGGATTCAGTACAGAACCCAACGAGTCACTATTATCACCAGGGCTACTACTGACACTGACAATTTCATCACTTTTACGACCATCATTAGTACAATTCCTATTACTAAGACCACTGCTATCACTACTACAACCACCCCTTGCCTAGGCCTTCTGGAATAGCCTTCTCAGTGATTTCTGTAACTCTGCTCTTGCCCTTTTAACATTCATTATTGCCTTCATTCCCCCTTCATCATCCACTCTCCATGTTGCAACCTGATTGAGCTTTTAAAAGTGCTAATTAGATCCTATCACCCCTCTGCTGAAAGCCCTCCAATGACTGCCCATTAAGCTCAAAGTAAAATGCAAGCTGCTTATCCTGTTACACATCCTCTTCCCCCTGTTTACTGATTTCAAATGATATCTGGGTAGCTGGGGTGCAGTGGAAGGGACCACCTCCTTGTTCATGCCTCAGAGCCTTTACACATGCTATTCCCATTACCTGGAATTCTCAAGCTCCAGCCTCCACATGGAGGTTCCTTCCAGCTATTGTCCTCTCCTCTGGTCTTGTTATCACCTCCCGAGAAAATGCTTTCTAACTGCACAGAGCTGCCCCACCACTCACTCTGTAGGTTATCACTTTACCTTTCTTATTGCCTTTGGCATAACTTGGGACTATTCTGTTTAAGTCTCAACTGTCTGTCTCTCTGACAGATGTAAAGTTCATGAGGGCAGGAATCATGTCTGTTTTCACATAAAATTGTGCTGGGTCCATTGTCCATGCTTGGCAAAAATATTTTGAACAAATGAATGGAGGTATAAATATTACTACTAATGGGAACTTGCATTTACTGATCATTTGCTAAAAACCAATGTGCTGTGATTTCATGATCCTAATTGAACTATATTATCAGCCTATAAGGGAGTGTTAATGTTCTTCATTTTATAGCCTGTAACAGATGCGAGGTTTAGGGAAGAAGACAAATGGAGATGCAAACATTCAGAGTCTAAATTCTCAAAAGATATACACACACTAATAAACTGTTATATAAAATATGCTGTCTCATCTTGGCAATATACTTTCATAAAAACAGGTAAAAATCAGGCTTAAATTCCCCAGATTCCACACAGGGACACAGAGGCATAGAAAAAGATCCTTGCTGCCCAACATTCCAACCTACTTCCCTTCTTTCATTCTGACTGTCCCACACTGCAAGGGACATCACATACACAGTCTGGAGATCCCAGCTCACATGTATAAGCTCAGTCCACACCCCTCAAACAGCTCTTCCTGGACAACACTTTGTTCCTGTGGAGTGGCCATGGGAAAACAGGCTGAGCAAAGAGGCCAGGAAAGGTCCTAAAAGTAGGTACAAGGTCATCTGGGCACAAGGTCTCAGGAATCCAGAGCATATTCTAAATGGGGAGATCAAGGCTCCAGGTAAGGACATCCCCCTCAGTAGCATAAACTCTTCATCTTGTGAAGAAAGACTGTTATGTTCGAGCCATTCTGATTTTAGTACCCATGCTTTTAACCATTCTCACGACCTTGTTCACATCACAGTAAACATATAAATTATTTGTAATGCATACTGAGGTACATCATTCAACCCACCACAAGCCCGGTCATGCTGCCTTGAAAGGTAAGAGGATCAGTGTTTAGACACATCAAAAATCCACTTGAGGCAAAATAGTGTCTGACCACTAGAAAGTTGAGCACTGTGCTCTACTTTTCCTTGTAAATACCCTAAAATTATAAAAATCACATGAAAACATAAACCAGACTTTTTGAGGAATAGATCATTTTGTTCCAGCAAACGTTGCTGAGTTCCTACTCTGTGTCAAACCCTCTACTAAGTGCTTCGAGAAATGAAGTATAAGTGGCTGCAAAGATCAATAGGATATGGTCACCATCTTGAAAAGGTGTTTCATCCAATGGAGAAAGTGCAGATGAGCCAGTGGATACAGTAAAAAGCAGGGTAAGTGATTTGACAACCCTATAAGGAATTCATGTATCAACACAGAAAATGTGAGGTTAATTCTGAGCCAAGAATCAGGAGAAGGGCTTTATCAAGACCTAGATATCGTTCAAAGTGGATCCTGAAAAATAAGTAGGACTTTAATGGGTTGGTGGGGAGGACATTCTGAACTGACAAAACAACACGAGCAGAGGCATGACGATCACAGTGACCACTGTTCCGCTGGCAAGTCCAAGCGAGTAGATGGAAGAATACGCCGTGAGATGAGTTTGGAAGAATAGTTCATTTCAGACTGAGGAAGATTCTGAACGAAGCGTGAAGGCATCTGAACTTTTTCAAATTTTTTTCATGTTTATTTATTCTGAGAGACAGAGCCAGAACACACACAAAGGAGAGTGCGCACAAGTAGGAGAGGGGCAGAGAGAGATGTACAAAGAATCCCAAGCAAGCTCTGTGCTGTCAGTGCAGAGCCGGATGCTGGGCTCAATCTCACAAACCGTGAGATCATGACTTGAGCGGAGATTGATAGACACTTAACCAAGTGCGTCACCCAGGCGCCCCTGAATTTTATCTGCAGATCACAGAAGGCACTGAACAAATATTTTCAAGGCAAGAAAGCCCATAACTCAATTATTTTAGCAACACAACTGAAGGAATTCATAAGGAGCATAAGTTAGTATTGTTAAGGATGTGCAAGTGAGGTGAACTTTAAAAAGGCCAATATCCCTGATGAACCTGGATGCAAAATTCTCAGGATACTATGGAATCGAATTCAACAGTCCATCAAAAAAGTATTCACCATAACCAAGTGGGATTCATTCCTATGCTGCAGGGCTGGTTCAATATTTAGAAATCAATAAACATGGTACACATTCATAAAATAAAGGATAAGATCCATATGATCTTTTCAACAGATTCAGAAAAAGCATTTGACAAAATACAGCATTCTTTCTTGATAAAAACCCTCAAAAAAAAAAAAGTAGGCATAGAAGGAACATACTTTAACACACACACACACACACACACGGCAATAGTGATGGAAATGCAAAGAAATGGACAGAATTATGGAGAAGATGAATGAACACAAACAGTTAATCATTTGATGATGGCCCCCTGCAAGGCACTGATGATAATTTCAAAGGGCCTGGACAATCAAAAGACTAATGGCCAGAGATTCAGGGGACAGGAAGAGGTATTATTAAACACACGGGGTTTGGAGTTTACATTGGAAAAGAGGAATGTCTCGAATTTTCTCTGAAGCAGAAGCCTAAGGTCAGAAGTTAAAACAGAAGAGACTGGAATATGGTCAAGGGTTCTAAACATTGTTTTGAAACTTTTAAATCATGTAACGGGACGGACTTGGATCAAGGTTGGGAAAATGGATTGCTGGGTAATTTGGATCCTTATTTTCTTGCATAATGTACCCTTTACTTGATCCACTGTTAGACCAGGAATTCCGTAACAATTCTAATACTCTAAGGGTTTTAACAAGAATGTTTTATGTTCTTCTCTAGGGTTTGTACATTTTTTATTTTCTAAGTATTTATATTTTGGAAAAGAATTAGAAAAACCGCCTTCTTTTTAAGTTTGCCAACAAGACTGATCACATTTTGGATTTGTGCATTGAAGAAGTCAATGAAAACAAAAGCAGAATAGTCAACTGTGCAATGTATACAAACTAAATGCAATTACTTCACCTCCTTCCCCTTCACACCTTTCAGTACATACTTCTGGAAAATAAGATGTTTCGCCAAGCCCTTCAATCCTGACCATAGTATATAATGGATTGAGATTGTAACTCAAAGAAAGAAAAGAAAGTCAACAATGCTTTTAATGAAAAGCTCCCAGAATTGAATTGGCTCTATTTAATAGCCATTTATACAAATAACTAGTTTCACACAACTAACTGACATTCGCCTACAATTTTATCAACCTACTTTCAGAGTGTGAATAATAATAGGATTTATTTTGCCATCTCAAAATTGGCCTCTGTAAACTCACACAGTTCTAATTTATCTACCCTAATATCAGGAAGATTTAGTTGTAAGACACTTTAATTAGTGCTCTCTGGGTACTTGGTAGTTAGTTGCTACCATTTTAGCCTCTTCAGGTTTTATGCACACCCTGTAATTCTCATGTACTGCAAAGCAAATATAGATTACCAAAAGGTTACCTCTCAGAATACTTAATAAAGCTAAAAAAAATACATAGCAAAATAAAAAGTCTATTTCAAATGCCAGACTATTGCACAACTATATTCAAGGAACTTATCTACTGAGCTCCAAGAATCTAAAACTATGTCAGCAAGAGACAACAGTGGTAGCAGAAAGGGATGGGAGTGATACCTGAGAGGGAGAATCAATAGAAATGGGCAACTCGTTGCATGTGAAGGTCAAGGGAAGGGTCAAAGTCAAGTCCAAAATGTTCCACTTCGGTGACTTAGACAAAGACTGGGATGACAAGGCTCAAAGAGTCAGGAGAAAAAAAATAAATACTGGCAGAGGGAATAGCACTGGAAGATGGAAATATTCCACACTCAACAATGAGAGGGAAGAAGAGCCTCAGAGATGACAGAGTACCATTTGATGGGATCCATATGAGCTGTCATTTCTTCAGCAATAGGAGGTAATCAGAGTGAGGAACAATGGCCAGGGAGAGGTGCTGGTGGAACAAGAGATTCCTTTCTCCTGCCTATTCATTAACAATGGCCTAGGATTACCATTTCTGATGGAAGTAGGACATGCAGCCAATTATGAACTATGTTTTTTTTTTTTTAAACAAGGAGGCTCAGAACCCCCAATCACTCTTTTATAATAAATGCTTTAGTACCAGCTAGAGTGAAGGTTTCAAAGCAGGTGTAACAGTGACATATTTGAGGAAACCAAGGAAACCAGCTTTACCCACCTGGCAGCCCAATCTCAAAGGCTGATGGACTATCAGTCCATGATCCAAAAACATTAAAATACTGACATTTTAAGTCAACTCTCACTCTTACCTGATTACTAAATTTGTTCAAGTTCTCTTCCAACAATGGACAGAAAGTCAGGGCATCAGAAATTATTGGTTGTTCACCCAAAGCCCTGTCAACCCTTCTTGGATGCTTTCTATTGGAAAAGTCCCCCCTCTACTATGTGACTCGGGGGTAAACTCAGTCGTCTGAGCAAGCATGGAAATCAAATTGCTTTGCCATGGATTTGGAAAGTAATATATAACTAATTCTGGCCAATGTGACCCGAGGGAGTTGGCTACAGGCCTGTGGTCTTAAACATGTTGTTGTTGTTGTTTTCCGTCTGGACATCCTGGTGTTTCAATGTGACTTGTGCAAATACACAATCATCTAGTGACCATGGGAGACGGAGCCCAAGACAGAGCCAACGGCCTGAGAATGGTATCAGCGAAAGACAGAAAGGAGATCTGTCAGGCTCTCTATTAACCAGCCCTGGAAAACCTCATCCCTCAGTCCTTTTTATAGGAGATAAAACATTTGTCTTGTATTTCACTTTAGTTTTTATTTTTTGTTACTTGGAGAAAATTCCATCTTAACTGATTTAAAAGGGGCATGAGAGAGATAAAGTCCGTATTGTCTTCTAATTACCTATTTCTCTCATTGTCTGACTCTCCCATTCAGCCAAGGCACTTTTAACAGAGCGCCGGTATAAGTGTTATAAAGTACGTCAATTACTGCTATACACTTACACAGATCCCTGTGGTTGTCAAATTCCCTGAACGCTACATTTTGGAAGAGCCCTCAGGATCATACATCTAAATTCTGTATCTTGTGGAAGAGAGCTTTATAGCACAAAGTACAAAGAAAAGCCTTTTGAGGATACACAGATAAAAATCTTCATGAAGGAAGAATATGAAAATAAGTTTATTTCAAATCAGATAATCTAATGAGTTTTAAGATGCCTATGATTTGCTTTTTAAACAGTAGGCAATGAAAACAATGTTTTGTGTAGAATATACTCTGACTTAAAAATAGCATTTGCAAAAATTGCGTCTTTTCATTTGCAAACTATTATTAGCCAAATTCATCTGGAGCAAGTGTTCCTCTGAAGGTATGATCCTCTAAAGCTCTGCTTTATAAAATGCCAAGCAAGATTTACCTTATATGGCCAAATAAGTTAAGGAGGAAATATCCAAACTCAGAAAAAATTACCAGTCTATAAGAAAAAATATATATACATTTGGAAAGGTTCATTGGCCTGTAAATACTGTAAAACCAAAGTCTACAGTACATTTTACCCTAAATACTAAAAAAAAAAAAAAAAAAAAAAAAAAAGTCATAGGAGTTTTTAATAGGCAAAGGAGATAGAAGTATTCTGTATTTTTAATATATAGAGTACAGCTTAAAGCTTCTAATGGAATCACGATAAGATAGTTCAACAACATGATGTCACCATGCAGTAAGGAAGTCCTTTGACAAAAACAGCACACACTCACATACACACACACTTTTGTGCATTTAATTTCCTGGTAACTAAAAAAATCCTATGGAGCTTTCCACTTCCTTTAGAAGAAAATCTTCTCTAAAGTACAGTTCTAAGGATTAGAACGATAAATTTTCACAGGGAATATTCTTTCAAGAAACCTCTTAAGACCTTAAGACCTTCTACTTAGGAAGGTCCACATGCCTGATACTGCAGGTGGGAGTGCACGTGATAGGGGAGAGCTGCAGGAGTAAAGCAATGCAGACAGAAACAGGAATCCAGAGGAGTAGGTCGAGTTTGTGAAAACAATGGAGAGATGCCATCAAGTGGCTGAAGAAAGAATTATTCAAGTAAGGAACGGCTTTCCTAGACATTGCCATCTGGTGGCCAATTTTGGAAATCATTTTAGACTGATAACACTATACAACATGAATATTGGTCTTTCATGTGGTCCATAATTTAAAGGTTGAGAATTCTCCATTACCGTGACCATAGGAAATCCCATTGACAACCTTTATTATGCCTTTTATAGTGCTGAAATATTCTTAAGAAGTATTAATGATTGATGGAATATCAATGTCAATTCTAAGAGAGAGGGGAACTATATTCAAAATTATTACACCTGGCTTAACGATTTCTAGGGAACTTTTCCATGATAAACTCAAATTGAGTAGATATTTGCAACTCTATTTGAAGCTATAGGGTTTTGTTTTTAATGCTTATTTTTGAGAGAGAGAGAGAGAGAGAGAGAGAGAATATGCACAGGGGAGGGACAAACTCCAAAGCAGGCTCCAGGCTCTGAGCTGTCAGCACAGAACCCGACGCAGGGCTCGAACTCACAAACCGTGAGACCATGACCTGAGCCAAAGTCAGATGCTCAATCGACTGAGCCATCCAGGAGCCCCAAAGGTATAGGTTTTTTGTTTTTGTTTTTTTTAATTAGCTCAACAGATTTTTATTTTTCCTTTCCATACCCACTGGCAGCCTAATGGTAGGATCATAGTGTTTTCTGTTATTGCTCTCATTCTGCTTTTTTGCTTTTCACCTTAAACGTACTTTAGAGATCACTTGATTAATTCAGTTCCATCTTCAAAAAATATTTAACAGTCTGTCAAACTGATCTATAATGGTGAGCAAAACAGACCTAAGCCTACCCTCAAGAAGATTATAACCTAGTGTAGGCGATAAACACTTGTTGATTCATTTAAAATATACATATTAAACATACACATTTTTTAGGCTGTGTTCAGGGATATATTAGGAAAAAACATCAACAACAAAAAAGGGGTTCCTACTCTAAAGGAATGCTCTGTGGCATAGAGGAGGAAGTGAACAGTTTGTAATAAGGACTTTTCCCAGGGAAGTGACACTTAGGCTATTCTGAGAGAAATGAAAAGCAGCCAGTAGAGGCAAAAACAGGAGAGAAGAGCTAAGGGAAGAGCACTGTAGGTGCATATGCAGAGGTCCTGATGGGGGCCAAATCGCTAAAGCACGCTGAACAAGGTGGACAGTGCTACGACTTGAGGTTGGAGATAGGAGGGAGCAGCTCACTGCAGCACCTGGTAAGTCGTGGGAAGGAGTCGGACTTCGTTTATGAGCAGTGAAAAGCCACTGAAGGGATTTAGTCACAAGGTAACAGTTTGACTTGTTTCCAGAACATGAGTACAGCTGCCATTGGGCAGATGAATGGATGGCTGGAAGGGAGGGAATTCTCACACTTCAAGAGAAAGTTTTTCACTTTTTTTCTAAAAGGAAAAATAAATGTATTAACCATCTATTGAAACCACATCACAGTTTTTTGCCATCTGCCTTCTGCAGCGGATCCCAATTTTTGACTTGCAAGTAGTTTTGACTTGCAAAACACTTTTTCACTTCCTGATATACACGCTGGGGCTCAGGAACAGGAGGTGATGCTCATTCTGCTTCTTACTCCACTTTCCCATCTGAACTCTTTCACAGCACTAATCTTACCTGCCCGTGAATTAACCCGGGGATTTTGCATTCATCTTCCCTCCATGACTAGAAATGCTTTAAAATTAGCCGTGTCTTTTTTTTTTTTTTTTTTTCCTGCAATCTCAGAATAATACCCTTTGTGTTTGGTAACTTCATTATACATATTTAAATAAAAATTCAAGTATAATACTAATCCCTTGTACTATGGAATCGTCAAGTTAGAATCTTCACCTCCCCAAACGAGAATTTAGATCCAAGCTCATTTATCTGAAGTTTTCTAATTATGGCCAGTTGAGGTAGAATACATGGTTCTTTATAAAACGGCTCTTCGGACAAGAGGAATAAAGCATACTGGGATGTTTTTTCTTGGGCACTTAAGTCATATTCTAGATTCTGTTCATTTTTTATTATTTAAGCTAGCATACCTGCTTACTTGACACTGACTTTGCTTTTTGCCTGTTTCTGAAAACGATGAAAATTTGTGACACTAACCACTTCTGTCTCCGGGTCTCCCTCACATACACATAATCATGAGAAAGTCCCTCAGCAGGACCAACTTCTTGCAGCATAAAATTGTGTAGCTTTTATTGGGAATTTTTAGTAACTAAAAGTAATGACTTTCCTGCATCTAGGGAGCCAGGAGGGGCCTTATCTTCCAGGAAGTTGATTTAACACAGGAGAAACAAGTCTGAAATGGTGCATAAATCCCTTTCATTACGTAACTCACTCGAGTTTTTCACTCCAAATTTGATTCTGCATCCTTGGGGCTCCCATGGCACCAGGGACTTACCTCTAGAGAACTACATTCCAACTCTATACAGTAGTGGCTTATTTCCTACATCTGTCTTCCTGGTTAAAATGTATGTCTCTGTGGGCAGTTTCTTGACTGTCTTTGTATCCCCAGCATCTGTTTCATTGTAAGATGCTCAACACATGTATGACGAAGAAAGAAAAAGGACTGTCAGCACTCGTTGAAAGTTTTTCTCACTCAAAGGCAAGTTTTTACTTCACAGTGAGGAACTACACATTGCGTATTAGATAATTCACAATCAGGGGCAATTTAGGCCCCCAGGGGACATATGCCAGTATCTGGAGAAATTTCTAGTTGTCACAGCTCACGGGGGATTTTGCTACTGTCATTTAGTTGATAGAGGCCAGTAATGTTGTGCGACCCACACAATGCCCAGGGCAGCCGTCTACAACACATCACAGGATCCAAGACATCAGTAGTGCCGAGGTTGAGGTATTCACCTTTAGATTAAGAGTTCGATTACTGGGTGGCTCAGTCGGTTAAGCGTCCACCTTCAGCTCAGGTCATTATCTCATGAACTATGGGTTTGAGCCCCGCATTGGGCTCAGAGCCTGGAACCTGCTTCAGATTTTATGTCTTTCTCTCTTTGCCCCTCCCACACTCACACAGGCACTTGCGCGCACTCTCTCAAAAATAAACATTAAAAAAATTTTTAAGTTCAATTACTCTTTACACCTATTAAAATTGTACAGCAGCCCCAATTTATCCTACTAGAAACTTCTCTGATTCTTTCCAAAATCTTATGATCTACCAAAACAATTTTTGTAAGAGTTTGAATGCAACAACATTTTAGCATACTGGCTTTGTATATCTTTAGATGGTTTGTGAAAGCTTTATGTGTACATGGTGCTGAGGTAAAATACAAGATGGAGACGAAACTTGAAAATACACAAACCCATTTACCGCATGAAACCAAAACTCAATCCAGCTGATTTCATGATCACAAGTAAAATTTGGGTGATTTCTTACAAATGCCTCTGACAATCATAAAATTTAAGTTATCTTCCTAAAATGGTTTAAGATAATCACTTTTAACCAATCTTCTTCCTGGCAACCCCCGTTGTAATAACCAAACATTGTTCAAGGTTAAACAATTTCCTCATTTTTATTTTAAAAGCCATCGTATAACATTATGCCTCAGCGCTTTTCTATCAGTTTTGGATTTGAAAGCTCCCAGTTCGTCAACTCTTCTAATGTGCACAGTAATCTCTTAGTAAATACTACTTTACTGATCCAGTTTTATCTTTTTCCTGTTTTTGCATTTCTGGCAACAGTAAGATCAAATCTTATGCAGCCTTTCAAGGGCAGAGAAGGGAAGGACAAGGAGTAAATGACCAACTCTTCTTCCTTATCTCTTATTTAAGTAACATTGGCAGAAATTTCCCAAATATCAGAAGACAGCCCCTACATCTTTCATCAATCACCCTCATTCCAGCAAAGCCACTCCCAGTGTTAGACTATGCTGGTTTCTGTAGCTGTGGAACTGTCCTTCCTTTAGCCAGTCTACCCGAGTTCACCAAAAAATATATATATACATATATTAAAAAATGAAAATAAAGAAGTCCTTACATCTACGTTCAATCCACTGCTGGGCCTACCTTAAGCAAACATAACCAGAACCGACTATTATGACCATGTCTGTTGATGTCTGCCTTCTCACCGCTGCAAAGCTAAAACCTCTGGCTTCCATAAATGGTCAAGAGTTCTGTTGTTTTTTAACTACTTTTTAAAACTCTCGCTTTAAAGAAAATCCTGACTGGTTAGTCAATTTGGGGTCTCCTGAACTAGGAAACAAGAAAATGACAATCAAAGAAGGCTTTGAAGGAATCCACCATCACACCTGTTGGCTGGCCAAGCATTCACCCACCCTGAGTTTACAACCACTACCCTAACTCATCCTGAATATCCTCTCCATCCTCATGTGTCTCTGCTAAAACAACCTACTAACACAAAATATATAAAAATAAGTTAAAAGACATATGCTAAGCAGAAATTGAAGAGAAAAGCGTGACAATATTATTTTGCCTGATGATCTTTAAACATGGGTAAAAACACGTCTTTACTACCTACTAAATGAGCCCTTTTGGTTCTTGTGACCTTGGGAAAGTCTTTTATCCTGTTCCAGTGCCATTTTCTTAAGTGTAATAATACGGGTTCTATAGGCCTCTTGATTGTATCAACTATCCTGTTATTACCCTGAGTAAATTCATTCTCCAAATATCCTCTCTTTTGGGATAAAGCCAACTGGGCTGTTTGCCTCTTACAGACAGCTGTTGCCACAATGATCGTGTTTTCAAAAATGAGTGATCCAAAGCCAGCCAAGAGGAAGCGGTTAAATCAAAAGATTAAAAAAAACAAAAAAAAAACTATTGTTTCTCCTTTGATCTCCTTCCAAGATCTGAGATGTGACATATTCAACAGTGATTTCAGCCCCTCTGAAGGCCATTTTTTTCCCCTTTCTCTTTTACTCAGAGATATGGTAACCACGAATGCAAAAAAGAGCAAAGGTAGGAAGTAATCTTCAAAGTTACAAATTCTCATCATTTGTTATGAGGTCATCTCCTTCTACTAGACAATGAAGTTGAAATTCAGATGCCAGTCCTGCCGGTAATTATTTCATGTTTGAAGTTACAGTGTGTTAATTAGTAACTATAGCCTTGCCTCTGTGACTTTGTTACAGTCCTAACTTAACTGCACTGGATCTCTCTCTTCCAACAAGATATCCATTCCCGTCCAACACAAGCACTAATCCTTTTCTTACCGAGCACCACTCTGTGTGTGCCAGGACACAATATTTAAGAACACTGACTGTTAAGGAATTCCTAGTCGGGCACAGAATGGTGGGGTGGGGGAAGCTATATACAAGTATTTTATTTTTCATCAAGTGGGATGAGAACTCTAGGAGACATCAGTACCGGGGGGGATACTGGAGAAAGAAACCCATTGCTTGGGTGGGTCAGAGCAAGTTTTACAGAGATGAATCTTGAAGGATGAAGACAATCATCAGGCAAGGAAGGCAGGGGAAAACATTTCAGGCCATGAGAGCAGTATAGTCAAGACCTGACAATATATCGGATGTTGGATCCAGATAGGTAGAGTTTGACAGGACCAAAACAGAAGTGTGTGTGCAAGAACACATGTGGTGTGTACAGCCAAGGTGATAACAGAGGGCTGACCATAGCAGCTCTCATAAAGCGTGCTAAAGAATTTGTGCTGCAGCTTCTAGGTCATTGTGAATTTTGAAGGTTTAAAGAGGCAAACAAAATAGTATTTCATAAAGTGCATCCCATGAATCAGCAGGTCCTCTTCTGGTGGGCTTTCAAAAAAATTTTTTTTCTTCAGTAAATTTTAGGAGAGATTTTGTATTACAACAGCCTTTTAGAAAACCATAATGTGTAAATTCCTGGGGCGCCTGGGTGGCTCACTCGGTTAAGCGTGGGACTTCAGCTCACATCCTGATCTCAGGGTTCTCGGCTCAGGTCACAAACTCACAGTTCATGGGTTCGAGCCTCATGTCAGGCTCTGTGCTGACAGCTTGGAGCCTGGAACCTGTTTAGGATTCTGTGTCCCCTCCTCTGTGCCCCTCCCCAGCTCATACTTCGTCTCTCTCATAAATAAATATTTTAAAAGTTTTTAATTAAAAAATATGTGTAAATCTAAAAGCTCTGAAAAATCTTACAACGAAGGATCCTGTTTAACATGATATAACCCAGAATTTCCCTAACGTGTTATTTTTAACTTTCTGCAGAATGAGTGTTTGCAGAGCAATATGGAAAATGCCTGCTAATGTACTTAGATTTGCATTTTCGAAGAACTGTTTAAGGTCATTTTCTTCAACATTCTAGTAGATGGATTAGAAGAAGATATAGGTAGAAAAGTATTAGAATAGTACAGATCAAGGTGACAAGGCCTTCAGTTAATCAGACAACAAAAGAGATGAGCTCTTAGATAAAGTGTATTTAGAGGAGACATTTTAGAGACTACGGTAACTGACTGGACAGGGGGATGGGATGGGCACCATGTAAGAGAGGAGGAGGAGAAAAATGGACCCCATGTTGTCAAACAGGGCAATTTAGTAGATGGGGCATCATGGGACAGAAGAGGGATATGGGAGGAAGAGCAGGTTGGGTGCAAAATAATGATTTCAGTCCTGGTGCAATGAAAATCTACATGCCATGGGCTCAATGGCTGTTCAATAAAAACTGTGAGGACTAAAATATTACATATAAAATATTTTTCAATATAATAGGAAAGGTATGGGCCTGTCAGGCTACTTAAACTATTTTCTTTACGTATTTATATAAACCTATAAATTGAATTTGCACCACTAAAACTTGTGTATTTATAACACTCTTAAGGGAAATACTTTCACAAAACCTGTCATCACAAATACATATCTCTTTTTATCACATCTGCACTTACCGGCATACTGATTTTTTTAAGCTGAGACCAGCAGAGGGCTGGTGGCTCTTTTGATAATGTCTTTTGATAGCTCAGACTCCACCATTGTAGCTGATATCCTGGTAGCTGAATAAATGATTTTATTTTTCATTCAGAAGTTTGACCACTTCCTGAGAATAAAGCAACTGTTATAATAAACTACATAAAATTGGGGGAAGGGTTATCTGGTCACTGTGTGTTAATTGCTCTGTAGGAGAATTATTTCCTAAATATTTATACCTCAAGAACATACATCTGAAGTTTTCATCTCTTAAAAGCATCAGGACCTACATTTCCAAAAATGATTTTATTAACACTGTTAAGTGATATTGTTCTTTCAGTCAAAGGTGGATGAATGACACAAGTTACAGAAACAAAAACCTTATACGGCATAAGTTTTTACAATCACATTTTTTAGGTATATTACGTGGCAACCATTAATGTATCATTAAATGTGAAGTGGGTGCTGTTATTAACCCCACTTTATAGGTGGGGAAATTGAATTTAAGTAGGGTGCCCAAGTTCATGCACCAAAGCTGGTAATCAGATAGAGATAGGTTGGCTCCAGAGTCTGAGCTCTTGACCCTCAGGCCATACCTTATTTGCACTCGCCCAGAAGTGACCTTTCAAAGCTTATGCCCCTGATGTCCCCATGGCTTGTGTTTATTATAAGCAGCACTATCTTTCCATCATCTGGATTTTGTATATTGAGAGTAAGTTTCCTCTTAGCTCTTACTTTCCTATTCTAAAATAAATGACTTAGATAAGCTGGTATTCACCTTGTAAGATTTTCTTTTTAATTTCCATCCCCAGAGGCAATGTTTTTATTGTTCAGAGGTCATTCCTTCAAAATATACCAACACATTAAATAAAGATCTTCCTGTGTGATTGCTGAACACCAGGTAATTACTTTACAACATTCATCATATTTAATCTTTTTAACATAAACAGAGTATTTTACATACAAGCAATCTGAGCTCCAAAGGGATGGAGAACTTTTACCTGGTTCCAGTACCCTGAAACTTGTCCTCTTAAAACTTCCAGGGGGGAGGAGTCAAGATGGCAGAACAGCATGGAAGTTTTTTATGTGTCTCACTTCCATGAAATACAGCCAGACCAACACTAAACCATCCTACACACCTAGAAAACTGATTGGAGGATTAACACAACAATCTGCACAACCTGAACCACAGAATTCAGCAGGTACGCGGCACAGAGAGGTGAATTTGGGGAGCGAGAAGCCACGAAAGGTAGGGAACCACTTTTGCGGGTAGAGAGAGGACAGAGACTGGGGGGGGCCTGGGAGGGGCATACAGGAAAAGCACCCCTCTCCAAAAGCAGCTGGAGACAAAGTGGAAAATTAGAAACCCACAGGGACTAAACTAAAAAGGGAGAAAAGAGAAAGGAGAGGGTTTAAATTCCATTAAGACTGTAAACAAGGGGAGCGCAAAGGCTGCAACTCTGCAGCTCGATACCTGGCAGTGCTCTGGTAGGAAAGGTGAATCCCCAGGAACAGAGTGGGGTCCGGGAGTTTCTCGGGCCACACGGGGGAAAAGTGGTTCCACTGCTGGAAGGACATTTGGTAGAGACTGTTGAAGCCAGCTGGTCCCAGCAGACCCCAGAAGGCAGCCACATTCGCTGGTGTGGGGGCAAGGTCATTAAGGGTGAATCCTGGTGCCAGATGTCTGTTGTGATTTTCCATAATCCCTGAAATGCTACTGCTACACTGTCTCGCGAACTTTTTCTGGAGCAGGCTGGCACCTGGCCGCAGTCTCGGGGCTCCAGCAGCAGCAGGGTCCAGCAGGCGTTCCTGGGTGCAGCCGATATTTGGCCATTGCTCATTTGGCCATTACTTGGTGAGACCCTCCCACAGAGGAGCAGAATGGGTCAAAGCCACAGTCCTTTGGAAGTAAGGGGCCAGGGAAAACAGCCACATCTGAGACAAAACTCAGGAGAGAGGTACTGCCTAGGGCCTGGTCACAGAGAGTGAAAAAAACAGGGAGCAGACAAGACCTGAAGACAGAGGACGGGTGTGCAATCGCAGATCTGGGAGAAGAGATTGGGTAGCTGGGTGGCGCCATTTTCACCGATCCTGTGCATGCGCATATACACCTACAAGCCCTGCAACAATCCGCCCCAGTAGGGTAGCAGCACCATCTAGAGGGGTGCAGAGCTGTTACACTGAGCCCCACTCAACTGGGCCAACTTCACTCTTGAAGAACACAAGTCTCACTGCTGGATTAGTTTATGGACTATAAAGAGCTACATAGACTGACTTCTAGGGGAAAATGAAACAATTGCAGTCCTACTTCAATCTGTTAGGAAGTTCATCTATTCAATTTTCTTTTTTCTTTTTCTCTTTTACAATTCTTTTTCTTGAATAAAGAAAAAATTCCTTTTTTTATTTTTATTAAAAATATTTGTTAATTTTTACTATATTTTTTACTTTTGTGTGAATTTTTTCAAATTCTACTTTACTTCCATCATTTTATTTTAGTCTACTTCAGTGTATTCACCTTTTCAAATTTCAAACAATTTTTCTTTTTCATTTATTTTTCTTGAAGAAAAACCTCTTACTTTCAATTTCTATTAAAAATGTTTTTAATTTTTGTTGGTATATTTTTTGCTTTTGTATAATTTTTTTCAAATTCTATTTTACTTCCATCATTTTTAGTCTACTACAGTGTATTCACTTTTTCAAATTTTCAAACGGTTTTTTTCTTTCTCTTTTTTCTGTCTTTTCTTAAATACAGAAAGAAAATTCATATATTTAATTTTTACTAAAAACATTTTTAATTTCTACTACATTCTTTACTTTTGTGTATATTTTTTCAAATTCTAAAATACTCCCATCATCTCATTTTAGTCTACTTCAGTGTATTCATTTTTTCAAATTCTCAAACGATTTTTTTCTCCCCCTGCCTTTTTTATCCTCTTACTGTCAAACCACTTTCAACACCCAGACCAAAACACACCTATGATCTAGCATCATCTATTCGATTTGTGTGTGTTTAATTTTTATTTTTATTATTTTAATTTTTTATTTCAATTTTTCTACCTCATTAATTCATTTTCTCCCTTCAAAATGACAAAATGAAGGAATTCACCCCTAAAGAAAGAGCACTAAGAAATGACAGCCAGGGATTTAACCAACACAGATACAAGCAAGATGTCTGAACCAGATTTTAGAATCACAATAATAAGAATACTAGCTGGAGTCGAAAATAGATTAGAATCCCTTTCTGCAGAGATAAAAGAAGTAAAAAATAGCCCGAATTAAAAATGCTGTAACTGAGCTGCAATCACAGATGGATGCAGCAGTGGCAAGGATGGACTAGGCAGGACAGAGAATCAGCGATATAGAAGACAAACTTATAGAGAATAATGAAACAAAAAAAAAAAAAAAAAAAAAGAGGGAGATTAAGGCGAAAGAGCACAATTTACAAATTAGAGAAATCAGTGACTCATTAAAAAGGAACAGCATCAGAATCATAGGGGTCCCAGGAAAGGAAGAGAGAGAAATAGGGGTAGAAGGGTTATGTGAGCAAATCATAGTGGAAAACTTTCCTAACCTGGGGAAAGACACAGACATCAAAATCCAGGAAGCACAGAGGACTCCCATTAGTTTCAACAAAAACCAACCATCAACAAGGCATATCATAGTCAAATTCACAAAATATTCAGACAAGGAGAGAATCATGAAAGCGGCAAGGGAAAAAGTCCCTAACCTACAAGGGAAGACAGATCAGGTTTGCAGCAGATCTCTGCACAGAAACTTGGCAGGCTAGAAAGGAGTGGTGGGATATATTCAGTGTGCTGAATCGGAAAGAAATATGCAGCCAAAAATCCTTTGTCCAGCAAGGCTGTCATTCAAAATCAAAGTAGAGATTAAAAAGTTTCCCAGACAAACAGAAATTACAGGAGTTTGTGACCACTAAACCAGCCCTGCAAGAAATTTTAAGGGGGACTTTCTGAGGGGAGAAAAGATGAAAAAATACATATAAAAATAAATACCAAAAGCAACAGATTAGAAAGGACCAGAGAACACAACCAGAAACTCCAACTCTATAAGCATCATAATGGCAATAAATTCCTATCTTTCAGTACTCACTCTAAATGTCAATGGACTCAATGCTCCAATCAAAAGACATAAGGTAACGGAATGGATAAGAAAACAAGATCCATCTATATGCTGTTTACAAGAGACCCGCTTTAGACCTAAAGACACCTTCAGATTGAAAATAAGGGGATGGAGAACCATCTATCATGCTCATGGTCAACAAAAGAAATCCAGAGTAGCCATACTTAGACAATACAGACTTGAAAATAAAGACTGTATCAAGAGATGCAGAAGGGCATCATATCATAATCAAGGGGTCTATCCACCAAGAAGACCTAACAATTGTAAACATTTATGCGCCAAATGTGTGAGCACCCAAATATATAAATCAATTAATCACAAACATAAAGAAACTCATTGATAGTACCACAATAGTAGGAAACTTCAACACCCCACTCACAGCAATGGACAGATCATCTAATCAAAAAATCAACAAGGAAACAATGGCTTTGAATGACACACTGGACTAGATGGACTTAACAGATATATTCAGAACATTTCATCCTAAAGCAGAATATATATTCTTCTCCAGTGCACATGGAACGTTCTCCAGAATAGACCATATACTGGGACACAAATCAGCTCTAAGTAAGTACAAAAAGGTCGAGATCATACCATGCATATTTTCAGACCACAACGCTATGAAACTCAGAATCAACCACAAGAAAAAAATTGGAAAAGTAACACATACTTGGAGACTGAAGAACATCCTACTAAAGAATGAATGGGCTAACCAAGCAGTTAAAGAGGAAATTAAAAAGTATATGGAAGTCAATGAAAATGGAAATACCACAACCCAAAACCTCTCGGATGCAGCAAAGGCGGTCCTAAGAGGAAAGTATATAGCAATCCAGGCCTTCCTAAAGAAGGAAGAAAGCTCTCAGATACACAACCTAACCTTACACCTTAAGGGACTGGAAAAAAAACAGCAAATAAAACCCATAACCAGCAGAAGCCAGGATCTAATAAAGATTAGAGCAAAAATTAATGCTATTGAAACAAAAAAAACAGTAGAACAGATCAATGAAACCAGAAGCTGGTTCTTTGAAAGAATTAACAAAATTGGTAAACCACTAGCCAGTTTGGTCAAAAAGAAAAAGGAAAGGACCCAAATAAATAAAATCAAGAATGAAAGAGATCACAACCAACACAACAGAAATAAAAATAAGAGACTATTATGAACAATTATATGCCAATAAAATGGGTAATCTGGGAGAGATGGACAAATTCCTAAAAACATATACACTACCAAAACAAACAGGAAGAAATAGAAAATTGAACAAACCCATAACCAGTAAGGAAACCAAATTAGTAATCAAAAGTCTGCCAAAAAACAAGAGTCCAGGGCCAGATGGCTTTCCAGGGGAATTCTACCAAACATTTAAGGAAGAGTTAACACCTATTCTCTTGAAGCTGTTCCAAAAAAACAGAAATGGAAGGAAAACTTCCAAACTCTATGAAGCCAGCATTACCTTGATTCCAAAACCAGACAGAGACCACACTAAAAAGGAGAACTATAGACCAATTTCCCTGATGAACATGGATGCAAAAATCCTCAACAAGATATTAGCCAACTGGACCCAAAAATACGTTAAAAAAATTATTCACCATAACCAAGCAGGATTTATACCTGGGAGGTAGGACTGGTTCAGTATCTACAAAACAATTGTTGGGATTTATCACATCAATAAAAGAAAAGACAAGAAACACGTGATCCTCTCGATACAGAGAAAGCATTTGACAAAATACAGCATTCTTTCTTGATAAAAACCACCAAGAAAACAGAGACAGAAGGATCATACCTCAAGATCATAAAAGCCATGTATGAAAGACCCAACGCTAATATCATCCTCGATGGGGAAAAATTGACAGCTTTCCCCCTAAGGTCAGGAACAAGACAGAGATGTCCACTCTCACCACTGTTATTCAACATAGTATTGGAAGTCTTAGCCTCTGCAATCAGACAACACAAAGAAATAAAAGGCATCCAAATTGGCCAGGAGGAGGTCAAACTTTCACTCTTCACAGATAACATGATACTCTATATGGAAAACCCCAAAGATTCCACCAAAAAACTGCTGGAACTGATCCATGAATTCAAGCAAAGTTGAAGGATATAAAATCAATGCACAGAAATCAGTTGCATTCCTATACACCAATAATGAAGCGACAGAAAGAGAAATCAAGGAATCGATCCCATTTACAGTTGCACCAAAAACCATAAAATACCTAGGAATACATCTAACCAAAGAGGTGAAAAATCTATACACTGAAAACTATAAAAAGCTTATGAAAGAAATTGAAAAAGACACAAAGAAATGGAGAAAGATCCCATGCTCCTGGATAAGAACAAATATTGTTAAAATGTCCATACTACCTAAAGCAATCTATATATTCAATGCAATCCCTATCAAAGTAACACCAGCATTCTTCACAGAGCTAGAATAAATAATCCTAAAATTTGTATGGAACCAGAAAATACTCCAAATAACCAAAGCAATCTTGAAAAAGAAAACCAAAGCAGGAGGCATCACAATCCCAGACTTCAAGCTATACTACAAAGCTGCAATCATCAAGGCAGTATGGTACTGGCACAAGAACAGACACTCAGATCAGTCGAACAGAATAGAGAACCCAGAAATGGACCCACAAATGTATGGGCAACTAGTCTTTGACAAAGCAGGAAAGAATATCCAATGGAACACAGTCTCTTCAGCAAGTGGTGCTGGGAACACTGGACAGCGACGTACACAAGAATGAACCTGGACCACTTTTCTTACACCATACAAAAAGATAAACTCAAAATGGATCAAAGACCTCAACGTAAATAAGACAGGAAGTCATCAAAATCCTCGAGCAGAAAGCAGGCAAAAACCTCTTTGATCTTGGCTGCAACAACTTCTTATTCAACAGGTCTCCGGAGGCAAGGGAAACCAAACCAAAAATGAACTTCTGGGACCTCATCAAAATAAAAAGCCTCTGCACAGTGAAAGAAACAATTAGCAAAACTAAAAGGCAACCGACAGAATGAGAGAAGATATTTACAAATGACATATCAGATAAGGGTTAGTATCCAAAATCTATAAAGAACTTATCAAACTCAACACCCAAAAAACAAATAATCCAGTGAGGAAATGGGCAAAAGACATGAATAGACGCTTCTCCAAGGAAGACATCCAGATGGCCATCTGACACATGAAAAAATGCTCAACATCACTCATCATCAGGGAAATACAAATCAAAACCACACCTCACACCTGTGAGATATGGGAGATACCACATCATACCTGTCAGAATGGCTAACATTAACAACTCAGGCAACAACAGATGTTGGCGAGGATGCAGAGAAAGACGATCTCTTTTGCACTGCTGGTGGGAATGCAAGCTGGTGCAGACACTCAAAAACAGTATGGAGGTTCCTCAAAAACCTAAAAATAGAACTACCCTACAATCCAGCAATTGCACTACTAGGCATTTATCCAAGGGATCCAGGTGTGCTGTTTCGAAGGGACACATGCACCCCCATGTTTATAGCAGCACTATCAACAATAGCCAAAGTATGCAAAGAGCCCAAATGTCCCTCGATGGATGAATGGATAAAGAAAATGTGGTATGTGTGTGTATACACAATGGAGTATTACTCGGCAATCAAAAACAATGAAATCTTGCCATTTGCAACTACGTGGATGGAACTGGAGGGTATTATGCTAAGTGAAATTAGTCAGAGAAAGACAAAAATCAAATGATTTCACTCATATGAGGACTTTAAGAGACAAAACAGATGAACATAAGGGAAGGGAAACAAAAATAAAATAAAAACAGGGAGGGGGACAAAACAGAAGAGACTAATAAATATGGAGAACAAACTGAGGGTTACTGGAGGAGGTGTGGGAGGGGGGATGGGCTAAATGGGTAAGGGGTATTAAAGAATCTACTCCTGAAATCATTGTTTCACTATATGCTAATTTGGATGTAAATTAAAAAAAAAGAACATTTAAAACACACACACAAACTTATAGACTACATACTATTGGAGGTAATTATGATGGATTCATGACCTTAGTTTCTTAATAATCATTATAGTTGAATACCTGACTTCCTCAATTTTAACAGTACATTTATGTCAATGGCTTTAAGGAAAATTGGGAAAAAAATAAAATCACAATAATCCCACCATTTACAGTAACTGATTCATTTTTTCTCTTATAAAACGTATGGTACTGGTTTTACTTAACGTTTAAGTTTTTTCACAGCTATCATTTGTAATGGCTCCATCTTCTTTCACTTAGTTGACATTGTAACTTAATCTCCTCTCATTGATATGCATTTAGTTTGCTCACAACTATTTTTTAAATGTTCTAGCGACCAAATGTGTACATGGGTTTTTTTTTCCATTCTCTTAGGTTATTCTACAGAATTAAGTTTTTTTAAAGGTTTCTTTTTTTTTTTTTTTATAACAAGCAGGTGACTCACAGGGCAGGCAAACGACTCTTGTGCTTCAAGTTTACTTCCAAGACCATGAGAAAGGAAAGTCAATGAAGTCTTCTGCGACTCTAACAATATCTTCATTTTTCAGTTCTTCCACCCATAGTTCATGGAGTTCATCACAGATCTCCATGGAATGGTCAGTTAACACAGGATATGTGTACAATGACACATTCCTTGTGCTAATTTACCTTGGCTTATTTACCTTCTCTCTATAACCCTTAGATTGTTCTCCATACAGGACACAAGCAAGGCTATCTGTTGATTTTGGGATAATCCCAGTGAGTCCAGCAGTAAGGTGTCTATAAATATAGAGAAGGGCCACAGAACCAGCTGAGGAAATAATCACCCGAGTTCTCAAATAGACAACCTTCTCCCCTATTCTGATTTGAACTAATCCCTATCCCTTGGTCTAAGCCCTCAATTAATGCCATGACAGTTAACCCAATTAAGATTCTAAAGTGCAAGGGAAAGGAAGGCAAAGTGACAAAAGGGTCATGAGCTGAGGAAGAAAAGTCCACTGTGGAATGGTATTCTCCCTCTAGAAGCTGGAGAGAGTTGACAATAATGGAATGTAGCTATCTTATCTTCTCTACTGTCTCATATACCCAGGAAACAAAAGTGGATGTTGTTTCAGTAATCACATTAAATGACCCAAAGGAGAGTCCCCACATCAGCAAAGGAGTAGCATCAGAAGAAAATAACAGATGAGCCTTCACCACCTGCAGGGTCTGTGAGCTTTACACCCATTCACTTTTGATCCTGACAAAACCTAAGGTGGGAACCACTGCTACCCATCTTACAGATGAGGAAATCAAGTCTAGCAAAGTTGGGTTGACTTAAGATTTCCTGTCAACAGAACCTGATTAAGAGCCCAGCAAAGCATAACTCTCAGATCTGCACAGGAACCTCTAATACCTCTCTGGCTTTCTGTAAGCTTCATTTCTGCCTTTTTCCTTTTTTTTTTTTCTTCAACTTTTTTTTTTTTTTTTTTTTTTTTTTTATTTTTGGGACAGAGAAAGACAGAGCATGAACGGGGGAGGGGCAGAGAGAGAGGGAGACACAGAGTCGGAAACAGGCTCCAGGCTCTGAGCCATCAGCCCAGAGCCCGACGCGGGGCTCGAACTCACGGACCGCGAGATCGTGACCTGGCTGAAGTCGGACACCCAACCGACTGCGCCACCCAGGCGCCCCATCTGCCTTTTTCCTTTTTAAAACTATTCCATCTTCCATCCTCTATGTCCCCAAGAAGAGTATTTCCAGAATAAGGATATTTTGAGTATGTACTTAATGCCACATTATTTTTAAAAAGCCTTAGAAGCATGTTGTTTGCCTCTGGGTTTATCATTTTTCATTAATGCTAGAGAAAAAAATGTTTACATCTTACCACAAGGTGTCTTAACAAAGAAATACACTTAATTTGGATGGTGGCAGAGACAAGTATTTTTATGAGTACAAAACACCCACTCCGATCTCTTAAATCCAAGTGTGGGATCTTTAATATTGTAAAACGGATTAAGGGAAAAGATGAATTGGAGCTTTTGTAACACAAAATACATAAAAGTTAATATATGCACTTTTATAAACATATTACACATTTTTAAAAAATTGTGTAGGGTTTTATTTTTGAGAGAGAGAGATACAGTGAGAGTGGGGGAGGGGCAGAAGGAGCCTGAGACCTAATCTGAAGCAGGCTCCAGGCTCCGAGCTGTCAGCACAGAGCCTAACGTAGGGCTCGAAGTCACAGACCGCGAGATTATGACCTGAGCCGAAGTTGGACACCGAACCAAGCCACCCAGACGGCCCATGTTACACATTTTTTAAATAATCAAGTTATTACTTTGTGGGTTTAAATTTTGTTTAATTTGAGAGAGAGAGAGAGAGAGCGCGCGAGAGCGCGCACCCACAAGCCATGGAGAGGTGCAGAGAGAGGACCCTAAATAGGCTCGACACTCAGCGTGGAGCCTGATGTTGGGCTTAATTCCACGACCCTGGGACCATGACCTGAGCTGAAACAGAGTCGGATGCTCAACTGACTGAGCCATGCAGGTGCCCTAAATTTTCTTTGAGCATAATGAGATATCCTAGAGTAGTCACAGAGACCACCTGGGTTATCTTTTTTGACAGTAATTTAAATTGCTCATGTAGTTTATTAAGTTTGTTTTCTCTCACACCCTTTAGAAGAGATTCATTTGGACCAAAGATGGAACTGTAAATTAATAAGACTGATTTTTCAAAATCTTCGACAAGGTGACATTTTAGGATATGTAAGCGAATATGCATGCCAAAGAGCTATTCCTTTATTGTGTCAGCTGAGTATACACATCAAATGAGGCCAAGTTCAAGACTTCCTTGAGTCCAGTTTCACTAAATTTCCCAATGTTTCTCTACCCCCATCATTTGTTTTCAAACATCGGTTTTTCAACCCATGCTCAAGTCTCTTTTCATTGCTTTCACTCCTGAGACACTGAGTAGCCTAAGACTCTTCCTAAGTCTATTACAAGTCTCAAGAATGATGGATAATCTCTCTTGATATTAACATTAACGTCTTTAGAAAGGAAAATGTGAATACACCAACGTCCAACAGTTGGCTGGGTTATTTGACTATTTCCTGCTGATATAGTTCTTCCCTCATACAGTCACCTCATTTAACCCATGACTGTTCTCTCTCACATCCTAAATTCAACTAATGCACTCAACTGAAATCCCCAACTGTCATGGTTATTATCAACTGATGTCATACCCTGATTTCCCTTTGAGGATACAGAGCCTGTCTTTCCACTGAAAGTTAACTGAATTGCTGTGGTTCCCCCTCTGGCTAGAGTAAGGGATTGGTATTTATCTCCAGTTCCAATGCCAGGAGTAGCTGACACCCATCAGGACCTCTCAAACCTGAAAGCTCCGCTGCAGTCCACATCAGAAAGCTAGGACGTTGCTGCTAGTTCCTGGCTTTTTTCACATTCTAGTTCACCCCTGTGGATTCCAATGCAGAGTCCTAGTGAACTGAAGCTGGACGGGTTGTCTTCATTTTACCAGCACTTACGTTCATAGGATTCTGGGCATCGAAACCTGGAGAATAATTTATTTAAGGACGTCCAAAAGAAGTGTCAAAATAAAGCTAAGGGTTATGAATGTGGACTAACCTGGTAATTTTTATATCATTAGGGAATGATGAAATATAGCAGTCTGAAACTTTATGTCCCAGCAAGGAAAAATCATTGCATTATATGCTAACTACCTTGGATGTAAATTTAAAAAATAAATGACATAAAAATGTAAAAAAAAAACAGAATAAGGAAAAAATAAAATCAATGAGAATATAAAACAAAAACTCCATCTTGGTAGAAATAACCTGCATTAAAAGAAATGCTGTTAAAAAAAATTAGGACATCAGTGGAAAAACTGGTGAAATACTAATAAAGTCCATAATTAAATTAATATTGTATCACTGTTAATCTCTTAGTTTTCATCATTGTGCTATGGCTCTAAGATGTCAATATTGGTGAAATCTGAGTATACAGGAGCTCTCCAATCTATTGTGTCAAATTTTCTGTTAAGTCTAAAATTATTTCCAAATAAATTGCTTTAATAAAAAAAGGGACATAACCATTTCCTTTTAATAGTAGGTACATACAGTCCATTACCCTCTTTACATTTTCTTCTTTTTCTCTTTTTGTGTCTTGGTCCCTTTCCATTAATTCCCTTCTGGGAATCCTCTAGTTCCTTTTCTCTTTCTCCCCCTTTCTAACTTCACCTTAAGTGGCAAAATGAGCACAGAAGCCTAAGTAAAATTTAATGTGTTCTAGGTTTTCATTAGAAAACAAAATATTAATCCTTTGAATGCCATATTCTTTCTCCTCCCCCAAAAAAGAAGTCCTGCTAAATGAAGAAAAGTTAATTTTAATTCCACGTGATTCAAGTTTAAAAGAATAAGAGGGAGAGAAACAGAGAGAAAGGGACAAAGAGAAAGAGATGAAGAACGCTAACCCTGTTAGTCATTAATGACAAAATCATGGAGTGCCCCAGGACCTATTTTACCAACCTGGAGTACTTGACCCCCTTCCTCATCCATCCCACCCATCCAGCCTCCTGGCCTCCTTCCCAGGTCCCATCATCTTTGCTTGACTACCGAAGTTTCTTCACACTCAATTTAAATATCACTTCCTCAGAAAAGCTTCCTAAGAACCCCCGCATTCTCACCCACCATGATAAGCTCTTATATCCTAGAATATTACTTTATGGCACTTATCAAAAATACAGCAAACAAATTATTCATGTAATCATATTTGTCTTCCTTTCTAGATTGGAAGCACCAGGAAGGAAAGATCTGTTTCTGTTTCATTCATCACTGTACTCCAACACCCAGCACAGTGGCTGCCCACAGGGAGTGCCCAGTACCAATAGATGGTTGGGGAACGAATAAAAGGAATGCAAGGACAAATAAATGGATGACAATTTTCTCAAGGACTCTGCACATCAGTCCTTCCAGTTACTCCTGTAGTTCAAAGACAGATTTTGAAGTCCTGAGGAGGCTCTTTACTCTGCCTATTGACCATCTCTGCCTTCTGCTCCAAGGACCTCAAGCTCCACAGCCCATACCTCACTTTCCATGCCAAGGGTCACTCTCTCAGTCATATTATCGTATTTGCTTTTTAGAATGCCCAGAGATCCAAGTAGGCACTTATTTGCTGCCACACTATCTAAATGGACATGACAGAAGACAGACTTGTGTCGTTTTAGCTGATATTCCCAGTGGGTGATAAATGATGAGAACACTCATCACTTAAGTAAATCAAGCCTCAGCTATTCTTGACTGTTGTATCCATAGCTTCCCAGGTGTATGGACAGGGCAGATTATTTTCTATCTCAGTGTAGTCAAAATCCCTTGAAATCAATCAACTTGAAGGTGTTGTTACAAGTTCTGGTGACTACATGACAAGGAGGTAAATTCGCTGGGAAACACTGCAGTACTTTACGATGATTATTTAAAATGGATTTGAGCTGATTGGTTAACATTCATTAGGTCTCTGATACATCAGAGACTATGAACCAGGTTGTGTCATTATACAGTTATGGTACTTACAACTAAATGTTCTCAATGGGGACCTCCATGTCCTAGTGTAGGTTTGTGGTGGGAATAGCAATTATACTGGTCTATGGGGAACAGAGAAGGCTTCTCAGAGGAAGGAAGATCTGCATGATCTTAAAAAAATATTAAAATATATACATGATTGAAGGACATTTCATCAGGCAGAGCAAACCCTATGTGTAAAGGAATGAAGATAGGAAAGTACATGTCATACTTTCCGGTGGATACCACCATAATGTGCAGGGTGAGGGCACAGGTAGAGGGTCAACCAATATGTTTTTGAATTGTATAATGAAGGTACACCCCTATTAAAAATACTTTGAATTATAAAGACATACAAAGCTTAGTAGATACATCTTTCAAGAGTCAGCAGGTTATATGCAAGATCCTAGAAAGCACCGGTATTCCTGTTCTTGTGTCAAAACAAAGAAACATAAGAGAAAATGCCACATCAAAACCCTTAGACCTGGAGAAAAAGTTAATTTTGTATACATGATTAGGCCAGAGACTATGAACAATTCTATGTGCTACATTTCTTATCGTTGAAATATTTCAAGGGGCAGGATACAAGTATGGCAGGTATTTAAGAGTAAGACTGAATACACTCCTCCTCCAAGTCAGCAAACCATGGCCAGAATCTGAGCACCTACACAGACCAACAGAGCAGAATAATCTCATTTTAAGTAAAAGGCTGCATTTTCTCTTGAGGTTGGAACCACCTTACAAAGGGCAAGACTCAGCACTGGCCAGTGAGCTGGAGGGTTGAAACATGGGTCAAAAGAAAAGCTCTTCTTTCATGTCTGAAGTGAATTCTCTAAAAAGGAGTTAAAATCTGCCTTTTAACAGCATGAAAAGGAACTGGAAATATTGGAGTGAATGACACTCTATGGCAAGTAACAAGGAGAACGTCAACTGCTTGAGCAGAAAAGGAACAGAGTCCTTGAAACATTTATAAAATACCTCCTAGGTGTATTATTGCCTGAAATTCCCTGCGGATTTTGGTTCCTATATATGGTCAGGATCCAAAGTACAGCCTCTTTTATGCTGACAAAACAGGAGGTCAAAGCTGCTATAGAGAAGTTGACACTATGTTTAAATCCCTGGATCACTCTTGTTCAATTACTCAACAGAGGAGAATAAATATTTGCACATCCCGTCTTTATAGGAGTTTGCACAATATGACCATCAAGGGTAAAAGTCAAGCTTCCTAAGTCTAATTCATTCTCTTTATCATTTTAAGTTTTTAATTCCAATTCAGTTGTTAGAATTATACTTTTGTTCCCCATGTAGTCATGCAGTTTTTGTTACTCCTTTGTTTAAAAGATTCAGCATTCTCCCCACACTCAAAATATAGTCCAACCCCCCATAAGATCCTGTGTCATCTGCCCTTGCTTTTTGGACTCATCCCATACAATTCTCCTTGTTCAGGCTAGTCTTAAGTCTATTGTTTGAAAACTTAAGGGTTTCCCTGCCTCAGTGTCCTAGGATCTGCTGTTCCCTTCAGTTAAAGTGCCCTACACCTCTAAGTATTCACCAAATAGATGGCTACACGTTATTCTGGCCTCAGTTCAACTATCCCTTCCTGTGGTAGCCAGCATCCAAGAAGCCCACTAAAGATCTTCACTTTCTAGGATTCATATCCTCCCATGCTGCAGCAGCATCAATATGTGTGACCAATAGAATAGAATGGAAGGGATACAACGTGACTTTGAAGGTGAAGAAAACCTATTGCTGCTCTCACATTACTGTCTTGGATCATTGGGTTTGGGGACACCAGTCAACACGTCATGAGGAGATTTGTACAATCATTATGTAAAGATCCACTTGGAAGCAAACTGAAAGGTCCTTTCAACAGTCACGGCAGCAGATTCTCCAGCCCTGGTCAAGCTTTCAGATGACTGCAATCTCCTATGAGACTCAGAGATAAAACTACCCAACTATGACATTACTGAATTCCTGTCTGAAAAAAATCACCTAATAGAGTAAAAAATTTTTAAGCGGTTAGGTTTGGGGTAATTTGTTACAAAGCATAAACTCTTACACATTCTCATACTGGTGTCCCCTAACACCCAACCTAAGAAAACCCTAGGCCTGTCACATGTTATGTAATTACTCCATTTTGTCTTTGTTCTCGTACTGAGGCATACCTTATCATTTTGTTCTTTGGTGGTTGTTTATCGCTTTTTTACTCCACTGGAACTAAGCTTCTCTAAAGCAGAAACTTTGTCCACCCAATGCATCAAAGATTAGTCCCAGAATTGGGTCATCTAGAGTAGATGCTTAACAAATACCTGGTGGAAAAAATAACTTGATACTCTGGAAATTTGATTTCACTTGTTCTCCATGGCATATAGGAGGTTGGCTAATTGCATCCCTCTCTCATCCTGGGTGGGGGTCACCGGCCTCAGATTCGTACAAGAGTAAAGAAGTATTTGTACCCAACCAAGATGATGAACCAGGGATCTCAGCTATCCCTTGGGCAAAATCTCATGTCTTCAACTGCAGAAAAAAAAAAAAAAAAAAAGGTTTTTTTTTTGTTTTTCTTTCTGAATAATAACCACTATTTTTAAAGGAATATCCAATATTCTAGAGTAGAGAATATGAAAATATAGTAGACATGAACAAAGTGTAGAGAAGTTTTTGTTTTGTTTTTAGCAAGAACTGGGAAAACTACTCTAAGATCTGAGTAAGGTAGAAGTAATGATTACTAGGGGGGAAAAAAAAGTATCATAATGAGACGGACAAGTAAGGATAATATATGTAATCCTTCAGACTACCTAAAAAGATACACATCTGAATTGTCTTAAGCGGTTTTAAGAGCCAAGGAAAGAAATATTGCTGTATTCCAACCACTGCTTCTGCTAAGTTGAACATACTTTTTTTTGAAACTTCTACAGAGGTACATGGTTTAAGACTTCACAAGCAGATGGTAGGTATAGCCTATACATAATTCCATGACTGAAAATATGGATAAGAGATCTATATGCAGCCAACATACGTATCTGCACACACTGCATGTATTTTCATGCGGTTTCTTCTAAAAATTCAGTGGGGAAAACTAGATCTGTTCTTGGCTTCATTTCACAAAGCCCTTTCAGCCCCTCTGGCTGAGGTCCTGCCATTTGTACAAAGGCACAGCTGCAGAAAGTGTTTAATCCCAGCTCTCAAGGAGGGAGCAACATTGTACCTCCTCACATCTTCGTGTCCTAGTATCCTCGCCACATGTTTCTATAGGAATGACTTTCCAATCAAAAGACATCAAGGAAAGGCATGCGTGGGACCGTGGTGGAGGATAAAAAGGATCAAGAACTATTATTCTCCCTCCCTGGAGGGGGGGAATCTAGTGGCTCCTCTCCTTCCTCTTGAGGAGAGCAGATGTGTACCACTTATTCCAGACTTGTTTGCCAGATGGAAAGCCTAAAACGTAACTTGGGGTAACAGAGGAAATCCCTCTTAATTCCAAACTCGGGAGGGAGAGCTGTGCTTCAAAGGAATCTTGGAGACAAATCCTGCAAGCAGCAAACTGAAATGAGAGTGAGTCCTTCACACAGTGCCTGGGTGCAAAGGAAGTGTTGGTTTTCATTAATTTTTAATTTTTTAATTTACATCCAAGTTAGTTAGCATCTAGTGCAATGATTTCAGGAGTGGATTCCAGCAATTCATCCCCTATGTCTAACACCCAGTTCTCATCCCAACAAGTGTCTTCCTTAACACCCCTTACCCATTTAGCTCATGCTCCCATCCACAACCCCTCCAGCCACCCTCAGTTTGTTGTATTTAAGAGCCTCTTAGGTTTTGTCTCCCTCCCTGGTTTTTTGTTTTGTTTTTTTGTTTTTGTTTTTGCTTCCCTTCCCTTTTCGTCATTTGTTTTGTATCTTCAATTCCACATGAGTGAAGTCATATGGTATTTGTCTTTCTCTAATTTTGCTTAGCATAATACCCTCTAGTTCCATCCACGTTGTTGCAAATGGCAAGATTCTTTTTGATTGCTGAGTCATACTCCAGAGTGTGTGTGTGTGTGTGTGTGTGTGTATCACATCTTCTTTAGCCATTCATCTGTCGATAGACATTTGGGCTCTTTCCATACTTTGGCTATTGTCAATATCACTGCGATAAACATCAGGTTGTGTATGCTGCTTGGGAACTGTATTTTTGTATCCTTTAGGTATATTGAGGAACCTCCATACTGTTTTCCAGAGTGGCTGCACCAGCTTGCATTCCCACCAGCACTGGAAAGAAGATCCTCTTTCCCCACATTCTTGCCAACATCTGTTGTTGCCTGAGTTGTTAACGTTAGCCATTCTGACCGGTGTGAGGTGGTATCTCATTGGGGTTTTGATTTGTATTTCAGTGTTTGGGTTTTTTCTCATTTTTTTCTTCATTTTCCATCATTAAGAGATCAAGAAGAGGCAAGTGGCACAGAAAGAAACGGACACTTTTAAAAGGCGATTACAATTTCCTATAGCTAGAATCTCAGTAAAAATTTTTGCAAAGTAAAAAAAAAAAAAAATTGTACAGTCCTGTGAAGGGTTTTAGTGTTAAGTCTATTTGTAAATAGACTGCACACAGCCCAAATAAGCCAGTACGTACTAATCACTTTTCTGAGAGAAATTCAAGTTATGTAATTCTGCTCTTAAATATTAACTCGTTTTTTCACTCAATGTATTTACTCATCTCCTAATTACTTAACCAACTTGAGAGTTCCAAAGATGAGGCAGACTCAGGTTTGTAACCTAGAATGAAAAGGTTAAACGCAGATGTATCCGCTAGACCAGGCTCGCATGCCTGTGCAAAATATATTCCTGGTGAATGCTGCTGTGACTCCTTATTAGAAACTGTAATAAGTTCTTTGTACATTTTTATATATTTTATCCTGTCATGTGATATTCTATTATTTATTCATTATTATGCTCTATGTGAAACGTTCAGATGTAGGGTTCTATTAAGGTAAAGCAGGAGCCAAAATCTAAAAATGTGCATGAAAGTAGAGAAATTGTATTGAAACGTGTTTAATTCTTTAACAATTTTATATGACCAGAATTCTGAAGTTAAGAGTTCATCAATTTTTGGCTTATCCTATGATCTCCCCCCTCCAACCCTTCGCCACCAGAGGTACATCTAGTTCCATCTACATGGCTCTTCAACAGTGATTACTAGAGCCAAGCCAAAATTAACACACGTGTTATTGACAAGCAACACCACAATGTTTGATGAAAGAAAAAGATGGTCCTGCTACCTGCCCCCTCATCACCAATCTTGTTTTCCTTTTTCCTTTCATCTCTTGCCTCAAGGACAGAGTTTGCACTATCAGGCCAGTAGAGATCAGTAAGTGAAAACTCACTAAGTTATCATCATGCCCTCTAATTCCCCTCTTCGGGTGGTCATTAAAGATGTCAGTAAGGTCATAACATCAAAGGAAGGCCTTTGTGTGATTCTGGGAGCTTTACATTGTTTGTTCTTAGTCTATTCCCTAAAGTGCCAATGAAGCATGCTGTGCCCATGACTGATATGAAACTTAGGGGAGATCACACAACTCTAAAAATTATTTCAGTTTTCAGCATCTTCTCGAGTTTGTTCTTAGCCCAAGGCCTGGCTTACTATGCCTCAGACACAGGTCTGCTGGGCATGAAGAAATATGCCCTCTAACCCACCATGAGCTTCGTGTTACGACCTTCACAGTATCCCATATACATCCTACACAGTGTTTGCCGGGACTCTTCTCCCTAAGATAATCCTGTCTGTCAACTCCAGTTCCTGACAATATAGACTATCCTGCTTCTTGCCTCTGAGCAAGTATTTAAGAATAACTCATGTCCATAGAGAGAAACCATGCATTTCTTCATCTGCTACCAACAGTTTCCGTATAACATGCCTTCCCTCCTCCTCTAGAGCTGTGAGTTCATCATCCCTCCTGTCCACTGGTTCACCTGCACCCCAGGCTGATCCAGGGGCTCAGCCCCACTTTGACTGTGACAGGGCCATGCCAGAAAGAAGGTTCCTCGTCAAAGGAACTTTGAATTTGACCTCAGAAATCTCCAACTGGATTTCAAAAGACAAATGTCTACTTTACAGAAAGTTTTCTTTGTGCAAGGACCAGCACTGAGAGTTCTATTTTGATTTGGGATGCAACTGATTTTTTTTTTTTAAGACTTTAGAATAAGACAACAGGATAGTACTACCGACCTGCATCCCCATCACTTACATGTACTACTCTGTAAGGTACTGGTCAAAGAGCAATAGGTCTTTACTTACTGGGACATTTAAGGTGCCCTAAGAGCACCTGCCACCGTATGGTGCTCCAGGAAACGTTAAGATTGCTAGTCAGTCACACCTGGCTTTCCAATACAGAAACTTTTTACCAAAATTATCCATGTAAAGAGCCAGAAAATGCTCACAGGAAATGTTTTCTGCACTGGAATAAATACCGTTTTATTGAATCTTTTCACTACAGAGTGAGCATGTACCTTTGTCCACAAACTTAGGTATATAAGAATTATTTGTCTCTGATACAAAGTTCAAGTAAAAAATTTCTAATATGCTTTGCAGCAGAAACAATCTTAAGTTGGCATCCTTTCCTTTGTCTTCAGGGATTTGACTCAATTCTTAGGGACTTACACGTTAAGACCTAATGCAGACAGGGGCAGCCCATCTGATCCTAAACGTTGAAATACTGACAGTACCTCCTTTGAGTTTACAAAGAAAGACAAAGGTGCCAGTTATCCCTGCTTCTACTCATCATTGTTTCGGACTTTCTAGCCAATACGGTAAGCCAAGGAAAAAAAATAAAGGTTTAAGGATTGGGGGAGGAAATTATCTTTATTCATCACGATAGGATTATGTTTGTAGACTATAAAAAATAATCCACACGTTATTATGACTCTTTACACAATTAGCAAGACTAGATATAAAATCCATGCATAAAACATTTGTACTTTCTACTTGCAACAAAATTTAGAAAATGAAAACTTAAAAAAAAAAAGACACCTTTTATAGTAGTATAAAAATCTTATGTAAACTCTGGTGCAATTATAATTTATTGAAAGACAATTTAAATAATTTAGTAATTGTTACCTAACTTAAACATAAACATAATAATGGATTGGAATACTCAGTATTGCAAAAACGTTATTTGATCACAAACTCATCTCATAAATTTCAATCAAAATTCCGTCTGTGCAGGTGTGTTTTATACAGGATACTTGACAAACTGATTCTAAAATATATAGGGGATTTCAAAGTTCCCAGAATTGCTAATAATCTAATGAGGAAGAGGGCTATTATCACAGGACCTGACCAACAGGTACCACACTATTATCAAGCTGTGTTCTCAGCCAGGTATTGGACTAGGGATTGAACAACTAAATAAAATAGAGCGCCCAGAAATAGCATGAGGCCTGCACAGTCACAGCAGATGACTGATGTTATAAAGAAGATCGGTGTGGCAGAGAAGAGATGAACGTTGTAAAATAAGTTGTACTGGGGCAAGTGACTATGACATGGAAAAAAACTTTCAGTCGTACGTATAAATCAATCCCTGATGAATTAAGCACTTTAATGTGGAAGACAACATTTTAGAAGGAATTTCAGCAATTTTATCTTCGGAGGGTAGTAATTTCTTAAGGCACAAAATAGGCAAATTATGAGGAGTATAACTGGTAAATGCAACTACATAAAAAATGAGAACTTCTGTCCTCAAAAGCCATCATGGAATAAAAATATAAGCCAGGAATTTAGATAAGACACAACACTAACGAAGGATTACTATACAGTATATATAAAGAATTCTGAATCAGACAAAGTCAGACAATGCTACTGAAAAATACGAAAAAGAAATGAACACTAATTTCATACAACAGGAAAAAAACACATAACCCAAAACATACTAAAAAAATATTAACTTAGTAATCAAGGAAGTATAAATTAAAACCCTAATGAGATACAATCACATCCACAAGGTCAGCACAACTGTAAAAGTAGTCATAGTAGTAGTCTAAGTATTGCCATGAACATAAAGCAACGAGGTTTCTCATCCACTGAAAAGAGGTATGGAAATGGATAAGACTATTGGAAAATCATGTAGAAAAGCCAAACAAGTGCCTTAGAAATTTCATTACTATGTATTTATAGCGGAAACATTCTTACACATGAATGCCAGGAAATAGGTATAGGAGTATTTCCCGTATGCTGCTTGTAAGAGTAATAAAACTGGAAAACCCCTATGTATACCTGAAGAGTGAAAACGAAAAAGAAGTCGTGATATACCCATTCCACAGAATACAATAATACCACTGCAAAGACTGAACTTAAGGTTGTATTCAAACTGAGTAAGTCTCAAAAATACAACACTGAATAAAAACCAAATTGCCTAAGAATTCACACACTGGGGTTTTATTGCAATTACAGAAATTACAAAAACAGACAAATTTAAAGCACATAGTATTTAGAAATTCCTACAAATGTTTTTTTTTTTAAAAAAGTTATGAAAAGCAAGGATAATGCCCCCCTCCCCACCCCCACCATCTGAATGCCTGTGTGTGTGGCGGGGGGCGGGGGGCGGGGCGAGGGGGGTGGACAGTAAAATGGAAACAGTAAATGTATTTCTTGTTTTGGGTCAAGTCTACACAGATATGTATTTTTGTTAACGCTTATTTTTGAGACAGAGACAGAGCGAGCGAGTGGGGGAGGGACTTAGGGGGATACACAGAACTGGAAGCAGGCTCCAGGCTCTGAGCTCTCAGCACACAGCCCAATGTGGGGCTCGAATGCACAAACTGACAGATTATGAGCTCAAAGTTAGACACTTAACCAACTGAGTCACCTAGGCACCTCCTGTATTGTTTTTGAACTACGTATGTTTCCCTGTGCTTTTTCATATGCAGCCTATAGTCCTCAATAAAAATCTGTTTTTATTATTTTGTTTTTAAAAAGCAGTTTATAATGAACCATTTATATTTTGTGTAAAACACAACATGCTTGATTGTAAAGTTTTGGAAAAATCATTATGATTACCTAAAGAAGCGTGACTGGATTTAGTAATTTTTAACACTGATTTGCAAAAGATGTGGATCATAAAGAATAGCAGAGGCAGGGAATGCTAAAGGTCTAGAATAAGGTATAATGGTCTAGGCTATGTTCCTATAAGCAGGCAAAATGCAGAGCATCCCCCACCTAGAGAAAATGCTTGTGTTACAGGCTGAATATCATGAGATGACTCTTTTAATGACATGGTTTTTTCAACAAGCATCTAGCCTATATTTAGGTAAAGTGAAGAGTAAAATATTCACATACTAAAACACTTCATCACACTGTAATACACATACACATGAAATAAACACTGAACTCCACTGAGGAGTTTCATCAAAAGGATGCAGAGGCAAGGTCAGAAACTAGACATGAAAGGCAGGAGGTTGTTTTTTTTAATTTTTTTTCAATGTTTATTTATTTTTGAGACAGAGACAGAGCATGAACAGGGGAGGGTCAGAGAGAGAGGGAGACACAGAAACTGAAGCAGGCTCCAGGCTCTGAGATGTCAGCACAGAGCTGGACGCCGGGCTCGAACTCACAGACTGTGAGATCATGACCTGAGCCCAAGTTGGACGCTCAACCGACTGACCCACCCAGGTGCCCTGGCAGTAGGTTATTTCAATAACAGAAGAAGGAAAATGAATGAGAAGGGTGAAAGATCTAATGAGAGAGTCAGCTAGGGACGCAATGCAATTAAGCACATTCTGTTCTGGTGTTTCTACTATTCCCATCGGTGCTCAGCTGGGGCAGCTGTTCACATGTCCATCGCATAGCACTAAGCTATAACAGCCATTGTTCCTTGATCCATGGTAAACTCCTGCTCCATTAGTTCAATTCAGATAAAAGGAACCCAAACTGGGAGTTGATCATGAGGCAACCTGTGTCCTAGATCCCAGGACCCGGAAGTAAACAAAATGTGGTTACAGCTCGCAAGTGGAAAAATTAATCCCAGGAGACATGGTATATTTCACAGGAGAAGTATCCCAAGGGTCCCATCAAAGCAGAGACCATTAGCACCAAACCAAGGCTTTCCCACAAAAGGTGATGCCTGAAGCTAACTCTAGAAGGAGTTAGGGAAGAGCATGAAAACCAGAGTATTATAATCAGAACAAAATCAATTGGTACCAAATCATTTAACACCAGAAAATGGAGTTGCTTCAATACTAGAATGAGAAATACAGTGCTTATTCACACATGCGCGCGCGCACACAAGTGCCTGTGAAACTTTATATAATCTGGGGGTCAGTACAAACTCTTTAAAAGTGACCTCAAAAGCAATCAAAAAACCATTTAGGTTGAACCATATGTAATTGATTTTTTTTTCCAACTTTGATGGACACAAGCCGCAATAGCGCACGGGTCAACCTGATATAAAGGAACAGACATATTTGACCAGAAATAACCTGAAAACATGTGAAAGAGGGAAAATGGTTACTTATTAATATATCCATATGCAACGTATATAGAAATCTTACCCATCAATAAGAAAAGTCAAGCCTCAAAAGAAAAGTAGGTAAGAGACAAAAAGCAGCCATGTACAGGGAAATGCCAGTGGCCAAGAAGCAGAATCAGAAATAGTCAATCTCAATGGTCAACAAGGAAATGAGAGTTAAAGCAATGAGAAGACACTTTTTGGTCATCAGATTGACAAAGACTACATTTATTTCTTAAGTTTTCTCTTCACCAAACTTAGGTTGCTCAGGCACAAAAGACAAAACAAAACAAAAAGCAAACAAAACGAAAAAAAACACCCAATAGCCTTCTATGCTTGTTTTATTTTTCTTCTGGTGAAATTGCTGAAGAATACTCTGTAGTGGAAATAAAAGGAAGTAACTTCGTTTCTTTACGAGATTGTCGTTTACTACAAATATTTCCTTTGGCCCAGCTACTAAGCCCAAAATGTTCACACAGGCAGAGGAGGGCAACCCCTTCCTGCGAAAGTATCAACAGCTGGAGTGATATCCACTGGGTGAAAAATATACTATGAAAAAAAAAAACCCAAATACGAATAGTTATACAACAGAGCTCAAAGGTATGTTGGCTTACAGAAATCTGCCAAGACAACAGAGGGTGTAGGTAAGTATTTGTCCATCTGGTACTTTTGAAAAATAAAGTATTCTTATTTTTTTTTTATTATTTTTTTTTCAATGTTTATTTATTTTTGGGACAGAGAGAGACAGAGCATGAACGGGGGAGGGGCAGAGAGAGAGAGGGAGACACAGAATCGGAAACAGGCTCCAGGCTCTGAGCCATCAGCCCAGAGCCTGACGCGGGGCTCGAACTCACGGACCGCGAGATCGTGACCTGGCTGAAGTCGGACGCTTAACCGACTGCGCCACCCAGGCGCCCCTAAAGTATTTTTAAAAAAAAATTTTTTTTTTTAACGTTTATTTATTTTTTTGGGACAGAGAGAGACAGAGCATGAACGGGGGAGGGGCAGAGAGAGAGGGAGACACAGAATCGGAAACAGGCTCCAGGCTCTGAGCCATCAGCCCAGAGCCTGACACGGGGCTCGAACTCACGGACCGCGAGATCGTGACCTGGCTGAAGTCGGACGCTTAACCGACTGCGCCACCCAGGCGCCCCTAAAGTATTTTTAAAAGAGAAAATTAAATGTAGATTCCAAAGAAAAGTTGTATTCAGATGGGGAAGAAAATGTAAATGGTATCGGTTTTTTCCCTAGCATGTGTGGTTTATGGCAAGGATCTCAGGACACTATCAAGCCACCGAGGCAGCCCGGCAGGACACAGGGCATGGAATAAGGACTGTACTGCATCCCAGGAGGAAGAGCGTCAGAACACTAGGAAGCACTGGTCCCCTAGGGTGCTCAGAGAACCCTCTCTGGAGAAGAGAGTCTAGGTGGTGGGACTCTGCATAGACAAGGACAGACCATTTGGGGGTCAGTGCCTGACCTGGAATACATCCTCAATAAATATTTGTTGAAGTAACCAATAAATATACTGGAGAAAAGCGGCACCGCCACAGACCAAAGCAGGACCCCAAAAGTCAAGTTGAGGGGTCTACCCATGTGATAAAGACCCATCCTGACTGATTGCAATTTTGCAAGATTAACCCACATCGTGGAGCAGGCCAAGAAGGCAGCAAGCGATGGCAGAGAGGTGAACTTTACAGGGACAGTGACACAACTCGAGTGACTATTACCAAGAATACACAAGCACCCTGAGGCACTGACAAGGTCAGGGAAGCTTCCACCATCTTACCTCCAAACACTCATCTACACCTAATTTAGTTTACTCATTTTGTTTTCTGTAACAAAGCTCCCCAGGGAAGTACTCTGCCCATTGCTGTCGGCAGAGGTATGGTATCTGGTATGGAACATGAACTCAGTATTTAATGACTGAATGGATTCTGCTGTTGGGGTTTAGAAAAAAGCATTTTATAATTTTCACTGTTAAGGTTATCTCCGTTTCTTTGTACTACCCTAAAATGGCCAAGTATGGCTTTCCTATTGTTTTAGAATTTGTTTGATCCCTGAGCTATCTTATTATTCCTTGTTAAAGGTTTGGAAAGGACAGGACAGAGTATTTTGGAGAGAGAGAGCATGTGCGATTGAGTAAAGGGCAGAGGGAGAGAGGGAGAGAGGGAGAGAGGGAGAGAGGGAGAGAGGGAGAGAGGGAGAGAGGGAGAGAGGGAGAGAGGGAGAGAGGGAGAGAGGGAGAGAGGGAGAGAGGGAGAGAGGGAGAGAGGGAGCATGCGAGCAAGAGAGAATCTTAAAGCAAACTCTATGTTTAGCGTGGAGCCAGACACAGGGCTTGATCCCATGATCCTGGCATCACGACTTGAGCTGCAACCACGAGTCTGACACTCTACCGACTGAGCCACCCAGGCGCCCCAAAAGTCACCTTCTGGTGTACACAAACATCCGCAACACTAAGGTCCATCTAGAAGTGACAACGGTCATTACACAGAGGTTCACTTACCCTGAATGTTTAAGAGTGTGGTCCTAGTTTGAAACCAAGAGGTATGCCAAAGCACGACGTGCACAGTTCCTGTGCATCAATGTTTGAAGCTTCAATTTGAGTTGTGATTTTTAGAGGTCTGTTGTTTGGGAACATCTGTTAGCACCATCTGTATAGGATTTCAAAATCCAAACTAACAGCACGTTGTTTCTTGTTTCAGGCTCAGCAGCAGGAGAAGCCAACATCATCGGATTGGTATTCTTACTGAAGGAATATTACAACCCCACCTAGGAACCCGTTTCCTTACTTTGGGGAACACCATCACACTAACTGTGGCAGATGTGGCCAGATACGCTTAGGTGGACATGAAGCGTCCACAGCTAAGGAGGCTGGGTATCCATGCGTGCACTTTCAGCGCTGCTGGCTACCCTCAGGTTGCAAGAAGATCTACCCACCCCTCTCCACCTGGGGCACTGCCACATGGGAGCTCACTCACCTCACTGTCCTATCTCCATCTCGCTTACAGGCATCCTTCTTTTCTGGAGTTCCCCAAGCTTCCACATTCTGACGAGAATGCTTTTCTTAAAAATTCTATCTACTCCCACACTTTTAACTTCTTTTGAATGTTTAATTTTGAGGGGGGAGGGGCAGTGAGGGAGGGGCAGATAGAAGAAGACACGATCTGAAGCAGGCTCCAGGCTTTGAGCTGTCAGCTCAGAGCCCAATGTGGGGCTGGAACTCATCAACTTTGAGATCATGACCTGAGCCAAAGTCACTTAACCTACTAAGCCACCCAGGCACTCTTTTTTTTTTTTTCCTTTACTCTCACACTTTTAAATGCCACCACTTAGAATTACCTTCTAATCCCCCAACAACTGTGTGAGTCTACGATCTTCCGAGGTTTACGTTTTACGGTCCTATCTCTATTTCTTTTTGTTTAACACATTCATCTGTCCCCTGCCCCATCCAGGCCTTCAGATGGGCAATATTTCAGAGAGTGAGACAGCCTGGGCAGGAGCCCTGGTCTGCCACTTGCCACCTAAAGAACCCGAGATGACACTGGCAAAGTTTACCTGAACTTTGTGGCCCTTAGTTTTCTCATTTGTAGTACCAGCCTCAATGGGTTAATTGTAAAGATAAAGAAAAATAAACCGTTAAAGCAAACAAAAAAGCTATTAGTACCCTAGTTTTTAACAATTTTTTAGTATTTATGTTTTTTTGTTTTGTTTTGTTTTTTTGAGAGAGAGGGAGTGGGGAGAGACACAGAGAGAAGGAGACACAGAATCCAAGGCAGGCTCCAGGCTCCGAGCTGTCAGCACAGAGCCCGACACGGGGCTCAAACTCACAGAATGCAAGATCATGACCTAAGCCGAAGTTGGACGCTTAACATACTGAGCCCCCCAGGCGCATCCCCTCTTTTTTTTTTTTTTAATTATTTATAGTACTCTAGTTTTTAAATTGAAACAAATTATCTTTGCAAAAATAAAATCAACTTGTTTTTGTATACAAGATAGCTAGTGATTCAGCTTAACAGTCTGGTTACTGTTAACCAATGTAACTTGCTACTCCAATGTAGCTTGCCTCAACGTTGATGGAGATCAATAAGCTCAAGGTAAAGTTTTCTTTAAAATCAGCCATCCTTAGATGGAGACATGGAGAACATATCTCCATTATCTTATGAGAAAGAAGACCAAACAAGATGGCCTTACAAGTTGCCCTTCCGGTTTTTTCCTCTATAAAGCTGATTCTGTTAGCATATGATTTTTTGAATGGTAAGACAGCACATTTCTAAGGATAAACACATTTTACATTAAAAACCCTACCTAGAAGGTCAACTATCTGAAAGAGGAAACTCATCTATATATCTTTATTCAGGATGTTTTTAGTACAGAAAATTCTGTGACTTAAGTTTAATGTAACTTAGAACTCTTTTTTTTTAATGTTTATTTTTGAGAGAGAGAGACAGGGCACAAGCAGGGGAGGGACAGAGTGAGGGAGACACAGAATCGCAAACAGGCTGTGGGCTCTGAGCTGCCAGCACAGAGTCTGACATGGGGCTCAAACCCAGGAGCAAGATCATGACCTGAGCTCAAGTCAGACGGTTAACTGACTGGCCACCCTGGCGCCTCTAAAACTCTTTTTTTTTTTTTTTTCAACGTTTATTTATTTTTGGGACAGAGAGAGACAGAGCACGAATGGGGGAGGGGCAGAGAGAGAGGGAGACACAGAATCGGAAACAGGCTCCAGGCTCTGAGCCATCAGCCCAGAGCCTGACGCGGGGCTCGAACTCACGGACCGCGAGATCGTGACCTGGCTGAAGTCAGACGCTTAACCGACTGCGCCACCCAGGCGCCCCAAACTCTCAACTTTTAAGAAAAAGCTTGGTAGTGATCATAAAACCACCAACCTCCTTTAATTTAAGACAGCTGAGTTTTGTTTTGTTTCAAATATTGACTTTTTAATGCCCTAGGTTTTGAGCAGAGAGTATCTTTGAGTTAATGCTTTTGCACTTCAAGATCAAATCAATCTCATCGTTCTACTCGGAAGGTTCTGTCTCCCAGTTGGCAGATCTTAAGCCGAGTCGCAAAATCCCCAAATTTCTAATTATAAGACTCCTGTTTTTCTACAGTTACTGATAAGCAAGGAAAATTGAACCCCCTGACCGACCACTCTTTAGGTTAAAAGGGACAAAGTTAGTAAAGGTTACTGAATAACTTTGTCCTCATTAACCTAAGTTATTCAGTAACCTTCGCTAACTTTGCACATTACCATACTCCATCCATTAAGATTCTGTAGGTCAAAGACTAATGTGCTATACATTCTTTGGTGCACACAGTTATGAACTAAGCCTGGAAAAAAAAAGAATATTCATTCTGAGAAATGCTATAAAAGCTAGATTACTATGAAAGAATCATTAATTAAGTCTGCATTTTGCATTGCACTTAAAATGTATATGAGTTATTTTGGACAAAATTCTAATCAACTAAAAGCTTTAATTCCCACATGGTTTAAAAACACATCATTCTTATTTTCGATTTTATTTAAAATGAGCGGACACAGAATCAGTAAATCCGGAGTTCTCCATAAAGGAGAAGAGAGGAAACCTAGCTGTGTTTATACATTTGCATGTTTGTTAAGACTTAAAACATTTTGCATTCTTTTTTTTATAAAAGGGGACTTCTCAACTCTGGAAGCTTTCAGCCCCACTGAACCCACACCCAATCCTGCCTGGCTATGCATCATTTATCTGAAGATTCGAAATAATTCACTTTTTCCAGACCTGCTGTTCAAATTACCTGCATACTTACCATCGGCCACCAGAGGGCCCTAGCTACATAATGTAAAGAGAACCTCTGCGCCTCTTTTTCGATTCCTTTTTGTGTATCCAGACCAGCAAGGCCAACGCTGAGCAAACACTGGCACTCTCAGAATTGAAAAGCTGCCTATTAGCTAGAAGAGCTTCCATCGAGAGACTGATAGGGCAGAAATGTCTTGTTCTGCTCCACAGCTGCCAGCCCTTTACTTGGCAAACTTAGAGGAAAGCAAGGCCCAGCATGCCCTCATGTTTAACAAAGTTGAATGAAAGGCCATTTCATCCCAGGGCTGCTCAGTCAAAATCAAATAATGCCTAAGCTGTTTGGTCCAAGCCACTCAAGTGCCCAGCCATCATACAAGGCTCTCTTTGCTGAGAGCAAGGGCCAACACCACTGGTCTCTCCACACATTTAGCTTGTCCCTGTGGTTTCTGTCGCCTAACTTCCCAGCTGGGGTTTGTACCAGATTTCAAATTCAAGCCTCCCAGAAGGTTGCCACATAGACTTCCTTTGACCATTACCCTGCAGGTGCAAATTAACCTATCAGGCCCCATAATTTCAAAACAGGAATATGTCCATTTTACAAAGCCAAAGATCTGCAATGAGACAGCACAAAACAATTCACACTTGGTTGTCACTTTCCTCCAAATCCTTATTTCTTCTAATACTTACTTCTGCCCAGATGAGAAGTCATGTTTCAGTAGACCTAGAAACCACAGTTTCGTATGAGAAGGTGAGGAGAAAGTTTAGTAGTGTCCTCTAAGATCCTAAGAATTCCTTTCACAGGGCACCTGGGTGGCTAAGTCAGTTAAGTGTCTGACTCTTGATTTTGGCTCAGATCATGATTTCCTGGTTCCTAAGTTTGAGCCCCACATTAGGCTCCACACTAACAGTGCTTAGCCTGCTTGGGATTGTCTCTCTCCCTCTCTCTGCCTTTCCCTCCTGCACTCTCTCTCTCAAATAAACAACAACAAAAATTCCCTCACATAAGCCTCTCAACAAAGGTAAGTATGGTAACACCTGAAATTCTGTAATTAGACTGTCATCAGAAATAGGAGATTTAGGGGTGCCTGAGTGGCTCAGTTGGGTAAGCTCCAGACTCTTGGTTTCAGCTCAGGTCATGACCTCACAGTTCATAGGATCGAGTCCCAAGTCCAGTTCTGTGCTAACAGTATGGAGCCTGCTGAAGGTTCTCTTTGTCTCTCCCCTCTCTCTACCCCTCCTCTCCTCACACTCTCTCTCAAAATAAATAACCTTTAAAAAAGTAAGAGAAATAGGAGATTTATACCTTCCCAATCAACTTGTTGATAAATCATGATTAACAGTTCAGGAAACTCAGATTAGACGACAGTAATTCAAATTAAGCTGAGCCAAGGGAGAGCATGTAATTTATTCAGATTTCCAATCTGTTTATTGCAAGCAGCCAGAATCTTGCTGTGATCTGCCCTTCATGTGCAAAGCTTGCTTTGCAAAATCTATCTTCCATGGAAGGGGACAATCTCTTCCCAGAGAATCCAGCCCCTTAATACATTAATTCTTTAATTCCTCACTAATCAAACTAGCTTTCTTGGTCACTTGAGCCCAACGGAGTTCCAATACCTGTGGAAGGCTGGGCCAGGAAAAGACATTTACTGGCATCAACAGCTTAAGCCAGCAAAACAGTCATAGGGCAGAAGACAAAATGAAATAGAAGTCAACATGGTAAATTCTATTCAATTCCACCTGGAATACTGGTAATAAAAATCACATGTCAAATGATCCAGCCCTGGTCTGCCTCTCAGATTTCATCTAATACTGCTCTACACGCTGTGTGTTGTGTTCTAGCTATATTGGCCTTCTTCCTGGTTTTCAAAATGCCAACCTTTTTCCTCTGCCTGTGTTGTTTCTCTCACATCCTCAGTGTGCCTGGCTTCTCCTCATTATTTAAAGCTCCAATACCGCGTCTTATCAAGGCCTTCCCTGAACACATTAGCCCAAGTGGCCCTTCCAGTCCCACACCTCTCCCAACTGCGTACCACTTACCACCTTTTACAATCCTTCACTTACTTGTTCATCCTCCGGTGTCTCTTAAGCCAATATGAATTCCAAAAGTCTAGGTCCTTGTACCTTGCTCACTGATATGCATAACCCTGGAGCCTGAAACTTTTAAGTATTCCCTCCCCCTCCCCCCACCACCGCCTTTGGTACTCCATGAATACTTGTTAAATGAATGAATGAGGGATAAAATTATTCTTGATAACTTTATATTACATACTTAAGAAAAGAGTAGCCTACTCTGGGGATTTATATCTCAGAGAAATACAGAGTGGAAGGAAAACCAGCCTGGATACAGTGTATTAATGGTCCGAGGAAGAATTATAGGTATCCAGGGAAGAAACAAGGACTTGCCTTTCCTTCCTGAGTCTTGAGAATCTTGGAAGATACAGCAAAGTGCTACAGTGGCTGTAGAGAAAATAGGTTTTCACAATAGGATTGGCACATAAGTTCCACCTTATGCAGGGCAGGGAGAAAACATTAATCTGGGTACAAAAATTCCTTTGTTCTTTGGTACTACATGTTTTATGGATACTCACCAACTTCAGAAAAGTAGGAATTTGACATGTGTAGGTTCTCAATTTGGGGCAGGCAAGTGTAGAGAGAAAGGTTTTCAAAATTCTACTTCTGGACTCTGATGCACAAAAAGGCTAAAATTACAGAATCCTAGAACATGTTGTCATTTACTCAAAAAAAAAAAAAAAAGACTCAGCCTATTAATCCTTTACTCTAGCCACTTACTATGCTGTCAACTGAAGAAACTCTTATTTCTTATAGCAGCTATAGGAGACAGATGCATTTATTCTTGTCATTGAACTCATTCAATGAGAAATGAGACAAAGGTAGTTAAGCAACACACCCAGTGTCACCTAAGTGACATTGCAAGAGCTGGGAATGGAACTCTAGAAGCAGGTAGTACAGGCAAGGTCACATTTCTGAGACATCTTCGGCCAGTTTTCCCAGACATTTTCAAGTACTGCCGAAGACAAACAGTGACGGTCCTACAGTCAAACTTCCTGGAAGACAGAATGCCCATGTTGCTTAACTGTCTCTTCTCTGTGACTGAGTCCAATCCTAAGTGTTTGTTAAAGGGTTTTATTCTGTGTTCGCTGGATGGAAATTTTCTAACATGTGCTGCTTCCTTCACGTGAAGCATTCTTTCTTCCCTCTATTATTCCTTGCTCTAAATCTCTGCCATTTTTTTTAAATTATGCCATTGAACAAAGAGATACCTAGGCACCTGGTGGCTCACTTAGTTAAGCATCTGACTCCAGATTTCAGCTCACCACAATCTCAGTCTTGAGATTGAGCCCCAAGTCGGGCTCTGTACAGACACTGGAGCTTGCTCGAGATTTTCTCCCTTACTCTGTCTGCCTGTCTCCTGCTCACACATGCTCAAGCACTCTTTCAAAATAAATAAACTTCAAAAGAAAAGAGCTATCTTAAAGATATAAGACATGTTAGCACAGGAACAAATTCTAAATCCATAAAATGCCATTTATAGTATGTGTGATTTTCTGTATGCAGAGCTAAAATTGGTTGATAATTAGCAGAATTACAATTTACTGATACTATTTGTCCATAGCATTAAATTGTTACATGTATATTTGCATGTATCCACGCATGTACATATATACATGCACACGTATGTATATTTATACATAGACAAAAATAAGGTTTATGTAAACATAAACTTCTCTAGTGAAAAGTATATACCCATGGCTTCCAATAGTATGGTGAGACTAGTTTTACACACACACACACTCCCTCTCCCTTGCACTCCCTCTCTCTCCCTCCCTCACTGTCTGTAATACGGAAGAACTAAAAATGATGGGTTAAAAAAAATAATTTTAATTTTAAAGAAAATTTCTTGGAGGACAGAAATGACAACAAAGAATGAATCCCAAGAGGTAAAACAGTACTTAGGTACACGTTTACTCTGGGAGTGTGGGCCAATCCACAGTTACTCAGAGTCTGGTTTCTTAAAGGTTGCATGAGCAGAATATTGGAGAAAAAAGCTGAAAGCCCAAGTAGATGGGAAGTCAGAGAGAAGACATGCATATATGAAGCCAGAGCAGTCTCCAGTAGAGGCTGACAGTGGGCATGATGCCCTCTCCATCTCGACTCTAGACCGGGAGGACGAGAACAATTTTCCTTAAGACTTTCTAACCCCAGGTCCAGTTGTGTTTTGGGAGAGCCTAATTTTTACAGCCTCGGTGGCTCAATACTCCCTAGTGTGCACATTTAAGGAGTTAATGGATGGGTAGTGTCTTTAGCACCACATATAAAGCAAACCCAAATCCTCTCTGGAGGAACACTTTAAAACAAAGCCTGAAAGAATTTCCACAGCTAAAGCTCCAAGGAACATAAGCTCCTAAGGAAAAAACTTCACAAAACAGGTAAGCAAACAATACCTGAGTAGGCTAGTGTAGTAACCTAAAATCAGCAAAAAATGCAAATTGTAGGAACAGCCCTGCGAAACCCACAAATCTTTCCTATCTGTAAGTGCTTTAAACGAATAAACAAAAGATGACCCTGAAAGCAAATAAAAGGAAAAGAGACCAAAAATGGACCACAAAGTTTCAAAAAAAAAAAAAAAAAAAAAAAAAAAAAAAAAAAGCAATAAGCTTCTAGAGAGAAAACCTCTAATAAAAATCACAACCCTAATGAGCTTAACAGAATAGGCACAATTGAGGAAAAGTTTGTGAACTTAAACTCTAGATCTGAAGAAATTACTCTCATGTAGCACTCAGAGGCAAAAATACCAAAGAGAGGCTTACAGAGAACAAACATGAGAAAATACAACACAGATCTAGTCAAACTCCACAAGAGGGAGGAAAGACAAAATGGAGCCCAGGCAGTATTTGAAATGATAATGACTTCATATTTCTAGTACACTGATATATACACATTTAAAAAGTTCAAGACATTGGGGCATGTGGGTGGCTCAGTCGGTTAAGCATCCAACTCTTGATTTCAGCTTAGGTCATGATCTCACAGTTCATGAGTTTCAGCTTCACATTGGGCTCTGTGCTGACCGTGCAGAGCCAGCTAGGATTCTCTCTCCCCCTCTCTCTGCCGCCACCCTCCCCCAACTCGTGCTCTCTCTCTCCCTCAAAATAGATAAAATTATTAAACAGTTCAGGATATCCCTTGAATAAATTAAGTGAAGTGCATACTTAAATACATCATAGTGACATTTCAGAGCACCAAAAACAAATATATTTAAAATGGCAATAAAAACTTACCAATAAAAGGAGTGATGACTTTTACTTACAAGAGTAGGAACCGGTAGTTGAACCAACACTTTCAAAATACGGAGAGAAAAAGGCAACCAAGAATTTTATGTCCAGTGGAGCAAGTGGAGAACAAATATATTTTCAGATTAATAGGCACAGAATTTAGAATCCAAATACTCTTAAGACCCTTCTAAAGGATGTAGTTTACAATAAAGAAAATGATTGCAAAAAAGGTTTATGTAAGATTCAAGAAATGAACAAAGGAAATTTGAAAATATGGGAGTAAATCAGTATAAAAAATCAAAATAATACGGGTCTTATTTATGGACTTAAAAGAATCAAAATATAGCTACAATACAGGACTATTATACACAGCAGAAAAAGATTAATACAAGTAAAGCCATTCTAAAATCCTTACATTATTTGGGAGGATGGTAAATATGGATGAATGTTAGGCTTTTATGTTAAATGTACTTTTTAAAATATATTGGACCTTGGGGTGCCTGGGCAGCTCAGTCCATTGAGCATCCGACTTCAGCTCAGGTCATGATCTTGTAATGCACAAGTTCAAGCCCTGTGCCTGGTTCTGTGCTGACAGATCAGAGCCTGGAGCCTGCTTTGGATTCTGTGTCTCCTTCTCTCTTTCTGTATCCCACTCCCCACATTGCTCACACTCTCAAAAATACACTTAAATTCTAAACTCATGGAAAGTGGAAGGAGAAAAAACCCTGGGGGGGTTGGGGGGGGGGGAAGGCAAGCAAATAAGAAATATGGAAAACAAATATTTTAGAAATAAAGACAGAGGCACCTGGGTGGCTCAGTCGGTTAAGCATGTGACTTTGGCTCAGGTCATAATCTCACGGTTCTTGAGTTTGACCCCGCATTAGGCTCTGTGGTAACAGCTCGAAGCCTAGGGCCTGCTTCAGATTCTGTATTCCCCACCCCACTCTCTTTCAAAAATAAGCATTAAAAAAAGAAAAAAAGAAATGAAGACAAATATATTAGAAATACTCAATGTAAATCACTAAACTCTCCAATTAACAAAGATGATCAGATTTATTCAAAAGGATAAAAATCTGTATGTGTTATTTACAAGCACACACAAAAAAAGAAACAGTAAAATCTATCAAATAGTACCTGAATCAATCTAAAGTAATATATATTACTACTAATCAAAGTAGACTCCTAAGGCAAAAATCTTAGCAGTGGTAGGAGTATGTCACTATTGATAAATTGCTTAATTTACCAAGCATTTATTATCTGCTCCAAATTTCTATGCTCCCAATAACACCAACAATACACCAAAACAAAATACAAGAAAAATTACTCCTAAGAGGTTTTGATAGGCTTCGATAATTGATATTATAAAGAAGTAAAAATGAAACTATTGAAAATAGGAAAGATTTCACCCACATAATTAGAAGCATGAGCTGATGGACAAATAGAATCCTGCAATCAATTGCAGCCTATGTATTTTTCTCCAGTTCACAAGGAGCAGTTAGGACAACTGACCACAATCTAGGACATAAAGCAAATCTCACCATATTTCAGACAATCATTACTATATAAATCATGTTCTGTCACTATAAACAAGTCAGAAACAATAAAAAAGGTAAGAGGTCAAAGACCAGAGTTGGTAGAATGAGGAGGAGGAAGATAGAAAATAAAAATTCAAGAAACACACTTTTAAACAGCATGTGTATAAAATAAAGCATACTAAGAATTAAAAACAAATACTTAATTTGTTTTGATGACAAAACAATTGATGACAAAAATCCAATATAGCATAACCTGTAAGTGGCACTTAGAAGCAACAGTATAGAGTGACATGGCTAAATTAGGCTAAATAATCAAAAAAGATGAAAAAAGGGAGAAGCATTTGTTTTAAGCTGGCAATAGGAAACAATGTAACAGAAAATAGAAAACAAAGATAGGATAGGATAAGTGAAGTCAAAGTCCTTTTTTTTTTTTTTTGATCGCTAAAAAAAAATTAATCTCAAAAATAAAAAGGACTGATTTTTTTTAAATAAAAGACTAAGTAATAATAGGCACAAAAGTAACAATTTAAAAGGACATTACAAATAGCCAACTATAATAGGAAAACAAAGTAGAAAGGGCAATGTCCTAGCATGTGTGAATGATTCGTCCAGACTTGAGAGGAAATTTGAATTCTATCATTTCAAAAAGTCAGTTTTTAAAAAATCTTCCCAGAAAACATCATACCCAGACTATTTTATAAGTTCTACAAATCCTGAGGAAATCAATAACGTCAATATACTACTACTATTCTTTTAATGTTTACTTATTTTGAGGGAGAGAGAGAGAGATCACACACAAGCAGAGGAGGGGCAGAGAGGGAGGGGGAGAAAGAATCTCAAGCAGGCTCTGTGCTAACAGCACAGATGCAGGGCTTGAACTCACAAACCGAGAGATCATGACCTGAGCAGAAATCAAGAGTCAGATGCTTAACTAAGCTACTCAGGTGCCCTGTACTATTATTGTTAAATAGAAAGGTAGAAAACAATCTCCAATAATTGAATCTAACCTTGACACTAAAACCAGATAAGTAGAAAAAGGAAAAAGTTGGCCAATGTTAAATATAAAATAAGTAGAAAGTAGATAGATGGACAGACATGTTAGCATGCTAAACACAGCGATGCACAAAAAAAGCTAAATACACATTATGACCACACTGGTTTTATTGCAAGAATGTAAAGTTCATTAAATACTGGAAATCAGAAAAGTCACTCATCCTAGCAATAGTTGAAAGGAAGTCAACCTACATCTCAATTTATTAGGTAAAAGTACTCAAATTCAGCTAAACTTTATAATATTTTTTTAAAACTTAGGCAACCAAAACCTTTATCTTGAAAAGTGTACCCACAAAAGCAGACCAAACATCTTATTCAATGGTGAAATAATGGTATCATTTCCCTCGAATTTACACCAAAAAATGCCCACAATTGCTTCTAGTCGACATTACCTTTGATGTTGGAATCAGTGCACTAAGTCAAGAAATAAGTTAATATACAAATGGTTTGTAAATGAAAACGTAAGTGATGAATCACTCAATTCTATTCCTGAAATCATTACACTATGTTAACTTGGATTTAAATTTTTAAAAATAAAAACATTTAGGGGCGCCTGGGTGGCGCAGTCGGTTAAGCGTCCGACTTCAGCCAGGTCACGATCTCGCGGTCCGTGAGTTCGAGCCCCGCGTCGGGCTCTGGGCTGATGGCTCAGAGCCTGGAGCCTGTTTCCGATTCTGTGTCTCCCTCTCTCTCTGCCCCTCCCCCGTTCATGCTCTGTCTCTGTCCCAAAAATAAATTAAAAACGTTGAAAAAAATTTTTTTAAAAATAAAAACATTTAAAATTTTAAAAAAGAACTTAAACAAATGGTTCATAAAAGAAATAAGCTTTTCATTATTTATGGATGACATTGTATATACAGAAGAGTTAAGCATTCCCAAATATAGTTAATAAAAGTTAATTGCTTTTCAATAGAATTTAAAAACTCATTTTTAAAATATATTATTCACAAACCATTTTTTAAAAAAGGTTCCTAAGGACAATTCTAATACAAAGATGGGCAATTCCTGTATGTAGAGACTACAAATTTTTATTTCAAGAGACTAAAAGTTATCTTAATAAATGGAAGGATATACTATGTTTATGGATAAAAAATACCTCATATTGTAAAGGTATCAGTCCCCTCTCCCAAATGGAACTATACTTTCAATGCAATTCCAATAAAAATTCCAATAAGATGTTTTATACGACTTGAGACATTAGTTCTGAATATTTTTGTGTAGGAGTAATGGGTTAAGAAAAATAGGAAAATACTTGCCCTATTGGTTACGATTTATTAGAAAGCTAAAGCAGTTTAAAAACTATCATACTGTCTCAGGGACAAATATGTCAGTGCAACAGGACAAAGGTAAGCAGCAGACTCATGTATATATGAAGACTGGCTTATATGACAGACCTGGTAATGCACATATATGGGGAATAGATACATTTTTCAATAAATTATGCTAGAATAATTACAAATGCATGTGCAAAGCATTACAAAATTGATTCTTTCCTTGGGATACACAGAAATCTATTCAAGGACTTTAATGTGAAAAGTTAAACACTAAGGGTTTTTGAAAAATGTAGGAAAATGTCTCTGTCATCAAAATGGAGAATGTTTCAGGTACCAATTTTTTACAAAATACTGATCAAGTCTACTAAATGTAAAAATTCTGTTCATCAAGAGGAACCATGAAATGATAATCTAAAAACTGGGAGAAAACAAAATAGTATATCGAGGATGTGAAAGGAACTTCTATATATCAGTAAGACAAATAATCCAAGAGAAAACATGAACATTTCCCAGAAAATGCAGGTGCCAAGGCCATGTATGAAAGATTCTCAGTCTCTTTAGCAAACAAGGGAATGCAAATCAAAATCTAATGGAGATATCATTTCACACCTGCCAGACTGACAAACTTGAAAAACCTGACAATCTCCTTGACAATGTTCACCAAGATATAAAGCCCATGATTATTCATGTACCACAAGGGGGAAATGGAAATTGATATAATCACTTTGGAAAACTAGTTGGTATTGCATAATAGAGTTCAATTTAAGAATATCCCGGGACAGGGGCGCCTGGGTGGCTCAGTTGGTTAAGTGTCCAACTTCAACTCAGGTCATGATCTCATGGTTCCTGAGTTTAAGCCCCACGTCGGACTCTGTGCTGACAGCTTGGAGCCTGGTGCCTGCTTTGGATTCTGTGTCTCCCTCTCTCTGCCCCTGCCCTGCTCACACTCTCTCTCAAAAAGTGAATAAACATTAAAGAAAAAAAATATCTTAAGTATATCCTGGGACAGAGTGATACCGATTCTGGGTACAAACCTTAAACACTTGCACATGTGTACTAGACTAGCAAGCATAAGCAATTGTCCCCAGCAACACTATTCATGATAGCAAAAAAAAAAAAAAAAAAAAAAAAAAAAAAAAAAAAAAAACAAAAAACAAAAAACAAAACTCTCAACAATCAAATATCCATGAACAAGATAAAGTAAATGGTGACTCATTCACACAGTGGAATTCTGTACTGAAGTGAGCGTGACTGAATCAGAGTTACATTCATCAATGTAGATCACTCTCAAACACAGAGCACAAAGTGAAAACACAAGTCACTGAGTATATACAATATAATTCCGTTTGTATGAAATGAACAAAATAGGCAAAAGTAAACTTGTGTTGCTTAGAGGTATGAAGCAAAGCCAAGGAATATTACTAAATTCAATGCAATCGCCTCTACCTGGAGCAGAGCATACAAGGAATATCAGTGGTACTGAGCACATTCTATTTGTATAGCCTGGCGAGGGGAGGTAGAGATGTTCCTTTTATTGGTCTTTAAGTTATACATATACTCATTTTACACACACTTTTGTACATACGCTATATTTCCTAATACTTTTCAATATGCATAATTCTATCAGTAATATAGGTACCTAAATGGGAGTCTTCCTAATTCTTTCTGCAAGTCACATGAAACTCACAAGGTTAGAACAGGGGTTAGATGTGAAAAGTGAGATATGATGGTCACTACTTTCAAAGTTTGGGAGCTCCAAGTTTAAAATTATATTACGGAGTTGAAGTTGACTGAGTAGAATACTATAAAATGAGAACTCACACCGAATGGTCAATCTTAAAAGAAGTGAAAAAAATAGATGACCGGTTATTAAAAAAATAAGATTTCAAATAATTACAGGATAATGTATTAATTATCTTGGGTTCAAAATATGTTGTAGTTGCCTTCTTTTTAAAGAAGGATTATCATTTATTCATATGAAGTATAAAAATGTATCTAATGTCTCCTAAAACTTAAATGCTGGTTATAATCCAGCAAAGAACTTGAGTGTGATAGGGAGAAAAATCCTAGACCAAAGACCCTGAGATCCAGCCTGCAGAAGCCTGCTTCTGCTTCTTTATACACTCTAGATTTTAGAACAGTCTCTTGAGTCCTTTTCCCAGAATGTGTGAAGTCTTAACGTGAATATGTGGAAATGGCATACAACAACTCAGAAATACTTAGGACAGATACTCAGCAGCTTCCATGTACTAAGCACTGGCCTCGAGTGCTTTACGCACAGCTTCTCTTTTAACCTTCAAACTAAGCCTGTGAAATGGGCCCTATGAGACTGCTAAGGAAAACTGCATTCAGTTATTAACATATACTGAAATAATTTTTCTATACCAGTGAATAAGACCTGCGTTGTCCCTACCCCATGCAACTTTCAATTCTAGTAGGAGTATGTAAAAAAAAAAAAAAAAAAAAATCAATACAAACATAACCTTCAGACACAACATGCTGGGGGTTACTTTTACCTAGGATGAGGGAGGACTGTTTTCTGAGGTCACATGTAACTCAGAATAAAAAGCAGAAATCAGGCTTAGAAAGATCTGGGAAGGAATATTGCAGGGAAAAGAAACACCGAACACAAAAGACCAGGGAGAGAACAAGCTTTGTGTGCTTGGCTAGGATGACAAAAGCACTGGGAATGAAGGGGATGAGATTAGGGAGGCAGGCAGGGATGTTGAAGATCATGGTTATGTGTTTGGATTTTATTCCAATGCCCTGGGGTCTTAGACAATAATCAAACATACATTTTAAATTAGCACTTTAGCTGGTATTGATAAAAGGACTATGGGGGACTACATACCACTAGATGGTTATTGCTGGATTTCAGGGAAGAGACAGTGATGGCTTCCAGAAGGATGAGAGCAGTAACTAGAACTGGTTTTAATGAAGAGAACTGAGCTCCTAAGTTTGGGGCCTGAACCACTGGCTAAAGGGTAATGGCATTGACAGAGATGTACAACACTATGGAGATGCGAAGGTTTAAGGAGACGAAATTCAACAATGTACGAACACAGGATGGGAATCTTCCCATTCCTTCTCCCAATCTCCAGAAGAGGAACCTCTAGTTTCTTTCAGTAACCATCCTCTTCATCATAGCAGTAGTAACATTTTGAGAATTTGTTATGTACCAGGCCCTGGTCCTGATCTGAACCTCAGACGTAGGTAGTATCATGATCATTTAATTGATAAAAAAACAAAAAACAAAAAACCACAGTTTATTAGCTTTACTCTTGACCATCTGAATGCTCAATCTCTTGGTTTACTTAGCACATCCAGAATGCAACTGACTCCCTACATATAATTATATGGATGAATGGTATACAGCTCAGTGGACAAGGACTACTAACTCCTCTGGTCTCTTATTTTTTGGAAAGATAACTTCAAAATGTTTATAGTTGAAATTTACGGAGACTCTTGAGTAGTAAGTCAATGTTATGAGCATAAACTGGGTCACCAAAACAAGTTCCTTTAGGAAACTGAGTCAAATAAATCTACTTTTACTGAAGGTTACCTTCAGTCTTTAATATAATGTCTATTATGTATTTGTAAGAGGAATATAGGATGTATTACATGCTAAACTTATTGGATCTAGAAATCCCTGAAGTTTGTTGCTTGTTCTGCATGACATCAGGAAGCATCATCCACAGACCCAGCTGCCATCAGTCTAACAGATCAGAAAACTCATGCATGAAGATAAGCCCCAGGGGTAGGAGTTTATGGCCCTGCTGATGGTAAATTTTGATCCCCCAAATTAGAGATAATCCAATCAAGTATTGTGTTGTAGTTGCATAGATGAGGAGGAGATCAGGTTCACGGATCCAAGTTTGTTCAGCAGCAATATATACTTAATATGGTCCTTGACTAATTCCGAGACATGTATATAACTCCTTATTTTAAGCTCTATGTTTCTCAAAATATTAGGAATTCAGAGCCTAAACAGATGCCCTATCACCACTTGGCCAGGGCCCAAGACTAAACTGCAGGTAGCAACACAGGCAAGACCTTCTCATGTCACATCTACAGTCTCTCTCCACTTCTCTCCAGCTCAAAACAGGCCTCCTTCAGAGAACTTGCGTCACTAGGCAAATGTGTTTTTACCTGCAGAATAAATTTAAGTATTTTTATAGAACCCTCCCTTTTAAGGAAAAAGATGACAGAATCAGAAAGGCAACATGGGAATAAGAACCAATTCAATTATAGCCCACATTGTCCTACTTTCCTAAAGACACACAACTCAGTATTGTATTCCTCCCACTTCCACAACTCTAATACCAGATAAATATTTGTCCAAAGAAAAGAGATAAAAACAACACTTGATTTGAATTCTTAATGTCTTCCTTGAACCCAGCAAACTTTTCTACTCAAGACTAGTACTTTCTAATATACACCTTCTGAATGATGATAATCACTGATTTGCTTGCCGAGGAAAGGCTGTTAAGACCTAAGAGGGTATTTGAGTTTGCACTTTGCCACTAACCAGCTGATATACCTTAAGTGAGTCAATGCTAGGACTGGAGACTCTTGGCCTTCTTGGGGCACCTGGGTGGCTCAGTCAGTTGATCATCTGACTTCAGCTCAGATCATGATCTGGCAGTCTGAGTCCAAGCCCCACATTGTGCTTGCTGTGGTCAGCCTGTCAGCACAGAGTCCCCTTCAGATCCTCTCTTCCCCTCTCTCTACCCTTCTCCCACTTGCATTCTCCCCAAAGTTTAAAAAAAAAAAGACTCTTGGGTTATTAGGTTCTAAGTGGGATATGTTTTGGTTCAGATTTTACAAGCAAAAATTACATATTTATCACCAAAACCTGACTCAATACTCACCATGTTCCAGACAACACTAGGTTAAGTGCCAGTATATGCTAATTTCATTTCAGCAACTCTTAATGTCTATTAGGTACTAACATTATCACAATATTATAGATGAGGACATTGAAACCTTAGAAATCTTACATGAATGGTATGATTCCCTCATTTTAAGATGAGAAAATGGATTATGAAGGACATTGCATGCCCAACTTGCCACGGAGTTTGAATTTTCTATTATAGACCCGAGATTTGCAAGCTTTGACACATTCAATTTCAGCAATTGTTTTTTTCCCCTACTGAGACTCTAGGTCAAAAGAAATAAATAGCAGTTCTCTTTAGAATTAGAAAACAACAAACATTTAGGTCCTAAAAACTTAGTTTTACTTTTAATTTAGGTATATTTTTCAAATGGTTACTAACATTTTTCTTTCATCCTTAAGCAGCCACACTGCTTACAAATGGGATATGCTTGGTTGGGTACTGTAGATATTCAGACTTTAAAGTCAGATTGGACACTGCCACCTTTCTTGTTTTACATGTTTTTTTCATGAGATACTTGCTTTTAATCATAGCCACCAGTGAAAACCCAGCTTTGTCAAATAGGGCATCATCAAAAGGAATGTAGCCCATCAAATCCTGAAACTAAAGCACATCAAAGCTGGTATTGAGCATGTTCAACAGAGGTATTGCTTTGTATCACCTAACCATTTAAAACATCTCATGGTACCCATGTGAGTTTACGGCAGTGCCTGAGGCACCTTAGCACAGTTTGGGAACCACAGCTCTGGTCATTGAGGAATCTTCCCTAGCAAGTTTTGAAAAAGGAGAAGGACATGATCCATATGTACATTCTAGAAAAATGGAGCTGAATGGAGAAATGATGGAGGTGCCAAGACCAGAGAAAAAGGGAATAGTCCAGAAATGGCTTGAGCCTTTCAAGAAAATCCTGAGTGTTATCAAACTACTGTAAAAACTAAGAGCTCTGGAAACAGACTCTTGAATGAGATTACTACATTAAGGGAAAACGTTAGGAATAACAGTCATTCGAAATCCACTATCAGAAATATAAATGGATGTGGGCTGAGGCTATTTAACTGTATCCAGGTGCAACATGCATTAGTTTCATTGATATAAACCTTTCCTATTACATGGTGGTGCCTAACAGGTGTTGAAGTAACTGGTCACCAGCCTCTTGTCAACCCATTTTAAGAAAGCATTTGACAACTGTTAAGGTGAAGGGGCTTGCTCAAGGTATACGAATTAGTGACGAATTAGTGACACTTGAAAGTTTACAGGCAAATGAAAAGTACCAGAGTTTTGAGAAGTATACCATAGTTAAATACAACATAGAGAAGCTAGATGAATGACATCTGGAAGTTTGTCATATACCTTTACAACTCATCAAAATAAAAGTTTTAAAAACAAAAGATTTTAAAAAGAGGAAGAGAAGAAAAAGGGCAGGAAAGAAAAATTTTAAGGTGGGGATAGGGGAAGACAGGAGAGGAAAACAAGGATGCAAAAGTAATAAAGGAAAAAAGAAAGGTTAATGTACTGGAGAAACGATCCCCACTTGCCAATAATATTGTCCAATTTCTAGTTTCAGTGCAAAATGTGCCTCACAGTTCATAGGAAAACCAACACTTTCCGTGTAGAAGTTGTTACAGCTGGAAAACACACATTATTTTCTACTGGGTGACTTAGATGGCATATCTTCCCTTAAAGGGTCTTGCACATATTTATAAACATGGAAACTGTTAAGACATTTTGTGAAAAATATGACTGCTAAAAGAACTCCAGGCATGGGGGCAAAGACCATCTAAGTTTAAATGAATATATTAGACCAATGTGACAGCAAATGAGATGAAAATTCACAAGAAAGTCTTGTTTATATGGGAGAGACTTGGTATTAGAGGTCTTTCTAGGAAATCTAACAAAATTAGCTAGGCAGCTGTCCCATCAGTCTCCATGTGCTATTTCCCCATATGTGAAGATAAAGTGGAGTTTCTAATTGAAAATTGTCCCTCTCTGTGCTTGAGGCTATAGAGAAGCAGGAGACCACGGACACTGCCCTTCATTTGATGGCTCTTAAAGATAAAAGAAACTTTGTTTCGATGAAGTATTATTCATCATAAGGCAACCAAAGGAACAGTAGCTTACACATTAACCTTATGAAAATTTACATATATTCTCATGAGTGGTCAAAACACTTTCAAAATGCATGAAGCTGGGAGCTGGTTTTAATGGCACTCTCATGGGAGCCCACAATTGGGATGCCTATTAATGAGCTAGCAAAGTATTTGATTCTTTCTCCATTCAGTTGTCAAGTATATGCATTTCTAAGCTTACACAAAGTCTCATTATTGCATTCCTCATGATTCTCTTTTGTCCAAATGTAGAGTGAAGGTCTAAGTAAGACACATTTCATCAGAAATTACGATAAGCAACCTTTTTAGCTAAGTACAGTTAAATAAAAACAACTACCTGAATGATGAATACAGCAAGGCTTTTGTTTACATGCTTATATGTTTGTCCTGAAAAAGGATATCAATGTAAAATTTTAAACAGAATTCTAAATCAGGAATTTTCTCACACTTCCCAATTTAGACCCCTTAACTCCAAGTCTGTCTTTACAACATAAAAGGGTTTTTTTTTGAATATGTGAAATTTATTGTCAAATTTGTTTCCATACAACACCCAGTGCTCATCCCAACAGGTGCCCTCCTCAATACCCATCACCCACCCTCCCCTCCCTCCCAGGAACTGGAGAGCATTATGCTAAGTGAAATAAGCCATACAGAGAAAGACAGATACCATATGTGTTCACTCTTATGTGGATCCTGAGAAACTTAACAGGAACCCATGGGGGAGGAGAAGGAAAAAAAAAAAAAAAAAAGGTTAGAGTGGGAGAGAGCCAAAGCGTAAGAGACTCTTAAAAACTGAGTACAACACAAAAGTTCTTACGAAAAGCCTTGACAGTATTCCAAATTCTTCAATTAATTCCTAGAGGATATATTCAAAGACCATTTTTTCTTAAGAAACGGAAAAATATAAAGAACCTAAAGCCAATGATGTCCCCAACAGATATGTGGGATTTCAGACGTTAGGAGAACACCTGCTATTGAGTTATGTTCTCAGGACCAGATTGGGCCCTCAGTCAAGCCTTAAACAGCATCCTGAAATCAACTTAATGTGATCAATACGTATTCAATAACTAATACGTAGACTCCAAAAAATTCAACTGAGACTGCATTTTACCATGCATAATGAGTACATATAGAACATTTTTACCTATACAACATTTTATTTTTTTTTTAATTTTTTTTTCAACATTTTATTTATTTTTGGGACAGAGACAGAGCATGAACGGGGGAGGGGCAGAGAGAGAGAGGGAGACACAGAATCGGAAACAGGCTCCAGGCTCTGAGCCATCAGCCCAGAGCCCGACGCGGGGCTCGAACTCCCAGACCGCAAGATCGTGACCTGGCTGAAGTCGGACGCCTAACCGACTGCGCCACCCAGGCGCCCCATCATTTTAAAATACAATATAGGACAACAGCATATCTGTCCTCAGGGAACGATCTCATGGCAACATGTGCCATAAATGTTGTAATTTACTCTTGACATCTGATCGCATGTAAGAATTCAGGCATTATTCATCTTTATTTTCTGAGCAAGTGGTGCAGCATCTGGTCACAAGCACCCATGTAACGTTTGGAGGACCTGAATTACTGGACAGACTTTTCATGTTGTAGAGAAGACAAAACATGAGAAATCTATTTCTAAAATAAATCTCAGGAGGAGAATCTGATACTCTCTAACAATGGGTCACCATTATTCCTAATTCCCAAGAGTAACTGAATTTGTGCCAAACTATTATGTTCAGTTGTTCTCAAAATCATTTACACCAAATTTTTAAGTCATACACTGAGTCAGTATGTAATGAAAAAAAGGTTTATATGTTATGGCAAATCACCTGCTGCTCATCTGACGTTAATAAAGATCATTAACAGGACAATTTATTTGGCAAAGGGTATAGGGGAGAGACCAAAGTTTTAAATTCCAGCTTGGCTGCATGCCAGGTGCTTCGTTACTGTAAGCATTTCCTACCTAATAGGGACTAAATAAAACATCACATACATATGAGTCATTAGTGTAGTGCCTGGCCTACAGTAGATGCTTCTTAAATATTAATTCACTTTATGCTTCTGTGAAAACATGGATTTTCCCTCAAGGGGTTTTCTCAATAATTAGAATATCTGATCAATTATTCTCCCTACCAATTCTGCATTGAATGAACCTTATTTCAATAAGGTTTCATTATGTGGTTTTTTGTGTGTGTGTTTTTGTGTTTATGCCCCCTCTTTATTCTGAACCACTAGAGATATTGCCATAGCTTTGGGAATAACAGTGCAAACTCCAAATGTCTCTATAAAACAAAACAAAAAAGATGTACAATTTAGTGTCACTAATCAACTCCTACACAGGTTTTTAAATTTTTTTTTTCAACATTTATTTTTGGGACAGAGAGAGACAGAGCATGAACAGGGGAGGGGCAGAGAGAGAGGGAGACACAGAATTGGAAACAGGCTCCAGGCTCTGAGCCATCAGCCCAGAGCCTGACGCGGGGCTCGAACTCCCGGACCGCGAGATCGTGACCTGGCTGAAGTCGGACGCTTAACCGACTGCGCCACCCAGGCGCCCCAAAATTGTTTCCTATGTAACTGTAGTTTTAAAATTCTACAGTTAAAAAAAAAAAAAACTGTAGCTATTTAAATCACACAGAACAAAAGTCATTGCAGATCAACTTATGTGATCCTAGACATACTAAATCCTAACAAATATTACTATTTTATACACTCTCATCTGCTGTTTTATGATCAAACTGAAGGGCCAACAGACTGTTGAATAAATAGGGCTATTTAATTAATAAGACCCCGAAAAATATTCTATGGATCACTACTGCACAGAACACTTTCTGGAGTGTCGGGCTCTTGACAGGGTATGACCTGTTTTTAATATAGTAGTACTCATAGGTACAGGATACATAACAAGCTGTTAAAACATGCAAAAGACAGAAACAGTCAAAATGACAAAACACAAGCTTCTCCCCCAAAAGAAAATTCAGGAAGAAATCACAGCCAGAGAATTGCTCAAAACAGACATAAACAATTTATCTGAACAAGAATTTAGAGTAACAGTCTAAGACTAATAGTAGGGCTTGAAGAAAAGGCATAGAAGCCAGCAGAGAATCTATTGTGGCAGAAATTAAAGACCTAAGGACTAGTTACAATGAATTACGAAATGCTGTAAATGAGATGCCAAATAAAATAGACACAGTGACAGCGAAGATGGAAGAAGCAGAGAGAATAGGTGTGATTGAAGATCAAATTATGGAAAATGATGAAGCTGAAAAAAAGAGGGAAAGAAAATTACTAGATCCCGAGGAGAAAATAAGAGAGCTAAGCAGTTCCATGAAATGAAACAATATCCCTATCACAGGAGTTCCAGAACAAGAGAGAGAAAGGGGCAGAAAGTTTATTTGAACCAATTATAGCTGAGAACTTCCCTAACCTGGGAAAGGAAACAGGCACCCAAGTCCAAGAGGCACAGAGAACGCCTTTCAAAATCAACCAAGACAGGTCAACACCACAACCTATTATAGTAAAACAGGCCAAATAAAAAGATAAAGAGAATTCTGAAAGCAGGTAGGGATAAACCTACAAGGGTAGACATATAAGGGTAGTAGCAGACCTGTCCACTGAAACTTGGCAGGCTAGAAAGGAGTGGCAGGAAATATTCCATGTGCCAAACAGGAAAAATACACATCCAAGAATCCTTTATCCAGCAAGGCTGTCATTCAGAAAAGGAGAGATCAAGTTTTTTCCAGACAAAAACTGAAGGAGATCATAACCACTAAACCAGCCATGCAGGAGATCCTATGGGGGAATCTGTGAGTGGAAAGCAGTGAAGACTACAAAGAACCAGAGACATTACTACAAACACAAACCTGCATATAACACAATGACACCAAATCCGTATCTTTCAGTAATCACTGAATGTAAATGGACTAACTGCCCCAATCAAAAGACACAGGGTATCAGAATGGATTTAAAAAAAAAAAAAAAAAAAAAAAAAAAAAAAAGGACTTTTCTATATGTTGCCTACAACAGACTGATTTTAAACATGAGGACATATGGAAGCCAATTTGACAATAAATTATAGTTAAAAAATAAAATAAGTTTAATTTAAGAAGTGTGTATATATATAAAATTTATTGTCAAGTTAGCTAACACTATGTATATAGTGTGTTCTTGGCTTCAGGAGTAGATTCCCATAATTCACTTACATACAACACTGAGTGCTCGTCCAAACAAGTACCCTCTTCAATGCCCATCACCCATTTTTTCCTCTCCCCCACTCCCTGCCCTCATCAACCGTCAGTTTGTTTTCTATATTTAAGAGTCTCTTATGGTTTGCCTCCCTCTCTGAAACCATTTTTACCCTTGCCTTCCCCCATGGTCTTCTGTTAAGTTCCTCAAATTCCACATAGGAGTGAAAACTTAGAGCTTTCTGACTTACTTCACTTAGCCTAATACCCTCCAGTTCCATCCACATTGTTGGAAATGTCAAGATTTCACTCTTTCTCATTACCAAGTAGTATTCCATTGTATATATAAACCACATCTTTATCCATCACCAGTTGATGGACATTAGGGCTCTGCCCATAATTTAGCTATTGTTGAAAGCACTGCTATAAACCTTGGGGGGTACATGTGCCCCTATACATCAGCACTCCTGTATTCTTTGGATAAATCCCTAGTAGTGCTATTGCTGAGTTGTAGGGTAATTCTCTTTTTAATTTTTTGAGGAACTTCCACTGTTTTCCAGAGAGGCAGCACCAATTTGCATTCCCACCAGCAGTGCAAAAGTGTTCCCATTTCTTCACATCCTCACCAACATCTGTTGTTTCCTGAGTTGTTAGTGTTAGCCATTCTGATCAGTGTGAGGTGGTATCTCCATGTGGTTTTGATTTATAGTTCCCTGATGATGAGGGACATTGAGCATCTTTTCATGTGTCTGTTGGCCATCTGGATGTCCTCTTTGGAAAGGTGTCTATTCATGTCTTCTGCCCATTTCTTCAATGGATCATTTGTTTCTCAGGTGTCGCATTTGGTAAATTCTTTACAGATTTTGGATGCTAAGTATTCTCCCATTCCATCTGTTGCCCTTTAGTTTTGTTGTTTCCTTTTCAGTGCAGAAGCTTTTTATCTTGATGAGGTCCCAATAGATCATTTTTGCTTTTATTGGTGTCTCTACTTCTTAATCACCTTCCCTTATTTTACACGTTCCTTCAATCCCCTCCCCCAAACTATAACCAGAGTGTTGTTTGCATTCATCATTGTTTCTTGTTTTTCATTTGTTTTATATTCCATGTAATTAAATCTTATGGTATTTGTCTTTATTTCACTTACAATAATATTCTCTAGGTCCATCCATGTTGTGGCAAATGTCAAGATCTCATTGTTTTCTTACAGCCGAGTAACATCCCATAGTGTGTGTGTGTATACCTACACATTTTTTCCCCCATCACCGTAAGTAATTCTATGTTGCATAATACTCAATTCTGACATTAAAGGTTACTTGAAGGCTTTGGTTAAAAACACACGCACTTTCTTTCAATAAATCCCATGTATTTTTCGTCTTGTGCTGCTCTTTGTGGTGAGCTGTGAAATTCCACTTCTGTAGCTGTTTATCACATCCTTTTTATCCTTTAATCTGGTAAGGGTCACTAGGTTGCTTTCACATCTTGGCTATTGCAAATAATGCTGCAATAAATATAGGGGTGCATAGATCTTTACAAACTAGTGTTTCATATTCTTTGGGTCAATACCCAGTAACATTACTGGATCACACAGTATTACTCTTTTATAATTTTCTGAGGATCTTCCATACTATTTTTCACAATGGTTTGACCACCAACAGCACGTGAGGCTCCCCTCTTCTCCACATTCTAACATTTATTATTTCTTCTCTTTTGGACACTAGCCATTCAGACTGGCGTGAAGGGATAGCTCATTGTGGTTTTGATTTGTATTTCCCTGATGAAAAGATGCTCAACATCACTCATCATATCTGTGGGCCAGCACTCATTTTTAATCAGATTACTGTAGTTTTAGTGTTCAATTGTAGTTGTAGTTCTTTATATATTTTGGATATTAGCCCCTTACTGAACATTTGCAAATATCTCCCTTTCAGTATTTTGTTTTGTTGGTCATTTCCTCTACTGTCCAAAAGCTTTTTATTTTGGTATAGTCTCAAATAGTTTATGTTTGCCAAATATCATAAAAGGTTTTAGAAAACCCCTTAACAAGTAGTACTGCAGATTGAAGAGATTATACAGGCAGAGGGCTAGCATTAAGATGCTGCTTATGCCACTGAGTAACTCCAGATTGACTAAAGGGAAACCTCAAAGTTGAGGAGTCTGTTCCCTCTCCTCTGAGAAGAGACTATCTGGTGGCCACAGCACATTGGAAGATCTATACAGAGTTCCTGAACTTGGAGGCCTGAGGCTATCACACACTCCAGAGACACTAGCAGATGCTGAGTAAATCTAGTGTCATCACCCACCTGGGCCAGAGGGAGCCCAAAGTATACCATGCCCACCTGGTCCCCACCCCACCCTCCCCATGCCCTTTCCCAAGAGAAGGAAAGGGAAGGAGGCTGGTAGAAAGCGATACTGGACTTGTTGCTTTATACGAAGACTCTCAGTTGTATGAAGAAAATGAATTATTTTGAAAAAGATAAAGCTTATTTTTCCTCTGTCAACAGAAATGGGAACCAGTTTGAGTCCAATCTGAGGATGACCAAATTTAGTGCAATTAATACAAAGTCCAATTTCTGTGTATCTGCATCCTAAATAGTACAAATTCTAACAGACTACATGCCAGATTTGAACACAGAAGAGAAGCAAAATACTTAAGCATCTCAAGACAGAGGAGAGTTGGCAAGAAATCGGAGTGGCAGGAAGGACCATCCTCATGGTAGGCCTAATTCCATACATTTCGTGGCACTTGACGGTTTTTAGCTCATCAGGGAGAAGAAGAGTTAGGTCTCTGAGGAGATGAGGAGACGCATGTCCTATAGGAGAAACTCATCTCTACCTCGAGTTAGACAAAATTCAACCTAAGAGCTCATTTTAGTAGCTTATTAAAATATAAAAAGGTACAGCAAATTAAATCCTATCACCAAGACCTCAAAGACAAGACAGAATACAGAGGTGTTTAGGCAATTTTATTTTCTGCCTTTTTTTAATGTTTATTTTTGCGAGAAAGACCACAAGCGTGACAGGGGAGGGGTTGGGGGGGTGGTGAAAGACACAGAATTCGAAGCAGGCTATAGGCTCTGAGCTGTCAGCACAGAGCAGAGCCCAACGCAGGGCTTGAACCCACCAACCACAAAATCAGGACTTGAGCCCAAGTCGGATGCTTAACCAACTGAGCCACCCCAGTGCCCCGTAGGCTATTTTAAATGGTGTTTTAACAGAAATGCTTTAGGAAAATTATTACACTGCATTGATTATTCAAAGTTTTCTGTAAATTTTAAACCAAAACCCTCCTCCTCTCAGACCTATATAAAAACATACCAACGCTCCTGTCAACACTCAGACACACTCATCTTGAGAACCAAGGCACAAAATTCATAGGTTAAAGCAACTGCACACAAAACGGATGCAACAAATTCATTTACTCTAAGTTGTCCACACAGCTATGGAATTCGGTGGTAATTTTAGTTTTACAGCTGTATTGCAGCCTTGTTACAGGAACACACCAAGATCAAAGAGTAATCAGAGTTCTCCAGGTGTGGTTTTGCTTTTGTTTTTCACCTGAACTTTGGTTCCTCCAACATGAGTTCTGGCTATGAAACAACAGCAGGAAGCTGCTGTGTGTGCCCACCTCATTCAATGGAGGGTCGAGTTCCAAAAGCCCCTTTGTGTACAACACGATAAGAAGTCAGCACTCCAAGGACTGATTTAAGCTGTAAAGAAGCATGGTCTCACAAGGCATCAGCCACATGATAATTAGGATGAAGATTTACAAGACTTCAAAGAAATCCAACCTAGCTTTCATTATGAAGGTAATCCTTTAATTAAATCAAGTTCGATTTATAATTAAGCTTAAATGAATTATTCCCAAGACCCCACGCTGAAAATAGTGCCTAATAGACACATCATGCCTCCATATAAATAGGAAATACACTACTAAAAATTAGGCCAGCAGTTCTAGGTGCAAAAAAGAAAAAAAAAAGAAAAAAGTGGTTTTTTGTTTCAAAAATTTTTTTAGTATTTATTTTTGACAGAGACAGAGCATGAGCGGGGGAGGGGCAGAGAGAGAGGGAGACACAGAATCCAAAGCAGGCTCCAGGCTCTGAGCTGTCAGCACAGAGCCCAACGCAGGGCTCGAACTCTCAGACTGTGAGATCATGACCTGAGCCGAAGTCGGACGCTCAACCGACTGAGCCACCCAGGCGCCCATTTTTTTATTTGTTTGTTTTTGTTTGTTTTTTTAGAATAGGGATCTGGCCTGCAATGTTCTCTCTTGAGGCACTAGGTCAGGAAGTACAGAAGTAATGTAGACCTGTAGAGAGCCCATAGACAACATAGAGTTACAAGGGTTACATTTACACAGTAACATTTAGTTCCATTCTGTGGCTTGGGTGTATCTCTAGTATTGGTCTTGGCATCTTTTCCCCACATATTTAGGATTCTAAGAACTTCTGAGACACCATCATACCCACAAAAAAACAGCCCCTACTTAAAACAGTGCTTTACAGCAGGTGCTGTACTGGGTACTAGGCCTTATTTCATTTGACCCTTCGAATATTCTTGTGAGACAGGAATTATTCTAACCTTTTATAGGTAAAACTGAAGGTAGGAGAGAGCAAGCAATTCGCCCAAACCTACTGAGGTAATAATAACACAAATTTGTCTGGGAAGGCCTTGTCACCCTTCTCTTTCCGGTAGCAAGGGAGATACGGACATGTGGTACGGTGAGAAAACCAATGTATGTACATGCTTTAAAAGTTGTAATTGTAATTAAAACATATACAGAATGTTGCAGGAGCAGAGGAAAACCAAGATTCACAATTTGGAAACTCCTAAGATTCACTGAGCTGGAGAATGATCTTTAGCCACTTTGGTAAAAATAATCTTTCCGGGAATGGCAAGCCACACAAAATGATGACTGAATTCATCATGCCAGGGGAGTATAACGCAGAAAACTGCCCACACAGATCTAATTTATTTTAGGTCTGATGCAGTGGTTGCTATTTTTCTACAACGTAAGGGTCTGGTAAATAGAATTACAGGAAAATGCAGTGAAAATTATCAGTAAACAGAGTTCTTTGAAGCTGACTGACAGAAGTGGCCGGAGTGACAAATTTTGATACAAATAATACTGTTTTGTTTGCACAAAATTAAGTTGCCATGTGAATTTAATGGGCTCCAGCATAACTAATAGTACAACTTCCCTAAGCACTTTCATCTATAAAGAAAGGTTCACAATGGATTTAGGGTTCCGAGTGCCAGGCAAGCCAGGGTTAAGGAAGGAGCAAAAACCACACTCAGAGAAAAAGGCAAGGAGTGCCCATGGCATTGATGCTGCCTGAAGTTGTACATGGTCATCATCAAGAATCCCGATCTTCGAAGCTTGGTCCTACAACTAGCAGCATCAGTATCACCTGAGAACTTATTAGAAATGCCTATGTTTGCGGCTCCCAACACAACCTGCCAATCAATCTCTAGGAGGGGGATGTGGAAATCTCCAACAAGCTTTCCCAGTGATTCCGATACAGGCCGAAACTTGAGAACCACTGATTCAAGAAGATTTCAAAATACAACAGTACCAGGACTCCACCCAGAATATAAGATTTAATTAGTCTGGGGTGGGACCTAGGCCTTCTGGCTCCTTGAAGATACCAACGATTTTCTAAGGTCTCACCCATAGTTGAGGACTGGTGACCTGTTGAGACTTGGTCCAAACGGGGCATCTGGGTGGCTCAGTCAGTTAAGCATCCGACTTCAGCTCAGGTCATGATCTCACAGTTAGTAAGTTCGGGCCCGTGTTGGGTTCTGTGCTGACAGCTCAGAGCCTGGAGCCTGCTTTGGATCCTGTGTCTCCCCCTCTCTCTGCCCCTCCCCTGCTCATGTTCTGTCTCTGTCTCAAATAAAAACTAAAAAAAAAGAAAAAAAAAGATTTGTTGCAAATGATATTAATACAATGTAGTATCCCTCCAGGAAAACAATACAGAAAAAATTATCTGGCTGAATTGAATATACTAATACTTTCCATCTGAGTAATTCTGACTACCAGAGAGTTCAGTTACTGGGTCCATGCCCGACAAATGGCCGGTCAAGTAACTATCATCACAATAACAAGGAAATCAGAAACTGCTTCCAGGATGATTCAACTGTCTGTGAGAATAACTTCACATATATGAAGACAAAGAAAAGAGAAACCAAACTTTCAAACCAGACAATCCAAGCACATATATGTGTTTGGACTATGAGGTATGGGCTCTGGGTTCAACAGCCCTCACCCCACCAACATGCCAGGAAATTGCATAAGGGCAGGAACAGTCTCCACTGATGGCCATGGAAAGCTTTCACAAAAAGGATCTCAAGGGGCCCCTAAAATTGTTGATTAATAGAACCCAAAGATTAGTGGTAGTCCCATGAAATACCTCGTAGCTTTTATTCAGCGTTTATATTTTGTTTTACGCTAAGAAGCATTCTCACAAATACAGAGTACCACATCCCACTAACTCAGAGACAAAATGCACAAAACAGATCCATGGGAAAATGAGAATTACAGATCCAAGACCTGAGGATCTGAAATGTGACCCCGAGCACCAGAGCATCACCTGAGAACTTGTCAGAAATGCAAATTCTGTAAGTCCCATTTCACACCTACTCATCAGAACCTCTGGGGGGTGCGCCCAGCAAGCTGTGTTGTAACCAATTCTCTAGTTGAGTCTGAGGCCTGAAGTTTGAAAACCACTGCTCTCTAGATAGAGCATTCTGTATTTCGTCTAACCAGCCAAAGGAGAATATTTTTTCTCAAATTCTTCCTAAAAACCAACCTGGGGCAAAGGTACACGTGGAAGATTAAGAAAGGTGTTTAGATCATGCAACTAACAGGAGGCACACATGGTTTCCACATCAAGAAGCCATATATGGGTCAATATGAACATCTGTTCCAAGGACTTGGACTCATTTGATGTTGGCTCATTTGGTCCTACAGTGCCCATCTTCCCTCTAACCTGACAAGCCCTGCCAGAGTCTATAGAACATGACCAGCCCCTGGTAAGAGATGATTTATTGTTACCCTATAAGGTCATTCAGTATCTAATCTCTGTGGCCAATAATCTAACTCTGATCCTGTGCCTTAACTATAGCACTTTGACTTTATTTTTGAGACCAAACCTTTTTTGTAACTCAATCCCCCCATTTTTTTTATAGCCAATGACAGATTCTTTCTCACATCATGTAGTAAGGTTTAATTGATCATGGGGCCTCAATAAATTGACCTTAAAGAATTTGAATTGCCACTTGGCCAGCCAAATTTCATCCCTGAGCACAAAAAGCCCACGGATGTGTTCTTTGGCTTGCAATGTTGATATATACGGACTCTCTTAAAAATCTAATTGTCGGTGTTTCAATATTGAAGGACCTCACATGCCAGTCTAAATCTGTCTTTATCGGAAACATCCAAAAACATGAAAATGACTGGGTCTGTGTTCCCACAGGGTAACTGTAGGCCAAGATTGAAGAGTAGCTATTAGTGTAAACTACCAATGTTAATTATCCTTTATTATCACCGTAGTGCTACATTTTCATACATCAAATAGAAAATACTTCTTGTGCCAAGCCTCTATCAAAATTAGGCAAACAAAACCTAGCCCCAAATGGCCATGTGTTTGAGAAAAAAAATTTGGTACAGTACAAATGATTCCTAACATATGGAATATGTAAGCATAGTGTCTGCTTGGAAATAATGTCACTGAAGACACTATTATGAAGAAACTTGGCCAGCATCATTCATCTGACTACACTACTTATCAGGACCCCACAGGTATTTACATTTGCAAACCCCACTCTGTGAAATAAACGTTCAACTACTGATATTTCATTAAGGCACTGGTTCTCAACACTGGCTACATGTAGTTAATCTCTGGGGGAGATTTTAACAATATTCCTGCCTGGAATCCACCCCCAGAGACTTTATTTTAATTGTTCTCTGCCATGGCCTGAATGGCAATAATTTGTAAGCACTCTAAGTAAGACACAGCTAATGTACAGCCAGGTTTGAGAATCATTTTACCGAATACAAGAGGACATGAGTTTTCAAGAGCTAGTATTGCCCTCCTTTCTCCCTCTACGTCACAGGAACTGTTCTTCACAGCTCTGTTTATAAGTAGGCTTCATTATATGTATCCAATTTCTTTTGGAAAATCTTGTGATCATGGCTTATTCTTTTTTTTTTTTTTTTTTTTTTTTTTTTTTTTGCAATTTTCTCTAACTACAAGGAGAACATGTAGGAACAGCGACTCACGTACACTAAATTTCCCCAGTCTGCATTTCAGTTGATGGTTTAATCTGCCTGTAGTGTTTGAAGGTTGACACAATGAATGTTGGACTGTCATACATAAATCTTTTAAGTGCACAGTCTCTGAAGCAAAAATGCAGATGGGAAATAGCCTTGCCTTGCTCTTTGGTATCTCTTGCCGTAAGATTCTTTGGTGAGGCATAGTTTAAAAGTGGGAAAGAAACATTTTGGCTACTGAGATCAAATCATAATCCTGCAGTCTAAATTCTGGACTGAACAGGAAATCCCTGTAGGTTTGATCGCTTTTCTCTAACATGCTGGACCATCTCTACTCTCTTACAGAAATTCTTACTAGCCAGGCAGAAAATGACTTTTTTTCAGTTTATTTTGAGAGAGAAAGAGACAGCATGAGTGGAAAAGGGGAAGAGAAGGAGAAAGAATCCCAAGCAGGCTCCACACTGTCAGCACAGAGCCCAATGCAAGTCTCGAACACATCATTCTTGAGATCATGACCCAAGCTGAAATCAAGAATTGGACTCTTGAGCAACTGAGCCACCCAGGCACCACAGCAAATGATTTTGATTGGCACCCTACAGAAAACTCCTGCCAGAATTGAATCAGAAACATCCCTATGGATGTTTTGTTTTTTAAACTTCCTGTTTCATACAATAGACACAGTCAATATAGTTTTCCTTTTTACCTCAGTTTATTCTATTAAAATCAAATTCAGGAATTATACGTAAATTCAGTATTCTAATAGATCTACACATCTGGGTTTGTAAATACAGATTTACAAACTAAATAGAGCATGAGAGCAGGGGAGGAGCACAGAGAGGGGAACAGAGTATCTGAAGCGGGTTCTGTGCTGACAACAGAGAACCTGATGCAGGGCTTAAACTCATGAACCAGGAGATCATGACCTGAGCCAAAGTCGGACACTTAACCAACTGAGCCACCCAGGTGCCCCTATATGATTTTTCTTTTAGATTTCACCTAGCAGTTTTAAATTTAGATCCTTCCATGTAAAAGATATCAGTTTTACTTATTTACCTATTCTAATTCTTTGGAAATTATCATAGTAAATTTAGTGTTTAAAAAGCATATCCAACTAAATTTCCCCCCAAAAATGCCAACCATTTATTCTCAACTATTTATATGGTCCATCTTTCCTTTGGAAGGGAGGTTGGGGGGGGGTGGGCAGCGCTGGGGAAAGGAATGTATATGTAATTAGATTTAATCAGAAGTTTCCAATTATCCAAGAACTCCTGTCTCATCTTTAATATCAATGTCATACTAAAGATCAGTTTTGGATGCATAGTCTTAAATATAAACTTTCTTTTTTCCACTACAAGTAGGTCTGTTTCTTCACCTTTGCTTTTTATTATGTAAGTTTCCTAAGAAATGCACATCCTCTTTGCAGATTTGTGTGTGATTTCATACACATCTGCTATTGTTATGAGCCGATTTTATCATTTCCAAATGAGTGCTTATACTAAGGCATTTTTTTCCTTTTTTATTCACCTATTTTGCTGAAATATTTTATTAAATTATATATGGTTAGTTTCCTGATTATTCTAATACTGATATTTTAGGATTAATATTATATTGCATTTGTCAAACCACCCAAAACCTTAATAGTAGCATGCTAAAATAATGACAAACATGCTTCCCATTTTATATAATATATAATAGAGATATTGTTAGCTAGGAAAAAATACATATTACTTTAGAATATCAACTAGGTCAAAAAAGTAACCTTATATTTTGAGTGGTTTTGTCAATTTGTATAAATGTTGATTAAATATTTTTTCCCCATGTATTGATATAACCCTATTGGTTTCCTTCCCCTGGTTTGCAATTTTGGTGTCTTGCATTAGTGAACTTACTAATACTAAATAAATTCTAGGATAAATCTGAATTTTGAGCAGGCTTATTCTTTTATCTGTATTATTTAACATTTCTATTATAGATTTTTATGTCTCAGAAATGGCAATAGCTATGTTTTAGGGTTAGAGTTTTATATGCTTTATGTGATTACCCCTTGAAAATATTTCTGACTTTTACTCATTTCAATAATTAAAGGCTTAAGTTTCAAATATATTCTAACATCCCTTCCCACAATCTATGTGAAAATTAAAGAATGTTTCTTTTAAATAATTACTTGTTTTCACACCTTGTCAGTGCACAAGTATAGAGGGTTAGTCAAGATTTCCTCAGCACGACTCCAGGAGAGCTAACAGGAAGATTAGTAAGGTTGTTTACACATCTAATTTAAACATCAATTTGTGATTACTACGTTTATCTGGTCTTCCTAACAATTCAAGCAGAATGTATTTGTCATAACTATTTAATGATTAGTTATCACTTCATTAAAATCCCCATCCTAAAAGTAGTATTTAACACCCTTAAAGGCCTTCATTTTCTTTTCCAGGACCAGTTGGAAATTGGGTAGGACTTGGTCTGGCTCAGAATGAAAATTATTTTACACTTCAGCAAACAAAGTAATGGGGGCTTTGACATAAATAGTACTGCTGTGCTCTGTAATGAAAGCTCAAACATCATGAAACCACAGAAGCACAAAACCGAGGTAACCTTTCCTAACAAGAAAAAAGACCAATGTTGCTTCAGGTTTAAAATGACCCCCAAATCTTTAGTAATACTGTGTTATGAAGCCAATTTTAATGCACTGAATTCTAGCATTGGAATTACATTTTACTCCTCCTTTAAGCAGAGAAGATCAACTGGGACTTTGATCAGCTTTCAGAACTTGCCATTGAGTAGGAACTTGTCCTTGTCTGGTCAATATTGAAGGCTGCTGCTACTTATTTTAAGGCATGCTAGGAGCCCCCTGATGAAACAGGATTTGGTGTGAGTAATCTAAACATCACTGTTCAAAACTTTTTAATCTTTCATTGTCCATTGAAGAGTGTGGCTTCTCCAGGTTGTTTGATGTGCATCCGTTTTAAAAAGGAATTAATAATCTGTCTATTGCCCATTTCCTTACAGCCATCCTATTTACGATACCTATGCTTTTGGAAGGGAGTTTCATAAATATTCTCTTATGTTATACTCATGGTAAAATTTCCCTGTATCTCATGGATGCTCTTTATACAAATAGGCTCAAACTAATATAGTAAACATTTGATTTTTTTCTAGAGAAATACAAATGCAATAGTTACTTATTTAATCCAAGTACAATGGACATGTCTCAATACAGATAATGGTGAATAGTTTTTTTTTTTAATGTTTATTTTGAAAGAGAGGGAATGAGACCCATGCACAAGGGAGGGGAAGAGAGAGAGGGAAAGAGAATCCCAAGCAGGCTACATGCTGTCAGAGCAGAGCCGGATGCAGGGCTGCATCCCAATAACCATGAGATCAAGACCTGAGCTCAAATCAAGAGTCAGAAGCTCAACCAACTGAGCCACCTGGGCACTCAAGTGAATTTGTTTCAATTACTTAGTAGACAAAAGCAAATGATCTCATCCATCACTATAATCACATATCACTCAAAAATAAAGTATTTTTGGCCAATCCAGGACAACTACGTATTTACAATGGGGGATTTCAGTTATTTTCTTGATCTTACAATTTTAGGGTAATTCTGAAATAATGTATACTTCAGTAACATGCCCCAGGAAAAACCAACTTGAATATTGAATCCAGTGATTCCATTTTCTTAGAAGGACCTACTTCCTACAAACTGTATGTTGACATGTTAATTCACAATGGGAATGCGCATTTTTATCAAAATATCATGGCATAATTGACAAAAATGACAGCAAAAAAAATTCCCTCTGTATGCTCTATATAGTCAACCCTTGAACAACATGGATTTGCAGTGCATGGTCCACTTATACGTGGCTTTTTTTTTTTTTTAAATTACAGTACACTAGAAGTGTTCTCTCTCTTTAGGGTTTTCTCAACATTTTCTTTACATTTATTGTAAGGATATAGTATTTAATACAGGTAACACACAAAATGTGTGCTATTATTTTATCAGTAGGGCTTCCAATAAACAGTTGGCTGTTAGAAGTTTTGGAGCAGTCAGAAGTTCTAGATTTTTGACTGTGCAGTGGGCCAGCAATCTAACCCCTGCATTATTCCAAGATCAACTGTTTCTATTTTTAAAAAGTCATTTGTGGGATTTTTTAATTGAATAAAGGATTTATGCTGTCCTTTAGCCCATGAACTGAATTATGAAAGAAATTTACAGTGCAGAACCATCCAGAAAGAACTTATCTTTCATAAAAGAGTGTAACATTTATGGAAGTCGATAGCAAAAATGCTTAACTGCTGATATTTGTAAACAATCAAAATAAAATATAAAATTAAAATTCTGATCTTAGGAAGCCTATCATTCAATATTTTACAGGGGAAAAAACAACAAGCCCATAGGACACAACTGTACATATGGCAATTTCTGAAATTAAGTGAGGTAAGATATGTAACGACTGGAATTCATCATAACCTATGTTATTTTCAAGTCGAGATCTTTCTCTAAATACTACAAGTCATCAAAATGAACCCATGGTAAAATAAATATGAAATACCCCATCATCTTAGTAACATTTCATAAAGGAGGATTTAATGACAGTATGTTACAATAACTTTAAACAATCTAGAGAAAGGAATGGTAGGGTAAAAACAATTCATGTAGGCAAGGTCTTTGATTATTGTAGTACAAAAATCTCAGAGGATAAGGGGACAAAGGTAAATTATTAGGCTCTCCTAGCTGAAAGAAATATGTTAATATTCAATTCCCATTACTCTAATTTCATAACCTCCAAACAAGTTTCTTAAGTATAATTTGGCCACTAGAGTAAATCTACTCACCCCCAGGGATTGTCTTTTTCAGTTAACTGATCCCGTTATTGTACTAAATGTAGCTTCCAGTGTAGTGAGTGGGCATTAAGACTTATTTATCAATCTCTTGTAACTTTGGCTAATATGAATCAATCTTTTCGGCTGTATCACCACCAGCTGAGTAGACATGCTCTGAAGATTCAAGTATAGAAAAATATGCTAAATAATACCCTACCATAATCTGGACACCAAGACTCAGCCTGAAATAGCTTAATGTTTTTATCTTTACCAGAGCCCATCAAGAGAGAACAGTTTTAAATTTGATTTGATTTAACTTGGCAATCTGCTCAACTGAGTTTTATCCTTACAAGTACTCCCTACTAAAAATTATTAGATCATTGTATAATTGTGGTGAATAAATGCACACAAACACACATACACACAAAGATAATCTACTACCATACTAATTTATTTCATGTCCTTGGAGAAATAGCTTAAAACTTGTACACAAATATAGTGAAGCCAAATTACCGATATATTTTTCTGTACATTCATCTTGGTTTTCAAGACTATGTAAGCGCTCAGATGTCAGACCTAATTTCACCAATAGAGAAACAGGGTCTACACAAACACACTTGGGTTGCAGAGAATGGATCATACTTTTAATAGGAGGTAGCAAGACCTCCACCCCTTTTTAGTTGCAAAAGCATTATCTCTTCCAGACAGTGTGGTGTTGGCAAAAGAATAGTTGGATAGATCAATGGAACTCAATAGAGAACCCAGAGGTAGACCTGAATAGTTGATATTGGACAAGAGGAAAGGCAATACAATGGAGAAAAGATGGTCTTTTTAAAAATGGTGCTCAAACTGCAATAAAAACAAAGACCTTATACCTTACATGAAAATTAACATGAATCATAGACCTTGAGGTAAAATGCAGAAGTAGGAGAGTAAGTAATATAGAATAGAATCTAGAAGGCCTTGACTGTGGTGATGACCTTTTGATACAACACCAAAGACATGATCCACTAAAGAAATAATTGATTAGCTAGGCTTCATTAAAATTAAAAACTTCTGTTATGTTAAATACACTGCCAAGGGAAGGAAAAGGCAAACCACAGACTGGGATAAAGTATTTGCAGAAGACCAATCTGATTAAAGGGCTATCATCCAAAATATACTAAGAACCCTTAATATTTTTACAGTAAAAAAAAAAAAAATGAAAAAAATGAGCTGAAGATCTGAACAGTATCTCATCAAAGGAGGTGTATCAATGACACATGTATGAAAAGATGTTCCACATTATATGTCAACAGGCAATTGCAAATTAAAACAATGAGATACCCCACCATTAGAATGGTCCAAATCCCAGACCTGGACAACAGGACATGTCGGCGAGGGTGTGGGCCAACAAGAATTCTCATTCACTCTTGGTAGAAATGCAGAACTGTAGAGCTACTTTGGAAGACAGTTTGGTAGTTTCCTATAAAATCAGGTAACTCTTCTATAACCCAGCAATTGTGCTCCTTGGTACTACCCAAGGCAGTTTAAAACATGCCACACAAAAACTTGCACACTTTTATAACTGCTTTATTCCTAATTGCTAACAGTTGGAAGCCCAAGATGACTTTCAGTAAGTCAATAGGTAAACTGTGGTACATCCATACAATGGATTATGCAGCAGGAAAGAAAAAAGCTATCATATCACGAGAAGATCTGGAGGACACATAAGTGCATATTACTAAGTGAAAGAAGCCCATCTGAGAAGACTGAATACTGTACGATTCCCACTACAGGGGATCCTGAAGAAGGCAAAACTGTGGAGACAGTATGACATATAATCAGTGGTTGCCAGGAGTTAGAGAAAAATGACCAGGTGGAGCACAAAGAATTTTGGAGGCAGTGAAACTATCTTGGACAATACTCAAATGGTGGATATGTATCTTTATAAATCTGTCCAAACCTAAAGAGTGTAATGACACCAAGAGTGGACTGAAATTTAAATTATGGACTTAGAGTGTTACAGAACCTGGTCTGGATAACCCGGCAGAAGAACCAAGCAGCACTCGGAGATCTTGGAAGGCAGGTGGTTTATTTTACACCGGTGGGCTCAGAGATCATTCTCTAGAGGTCTGCGACCCAAGCCTAAGCAGAGGGGATGATTTATAGTCTGTTACTTCCACATCCCACATTAGTAATAATTTGGCCTGCACAGCAAGCAATGTGGGAAGAAAAACCTGGATGGGGAGTCCTCAGGCAGGGATTGGAATTCCCCTAACAGTCTTAACAGATTTTTCCCTATCTAGAGTAACTGATGTGTCCATGTAGGGTCATTGATTTTAACAAATGTGGGTTGTGTGTGCATGTTGATGGCAAGGGGGCACACACGTGTCAGAGTAGAAGGTTTATAGGAATATGGCAACTTCAACAATTTCTATTCAACTTTGCCATCACCTAAAACTGCTCTTAAAAAGAAAGTATCAATTTATATAATCTAAGTTATTGCTTACTGATATGACTACCCAACCCAAATCTAGTACTTTAATAGCTTTAAAAGGATGAACTGATATTTGATAGCTGGTTCTTAATTTCTAAATAAGAGGATTCTTTAGATAGGTAATCTATCACAGGATGTTAGAAAAAGTAGAACATAGCACTTTCATTAAGATACTATTCACGCTGCTCTTTAAGGGTATATAATTAAAATAGGATTGTTTCCCCAAGTAAATATACTATGATGTCTGAAACACGTGCCCTACAGGATCTTGATATGCCTACTCTTGATTTACCACATGTGGGAAATCTGAGTTATTTAACTCTGCTAATTATTTTTTTCCTGTTGCTAAGATAACCTGATATCTAGATACAGTCACTAGCTCATTTCTACTGGCTTTCCTCTAAACAGAAGGATCACTGGACCCATTAAACTTTCAACAATGCTAAGTCCCATCTGGCCAGAAGGATCTTTTGTTTCCTCACTACTTAAAAATATTCAAAATCTTTTGCTTTTCTTTTTCATCATACAACTTTGTTTTTCTGCTGTAAATACTGGAAGAATATAAAGAATATAATGAAGATTAAAAAAAAGATCAGTGATAAACCAGACCTCCCCAGGCAGCCACAGTTAACATTTTAGAAGTTTTGCTTAGAATTTTTATGGGTTTTCATAATTTAAAAAAATATCATATCCCTGACTTCCCATCTTGTTTTTTATTTAACCAGTTCCCTGTTGCCAGGCAATCTGATGTTGTAATGAACACCTTCTCATAGTAAAGCCTGATTCCATTTTAAGTACCCCATACAGGTGCTTCTCTCAGTACCATATTGGTCTCAAAGATAATTCTAAAATACCTGTGAAAGACAGGCCATTAACACCATTATGTTATCCTTTATCACATAAAAATGTCACCCATACCTGGATCCTTTTTAGCAAACATAGCAAACATTTTCCCACATTTTCATGCCTCCTTTACTATTCATTCGTCTTTCTGCTCCCTTCCCTTTCAGTATCTAGTTGTCATTTTCTTTTATTCTCTGGTTTCAGCTACAGTCCACACTACTTAAGTTCTTTTAAAATTACAAAGAATTATTTGCCCCTATATCCTACCCTAATAAGCCCTGATGAGCAGAAAGAAGGGGGAGATCTCATGTGGGTTGTTACCATGGGGGAAGATCAGAGCTGAAGCACACCAGGCCCATCACTGCACAGACAGCACAGCACATATCATAATCCATGTGTTCCAATGGCTGGAAAGTGAGGCCTTAGGTTACAGTGAACGGATCATACAAATGGAAGAACACGAAAGCCTCCGTCGTTTGAAGACTTCTCAGATTTGGGGGCTCCCGGGATGCCTTAGGGAATCCTGTCCATTTGTCAGAGTCAGAGGTTTTGAGGGATTCAACCTGTTTTTTCCTTCAGGCACAAAGTGCTCTCTACTTGTGGAGACAAGACAAATAGGTCTCAAGGTTCAGGAAATGGCATGGAGGTGTGGGGAAGAAAAGAGCTTTGAGCCAAGTGTTTGTGAATGCTGTCAGGCTATGCTGCTGAGGAGGTGTTGGACCTTGCACAGTTCCTTAGCTGCTCTAAGTCTTGATGTTTCTCTCCTGGATAATAACTCCAAAAGCTGTGGCAATGTGCGTGAAGCATGCAGCAGTATCCCTGACATACGGCAGGTGTTCAAGCAGCATTGGTTTCCTTCCCTGCCTCCAGACCACCTCTACTTTCTCCATCTGTCCCATTGCTCCTCTCGACTCCGGGAAGAGGGAGATCAATGGGACCCTGGATTCTTTCTAGGTTGTCCAACCCACTGCAGGAAGTGAAATCAGAAATATACACAGAAATATGGTGTTCATTTGTGACTTATGAGTTATGCAATACAACTGTTCGGCCTATCTTACTCAAAGCCAATTACTGCTTTGATCAAGGCTGGTGTTGGGAGAAGCCACTTAACCGACTAAGCCACCCAGGCGCCCCAGGAAGGGCCTTTATCAAATTCCATGCATGTGAAACCGAGGAAATTTCCTAAAACATGCAAAATTACCTTCCCACTCTGTCCAGACCTCTGCTTTCCTCACCTGCCATTGATTTTACAGCTTCTGCCCTAAATTCCCAACTACAATTTTAAGATCATCAAATCCAGTTAGGCCTGCAGCTGTTGGAGTAGTCACATGAACCTGTCCAGCTCATTTATTAAAATCAATTTAAGAAAAATATAGTTTAAGATGATTCTGTAAGAAATTAAAGGCATTCAATTAACTAAAACAGGCTATTATCCAGCAATGTTTTAAAATGCAATCTGCCTTTCCTTATTAATTTAGTTTCGTGAAAATTGGAATTTATTTTGCTAATTTACAAGAAAAACTCTGCCCTTCTATTGACATTCGTATCATAGTTTTATCTGTTTCAGTAAAAAACATCTTCTGAGAAAGTATTTGGTCTCTCGTTTTGTTTGGTCATAGACCTTCTCATTCTCCTATGGATCCTCAATACAACCTAACCAACAAACTCCAAGTATAAAAACAATATTAGCCTAGTTCTAGTTTACCTCAATAGTTCAATGCACATCAGTGTTTGCCATAGAACTTTGAGTACCTAAGTGGAGTCTCCTCTGCCACCTTGGTTGAGAGATGACCAAACGAGCCTGTGAATAGTTTATTGAAATATTCAATGAACAAAGAGGATCATTAGGTGTCAAGTGTGGTAACTTACAAGTGTTCTCCTGATAGTTACACTTAGCTCTCGATCTTTTTTCACTTTTGGATTCTTCTGTTGAAAACCACACAACCAACAGACACTCTCCAAAACATGCCCATTAATTCACTCTCCTTCTGCCTTTTAGTTCCTGTCCTTGTATTTCAACCATATGGTAGGAAGAATAATGGCCTCCCAAAGAGGTCTCAGGCCTAATCCTTGGAAGCTGTGACTGGGTTACCTTACATGACAGAGGGAACCCTGCAGATGTGATTAAGGTTGAGTACCTTGAGGAAGGATTATCCAGAATTCAGGGGAGTCTAACCTGATCACATGAGTCCTTGAAAGAAGCTTTCTGGCTGAGTTAAGAACCAGAGAGAGGTAACAGAGAGATACAGCCTTGCTGTCTTTGAAGACAGAGGAAGGCAGGCAGGCATGGGCCAAGGGAAGCAGGGTAGACCTTTAGAAACTGAAAAACAGAAGGAAAGAGATTCCCCCCACAGCAGAGGCTCCAAAAGGGGCCACCACCTTGTTGACACTAGTTTCACCCCTCCTGAGGCCCACATCAGACTTCTGACCTACAGAAGCCTGAAATAACATTTTTACTATTTTGGGCCACTAAAGTTGTGGCAATTTATGACAGCTATAGAAAGCTGATACAACCCACAAGAATTAGTCACATTTTCAAAGGAGAAAATCCTGTGGGTCAAGTGACTGCCAGGCTTTTCAGAGGAGTCGGGTCATCCATAGGATTACAATCATCTTTTTAAGGTTTTTTGTTGTTATTGTTTGTTTGCTTTCTATTAGGACAACCTGCACATACACTGAATCCTTAACTTGAGGTATTTAAGATTTTGAGGTTACACAGGAGACCTATTCCCAGTGCTTTTTGGTTTATGTACTTTTATTTTGCTCTCCACCACCTCTGCCAGATGTTAAGGATGTACTCTCATGATCAGAATGTAGTTCTGACCTGTCATATGTTTTCACTGCAAAACACATGTGAAAATCACGAGTAAAGGCTCAGAAACAAATGCGTGAAAGAGACAGTACTTTCTAGCCAAAGAGAAATAACTATTTTGGTCAGAAAGATAATGTCTTGTGAAGTAACAGGTGATGACTAATAAAAACAATCTTTGTGTTTTCTATAGGACCAAGAAGATAAATTATTCAAAATATAAATAACCCTGTCATTTCAATTATATTTACCTTTCTGAAATGCATTTCTCATTCATTCTTGTGCCTAATGAAATGTTATTTTTTAGTATTCCAAAGTTACCAAACATAACATTGCTTATATTAAGTCTGGGCCCATCTGTGACCAAATTCTTGAAACACATAAGATATCATTTAAATACATTCTGGAAAAACTACAGGCAGAATGTTGGCCTCCAACATTTAGAAAAGATTGGGAAGAACCAAAATATCATCAGTGATGTCTATTATATAGATTCTGTAATAATTCAGCAATGTGTTTGCTAATTATTGAATTCCAAGCTATGAAAAAGTAGTCAGATGAGAGGCTTTAAAAAAATAAAACAGGGGCGCCTGGGTGGCGCTGTCGGTTAAGCATCCGACTTCAGCCAGGTCACGATCTCGCGGTCCGGGAGTTCGAGCTCCACGTCAGGCTCTGGGCTGATGGCTCAGAGCCTGGAGCCTGTTTCCGATTCTGTGTCTCCCTCTCTCTCTGCCCCTCCCCCGTTCATGCTCTGTCTCTCTGTCCCAAAAATAAATAAATGTTGAAAAAAAAATTAAAAAAAAAAAATAAAATAAATAAAACATTATGTAATTGGGACTTAGCTCCAAATATAATCACGTTCCATTAATATATCATTTTTCCTAACTACAATGACATCTCCTTTAAAAATCTAAAATTCTGGGGCACCTGGGTGACTCAGTAGGTTAAGCATCTGGCTCTTGACTTCAGCTCAGGTCACGATCACACAGTTCATGGGTTCGAGCTCCACATCAGGCTGTGTACTGGTAGTGTAGAGCCTGCTTTGGATTCCATGTCTCCAACTCTCTCTCCTCCCCTCTCCTACTTGTGCCCTTTGCCGCTCTCAAAAATAAATAAGCTTTAAAAAAAAAATTCTAATATTCTCACTTGTTATAAATTTGGACAGGACTGACACAGCCCTTCCTTGATCAAGTTCTATTACATTTATTTCAAGAACATCTGCACAGTCACGTTTGTTTTTTAGTAACAGTTCACAACATATACACCTCTCTTTCAACACATTAGTATTTCAGAGCATCTTCCTCACTAAGTAATGTTCTAAGAAAGAAAAGATCATCTGTTAGAATGGCAGTCATTGAGAACTAATTACCAGTCATGACTAGCTCTAATGCTAGGCACCAACAGAACTTTTCTCAGCTACACTGTCCTTTACCTTTAATTCCCTCACCTCTAAAATAAGAATCATAGAAAGTTAGAGTTAGAAGGAACATTAAAACGGATTTTTCTTGACTCTTTATTTTTTTTTATTAATTTTTTTTCAACGTTTATTTATTTTGGGGACAGAGAGAGACAGAGCATGAACGGGGGAGGGGCAGAGAGAGAGGGAGACACAGAATCGGAAACAGGCTCCAGGCTCTGAGCCATCAGCCCAGAGCCCGACGCGGGGCTCGAACTCACGGAGCGCGAGATCGTGACCTGGCTGAAGTCGGACGCTTAACCGACTGCGCCACCCAGGCGCCCCCATTGACTCTTTAATTGTAGTTGACACACAAGGTAACGTTCGTTTCAGCTGTACAACATAGCAATTCACTTTTCCCTAAGTTATGCCATGCTCACTGCAAGTGTAGTTACCATCTATCATATGGCACTACCACCATACCAATGACTCCAGTCTATTTTCGATTTTTAGTATGTTGACCTATTATTGAAGCAAAATAAGCTTTATTTATTTAAAGTATGTAATTTCACTAGTTTTGACATTTGAAACCATCACCATAATCAAAATAATGAACATTGTCTCCTAAAGTTTCCCCCCTGCCCCTTTGGTAATCTTCCCTAGGTGCCCCCCAGCAACCACTGAACTGCTTTCCACCTTTCATCTGAGTAGTATTCAAGTTTTTGTGTTTTGTTTTGTTTTGTTATTGCCCATGTAGTAAACTTAGTGGGTCAATTAGAGTGGGATTCATAATCCTCTCTATAACCAAGTACTACATGTACTTGACAACCTATTAGTACATTAACATTACTACTTAAAAATGTTAATCTCAGCCTCAGATATCCCATTAACTTTGGCAATAAGCAAATGGCTCTTAGGAGTCCGTTCAACTGGGGACTTAAATGCATGAAATGGAAAGGAAATTTTGAGCAGGTAAGGGTTCAAATTCCCTTGTGCCACCATTGTTCATCCCTGAGACATCTGAAAGAGAGCAATTATAAAATCCAATACATGAGAAGACTTTGGGTTTTGTACTTATTTTAAGGATTGCACTACTGTAATTAAAACATGATCAAAGAGCATTTGCTTCCAATAAAGCTTCAGAAGGGTAAGGACTCAGGTGAGGAGGAAGGTGGGGATCTTCTGCACCACAGCCATCTTACAAGATACTATCTTCCCTCAAGTGTGAAAGATCCACTAAAAATAGCAGGATATAGCAAAGCTAAGCCTAGAATTATGTTTCCTCCAATTCTGATATTGCAAGCATGTTTGCAATATTAATATTTCCAATGGTCCAAGCCCTCAGTGAGCAAATGCTCATGTAACAATTTTCTGCTTATCAAAAGGGTCTCCACTACCAGACCAGAGCAACACAGATTCACATAGAAATCAGAGAACACCAGTGTTGCTCAGCAATGTGAGAAAAATAATTATCTTCTATCATTATCTTATATACACGTAATCACTGGTCTTTCCATCACCCCTGCCACTAAAATCCAACCCTGGTTATTCCTCCTGTCTCCTTTGCAGGTTTAACTTCTTCAATCCACTGTGTAAATGCTGAAAATTCTCTTGGCTCAGCAGTCAGCCCTCTTCATCCCCCCTTCCTGCTCTGACAACCTCATCCACTCTCATATGCCTTTAATTGCCACTTCGACATGATGACTCACACCTCCAGCCCAGACCTTCCCTCCTAGCTCTAGAGGTACATAGTCACCTACTTGAAAAATCCTACTGAGGGTTCCAAAGCCATCTGAAAATCAACATGCCAAAAATAAACTTTTGATCTTCTTTTTCCCCATAAAGATTCTCTTCCATAATTCCCTGTCTCGGTGAGTGATTCATCCAGCCACTTATGCATAGGAGCCATCCTTGACATTTCCCTCCCCTTTATGCCCCTCCCATTTTAAGGCATCATAATTTCTTATGGTCTTTACTCTCTAAACAAAACTTTCCTCTCAAATTGGTCCCTTTCTATCCATTTCTACTGATTTTGTCCTCATCCAAGTTGCCATCACAGACAACTACGTAACTCCTTAGCAAGTCAACCCATACCTTCCCAGCGTGCTCGTATTCTCTGCAATGCAGCCAGAGGGATCTTTCCAAACACAAACCATCCCCTCTTGCCCTCAGCATGTGAAATACATTCACCAACATCTTTTATTCTACCTACTGTCTCTTTCATCTATCCACCTTGCCCCAATCCCAAAGCCACTGAACTAGACCCTGACATATCTTATCTCTTGCCTAGATTACCAACTTCTTTGAAACTGGAGTCTATATTCAGTCGTTACCTCGCTTAGAAGTACAAACTGATCATTCTAAAGCAAAATATTATACCGCTCTCATTTAACTACATAGTTGAAATCCTACAAATAGAAAAACCAGCAACATAATATACATAAATGTCACTTCCATCTTATGAGACATTCATAGGAGACCTCCCCATTTTTAGAATAAAAACAAATGGTTAATATTTTGGGCATTTTCTAAACAAGAGGTCAGGTACATTACATACATGTTTCATAGACTAAATGACAATAGTTACCATCAAAAGAACTTCCTGGTAAATACAATCTCCCAGAAATGGGAGATTAAATGTGCCTAAGAGCTGCTGAGGGATCTGAGCAGGGACTCTCCTCTATAAAGAGCAAAGTTTTCAGAAAATGTTGAACAGCTAATTTATGCACATTCACATTTATTTGGTAAGCAACTTTTAGCACACACAGACTTAGAAAAATTGGTCCTTTTTTATTCTCAAGGTGTTCATTATCTAGTTGAGGAGACGTGCCTAATAGGAGAAAAATTTTAAAGCATGTAACCAGAAGGTATCACTTAAGAAAAAAATGACAAGTGTCAGAATAGAGATTGATAGGTGCATAAAAGCTTTATAGAAAGTAACCGAAGCAGAAGAATTACATTTTATAAGTTGTAGGCAAAGTAGCCAATGGGTTGGGGCAGAAACTGACTTAAAGTTTTTATGAAATAAATTTTGGTTGAATAGACAACTTGAATTATTTTGTGATTCTAAGGATTAATGGTGTGCCAGTATATCTGACCAAGTTTGAGACTCCATTATATGTTTAGCAGTGACCTTAACTCCTTCGGTATCATACATTATTATAGTCAAGAAGTCATTCATTTCATAAGCCATCTTAGAGGTCATGAGACACCATTCTGACGTGTTAAATAAATGTTGACATGGAAATTTTGCATAGGTAATTCACATGTGAACCAACCACCCAGTGGCTCACCCAATCAGAGAATAGTAACATAGTTGGGATAAAATATTGTTACATTGAACTGAATTATCTACATTGAACTGTTTCTTGTAGGATTGCAATAAATTCCCTTCAATAAAAATCCATTAAGCACTTTCCTATGTAACTAGCTATTCAAACTGATATAATATCCCAGAAATGGTAGCTTAGCCAGTCATAATGTCCCAGGTTATAGCAGAGTTAGACTATGCCATCATGTTCCATGTGATTGAGGTGGTTACCAGGAAAACGTCAAGTCCTATCTCATGAACTTTTGGGGAGCAAAGATGAGTCAGCTTTTTCCAACTTAAATCTTACAGAGTCAGTAGAGAGTATTAAAGAGATAAACTACATTAGACAGACATGTAGCCCAGGATTTCGTGTAAAAGTACCATATCCACCAGCTAATTTTTTTTTTTTTTTTTTTTTTTTTTTTTTTGGTTTGGCTAATCTCAGTTGATCTCTAAGTTCTGATGTATTTGCAATGGGAGTTGCACAGGTAAGCAGTTCTCCCCAAATGCCATCATTTCCAAAGTAAAACTCTGGTCTCAGGTAAACTATAAATACACTGACTTGATATAAAGAAGTGGTTATTTCAAGTTACATGTGAGATAGTTCAGCTATTAAAATGCTTGTCAACAAAAGCCACTTTCATTCACCTTTTTTTGCATTAGTTCTAAATCTTTTTTGCCTTTTGTAATGAGAAAGGTGATACATTCTAAATGTTAAGATTTGGCTGGTGTATTAAAAATTTTTTTTTTTTTTTTTTTTTAGCATTTAGGAACACAAGCAGCTCTTTTTTCTCCTGTTCACGTCAAGCTAATTTGTCCTGTCTTCACATCCTGGACATTTAGACACAGTGTGGTCTCTGTTCTTCAGAGACACCATTTCATTAGCCTCTGGGTCTTACAGCACAATTAGGTCATAAGTCCTGAAAATGAGCTGCATTTCAAGTAGAAGAGCTTAAGTCTCAGGTATACCAGCTGCCCCACACTTAACTTACCCAGGAACCACTAACCCCAATAGCACTCCTTTCTTGCTACCGACTCTTGATTGACACTCTACGTAACAATATCACATACATTATTCTATTTGATTCTCAGATTATACTTTGAAAGCACTATTACTATCTCCATTTTTGCAGATGACAAAACTTACACGAATTCTACCCAAGCTTACCAAACTAGGAAAGGCTTTACTAAATGCAGTTCATTGTCTGCACCCTTCTCCACCCAAAACTGCTAAATGGATTAGACATATACATTTGAGCCTTAACCAACAACCCAGAAGATGGTCTTGAGAATGTAAATGAACATACACAGACTAGTGTCAGTTGGATGCAAACATTAGAAATGGAAATCCACACTATGGTCTGATGGACCAAGAAATGATTTATCTAAACCATATCCATTGTGAGCAAACCGAAGAAACGCGTTAAAGACCTAAAACTAAGTTGATACACTAAGATTAGAGAGAATATAATACACAGGGAACCTAGAAAATACACATGCAGCCTAGAAAAGAGGATCTCATAGCTCGTCTTCCAGTTCTTATCCCCACGAGGCCTGATTACACTTCCTGGTCTTGTATGACAATTCAGTTGACTACTGAAGACTTAGAATAAATCCGTTTGCTTAGGCTAGTCTGAGTGGGCTCTGTCACAACCAAAACTGCCTTGACTAAAAAACAGTGGTAGAGACCTGACTTGAATCAAGATGCTCTTTATTCCCAATGTTCTTTGTCGTGCATACAATTGTAAATTTTTTTCCTTAAGCAATTCATTTGCTTGACACTTTACCTGTGCGTCAATGTGTTCCCTAGTAGGACTTTCTACTCTCTGTATAGATTTATTGTTACTTTGCAAATGTAATAGAGTTGTTATATATGGAAATCATTAGGAAAATTGGGAATTAAAAAGAAATACATAAAGGGATTAGAAACCCTAGGTCTCTTGAGGGCGTGATACAAGATTATCAGTGTTTTCTGTAACTAAAAAAAGGCAAACACTTCTCTAGCCCAAAATACTAAAATAGCCTCTTACAGGAGTGTGAAACAAGATCAGTGTCAACAGAAGCCAACTTCTACATTTGAAGCCAGTGTGTAAGAAAATGTGCTCACAGGTCTTCAGTCTCCACACATCATCTTTGAAGGCATCTGGCGCTTCTGTGACCTTTTTTCACATACATGTTTGTATGTATGTGGATGATTCACAAACATCCTCTCAACTGCCTTGTAATCAAAGTGTTCCCCCATTTCATAGGTGAGGAAATCGAGACTGTCAAGTCTCCTATTTTAAGTTCTAAAACTAAGAACTGAAGGGATCATCATGTAAGTCCAAATCCAGTTTTGCCTATAGGTGACCAAAAAAGACATTTTCAACAACTTCTTTTCACAAAGTATATATGTTTGTTAATGAGTGAAGGAATTGCTTAGGCAGAAGTCAACAATCAGAGCAATAACCTCAACACCAACTTCCCTTCTTTGTTCTCAAAAGATGCTGGCCATACTGTCCTTAATTCTCTCAGGTTTTAAAGTCTTAAAATTCAAGCCCTGAGAATACTTCCCTTAAAGTTGGTGGACAAGAGCAACATGTCTTGACTGAATCAAATAATGTTGTCTTAATAAAATAGATGCTTAACAACCATAATGTTTATTTATAACATGTCAGGAGCAATCATGAAACTTCAAACCTGACCAGCTAGGAATCCATTTCATGCCACATTTCCCTTTTACAGCTATAGAAACTAAGGCTTTTCCAAGGGACTGGCAGTTTAGCAATGCTGATCAGGGATTCCTTGCATTAGGATTCTTTACTTCTATCTCTTGGATTGCAGAGAATACCTATTTCACTCATCTTTGTATCTACAGCATCCTACACTTCCCTGGTTCAGCAGGAGCATGCTGTATTGGTTGAATGAGTCAAGAACTCAAAAAATGAACTTAAACTTTTAAGGCATGAACTGCAAGTAAATGATTGCTGTTTGAATGAAGAGGCTTTTGAATAGGAAAGATCAACAGGAGAGACTGGAGAAAGCTGTAGCTTCCTCAGGCCCAGAAGTACCTTCCTATTCTCAGTAACTCTGAGGCCCGGGAATGAAGGAGGGTCCCTTCTCATGACCTTCTCTGAACCAGAAGACAAAACAGGACCAATGTCCCTGCTGTGACTCCCAGGCCCTGGTTCTCTGAAGTCCTCACTCCAGGACCAAAACACACGGGTTATGAATTCACCTGGCATGACAACATCAGAATTCTGTCCCTACATAAGAGTCCATGAACTATTCCTGTGATTTGCACGGCCTCTTCTCTTACAGAAAATGTTCCTCAGGTATAGATCCAAGTTTACCCTTGGACTGGCTGGTAGGACCCGCTGTTTGGAATTATGCTGCTTTTCTGCCCTCCTTGGACTATGGCGTCTGCTTTCTTCTGGTATTGAGGCTGAATGCCTTCTCTTCACTAGAGAGATGCTAATAAGATTTGGTATCAAGTTAGGATTTTGTTCATATGTTATAAGGGCCAGAAGATCACTGAATGGAAGTGAACCACAGAGCACAACAGACAGCCATCCAATGATGGGACTTCTGGGGAGGCGGAAGAACCTAGCATCCTGCTGTAGGCTCATCAGCCACACCATACGCTCTTTGTCTCCCCAGCTAATGCACCCTGCAGCAGAGACCAGGGCTTTAGAGGGATAGGCAAGTATTCTATCTCCAATAAGAGTCACACTGGCTGCATTTGAGACAAAATTGAGAAGATAAATACAAAACATGAGATTAACAATACAACCATATGGAACAGCATGAACAAATCCCCTACTGGCTGGCTTTCAAACCCTAAATGATACGCTACAATGAATGAGCCACTGTTTTGAGTCATTTACTACAGTCTGGTTTTTAATTCTGTGCATCTGGAATAAAACACACTCCTCTTAGGTCATTCAACCCTGCTTTCATCTCTCCCCACCACCTCTGAATTCCCTTCAGAAGTTAAGTTTGCTTCTCAAACAACCTGTGCCTACTAGCACTTTTCTGGGAGGTTCTGTCCATGTTTTAAAAATGTTGTAATGTATTAATCATTATACCTTTCCTACTTCCAAAAGGGATATAAGGGGAATTGGCTCCTGAGTATCAGCTATGTGTGATATTTCACAGTAAGTAGCACAACATGAACTCAGCCCTTCACGTAACCATTTCTCCTGCCCTGAAGCCTTGCCCTAAAGCTGCACCACAGCACCGCTGGGCTCAATGCATTTGGGAAATGATGAGCCTCTGGCTCTCAAAAGAAGGATGGGTACAGAGGGCATCAGCCAAAGTAAAGATCTGTTTTTATGAGGGGAAAACAAAAAGACTCCAGTGAGCAGCCAAACAGTCCCCAGTCCCCTGTCTGTATTCTCTGGTTTCTTTCATCTTTGCTTCATCCCTAGGAGTTCAATCTGTGCCAAGTCTGACTAAGGTGTCCTACTAAGACACTCCCTATTCCATCCCATTTCTCTCCCAGCTTCTCCTGGCCTAAACCATGGGGTAAAATGGCCCAAAGCTAAACATGTGACCGAAGTGGGGTGTCTGAAATTCTGAGCCTAAGAGGAAGTGTTCTTGTCTAATTTGGTAATACCCGGGAAGTAATTAACCCCAAGACTTAACACCGCCTGTCACTCCCCTCTCTCTAGGTGACTGCCACCAGGTCTCGTAAGCAGGCTTCAATCCTTTCACGATTGCTATTGGAAAAGAATGGGATCAACTAATTAAGGATTCAGTTCCAGAGAAATTCGAAAGATTTCTAAAAACAGAAAAATAGTTATGGGTCAAGTCCCCATGTTCAAGCAATTAGTTTTCAACTCTCATTTAATACTTCTTTGGCAAGTATGGATCATTGCTATAGGTTGAAATCTGCTCTTCATAAAAGCATCCCGGCATTCTACCAAAGTGTCCTTTTTGTTTTGTTTTGTCTCCCAATTCTGAAGAAAGCCTTAGTGGAAAGTAGTCTGGAATACTGATTTGCACACCAGCATCTATTCCTAGCCTGGTAGGACAAGTCATTTGAGATCTTTTGGTAGAGTGCCTCATCTTTTCAAAGCATACAGTAACACTCATTATAACACTATAGCTTGTCATAATAAATTCCTATCTATGATCGTGTATATGAAGCTGCTTTCAAAATACAAAGGATTATTCAGTTGATTTCTTTTTACTAGGTCTCCAGTATTACATTACATCAACACATCTCATTTGTATCTTAACTGCTACCTTCACTGTCATGCAAAGAAATGCATCCCTATCGCCAAGCCCCAGAGATTAACACCTTCCACACTCACCTATGAACAACCCTGAATTCTAGCAACTATATTTTGTACAATTACATTTGCTCATGTGATCCTGAGCATACGGTAGACAGAATACAGTTTTAATTATGTGATAACTCTTCAACATTTCAATTGATGAGGAAGAGCTGTGTATGGAGTATCCCAAAGCCATATAACTGAGCTGAGCCTCGAGGATATACCCAAGGGCTCCAAGAAGCCAAGAAGATGCAGCTTCCACTATAGAATCTCTACAGGTTTTATAAACTGGAGATTGAAATGAAACTGAAAAATGGTAAAAGGGGGCAAGAATTTAAGAGAGGCGTTGAAAACCGTTTCCACAGATAATCAAAGTGATATGCAATCATAAAGACAAATCAATATGCTTCTTAGGTATCTTCCACCAAACCGTTTATTACCTCAATTCTCTATATTCTTCCTGCATTTTTTCCTGGGGAAAAGTTACGTGCATGACTCAGGAATTTGGGGAGTAGGGCGCAGGGGGGAGGCAGTGAATGGTCTTCCACCAAGGCAAAAACATGTTTTTTATGATTCCTGAATTCTATCAAAGGAACATTCCCGAGCACCTGGTGTGTGCTGAGCATCCAATAACTCAAACACAAGTACTACAACTTTTGTACCAAAAAATATAGTAAGTTTCTTGGAAGCATCACATGGAGTTTTAATTGGATGGTGTTGTGGGTTCTAAGTTGGCAGACAAGGAAAGAAAAAAAAAAAAAAAGGAGTGCGCAAAAAAGTACCCAAATTTAGAAAGACAATAGGAGAGCGCCAACCGTACAGAAGCCACAGCCCAGTAGAAGCTGTGGCCTGTTCCCAGCACAGCACTTACACATTCCTCATGCACAGGCCTGGCACACCCTTCATGCAAGCCACACCCATGTTTGTGAGATGGCACACAGGAACGTCTCACTAACGTTGGCTAATTAGATCCATAATTGCAGTCTAAATTTGTGGAAAACAAAATTGCAGATTTTTTTATATTATATAGTTTAATTACTTTTAAGAACATACAGTAACTCAGGCTAACAAAAGGTTTTCAGTTTGGTGTGGGACTACTTTAATGAGGAAGAAAAAACCCTTTATAATCATGGTCTTAATTCATACATAAATGGCATTGCCAAAATTTAGTATCTCCTATTAATCAGTTGTACTAAAAGGATAACAGTATTATTTATTGAATGCCAACTGGGTATTATACTCATGATCACAATATCCCTGAAAGGTCACCATTTAGTATTGCATATTTTTGCTAACACTGAGGGGGAAAAAATCCTCAGTTTGGTGTAGTATAGCATGGAGGACATTTCTGATTTCTGCATCACATAAGTAACAAAGTGACTGGGATCTCAAAAGCTAACGCTAAAGGTATGTGCTAAAGGTGGTAGTGGAGACAAGAATGTGGAGGGGAAGTGTAAGAAGAAGGAAAACTATCCCAATAATTGATCCATCCAAAGAGGCTAAAGGTTGGTGACACTGTTATGTTGGGCATTGCACACTATGGAGGACAACATCCAGGTTGTAATCTTGGCAAAGGACACTCACTGGAAGGATACAGTACATTGTCTTTGAGGCCTAAGATTCTGTCCTAAAAGAGATGGTTGGAATCTCAGCAGAAGGCAGCAGGATAGACACTAGGGTACCAGGTGACAGGGACAAAGACACAAACATGTTGGAATCAAAGCCTATAAAACATCAATGAGGAACCAGAGTCTTTCTGCATAGGGCCCTTACAGCATCAGGTGTGGCAGGATCAGACAGAGTAACAACCCTGTCCTAGATTAAGTCACCATTTTTCTTAAAGGACTTGCCCAAGAATTAGGATAAAGGCTTTGTCTATCTTTAAATGGCTATGAGATCTTGGACAATTTGCTTAAACTCCAGGGATTTGCCTATAAAATTGAGATTAGAATTCTGAGGTAGTGTGTATAGTTTCATGTGATTTAACAAAAAAAATTGTTTGTAAGATTTTGAAAATAATCCTAAATGAGAATTATAACCCAATCAAATCGTTTCTAGATTAGGTTAAACATTCAGATGAACTTACAAAATTTTATTACACACAGAAACTCATGGTTATATTTTAAGCTCTTACAACGTTTGTCTGAGATACCAAAATATACCTTTTATTAATGTTCACATTTTGCCTAATGCCCTTCACATTTAGATAATAATGTATACTTTTAACAAATATGACTAATATCTGAAATGCTAATAGTGTTACTGCACAGAGCTGCTACAATTCTCTACTAAACTCTATACAGCAAGCGTGGAGGGAAACAATCTCACAAGATTGTTTCCTAGGCATACTTTATATTTCTGATATTTGTATTTTAAAATAGTCAAAATCATGGTAAATATACTAAGTATTTCCATGGGTTATTGTTTAGCATTTTTAAGAAACTGACAGGATATGGTCAGGGAATAGAAAACACTGGTTAATTGAATATAGCTGTCAAATAACCTATCTGGATAACTGACCATCTCTCACCATGAGAGCTATACTATGCATATTCAAATCTGGGAAAATTAAAAAAGATACTTAAGAGAAATCAAGGAATCAATCCCATTTACAATTGCACCAAAACCACAAAATACCTAGGTATAAACCTAGCCAGAGGCAAAGGATCCTTAGGCTGGAAACTATAGAAAGCTTATGAAAGAAATTTAAGACAAAAGAAATGGAAAGACATTCCATGCTGATGGATTGGAAGAACAAATATCGTTAAAATGTCAAACTACCCAAAGCAATCTACACATTCGATGCAATCCCTATCAAAATAACACCAGCATTCTTCCCAGAGCCAGAACAATCCTAAGATTTGTATGGAGCCTGAAATGACCCTGAATAGCCAAAGCAATCCTGAAAAAGAAAACCAAAGCCGGAGGCATCACAACCCCAGACTTCAAGCTGTATTATGAAGCTGTAATCATCAAGGCAGTATGGTACTGGCACCAGACACAGACCACTTTCTTACACCATACACAAAAATAAACCCAAAATGGATTCAAGACCTCAACTTAAGACAGGACATCATCAAAATCCTAGAGGAGAAAACAGGCAATGACCTCTTTGACCTTGGCCACAGCAACTTCTTACTAGACATGTTTCCAGAGTCAAGGGAAACAAAAGCAAAAATCAACTATTGGGACCTCATCAAAATAATAAGCTTCTGCATGGCAAAAGAAACTATCAACAAAACTAAAAGGCAATAGAAAGAATGGGAGAACATATTTGCAAAAGACTTATCAAATATAGGGTTAGTATCCAAAAATCAATCAAGAACTTATCAAACTCCATGCCCAAAAAACTCCAGTGAAGAAATGGGCAAAAGACATGAATGGACACTTTTCCAAACAAGACATCCAGATGGCAGACAGACAGATGCAAAGATGTTCAACATCACTCATCATCAGGGAAATACAAATCAAAACCACAATGAGATATTCCCTCACACCTGTCAGAATAGCTAAAATTAACAACTCAGGCAACAACAGATGTTGGTGAGGATGCAGAGAAAGGGGAACCCTTTTGCACTGCTAGTGGGAATGCAAACCGGGGCAGCCACTCTGAAAAATAGTATGGTAGTTCCTCAAAAAATTAAAAGTAGAACCACCCTACAGCCCAACAATTCCACCACTAGGTATTTCAACAAAGGTTACAAAAGTGCTAATTTGAAGGGGGCACACACACCCCAATGTTTATAGCAGCACTATCAACTACAGTCAAATTATGTAAAGAGTCCACATGTCCATCTACTACCGAATGGATCAACACGCACACGTACACACACACAATGGAATATTACTCAGTGATCAAAAAGAATAAAGTCGGGGCGCCTGGGTGGCTCAGTTGGTTAAGCGTCCAACTTTGGCTCAGGTTATGGTCTCACAGCTTGTGAGTTCGAGCCCCACATCGGGCTGTGTGCTGACAGCTCGAAGCCTGGAGCCTGCTTCGGATTGTGTGTCTCCCTCTCTCTGCCCCTCCCCTCTCATGCTCTGTCTCTCTCTCCTTCAAAAATAAATAAACATTAAAATAAAAAAAAAAGAATAAAGTCTTGCAACTTGAAACATGGATGTAACTAGAATATATTATGCTAAGCAAAGTCAGAAAGATAAAGATATGATTTCACTTACATGTGGAATTTAAGAAACAAAACAGAACATAGGGAAAGGGAAGGAAAAATCAGATAAAAAGAGGGGGGCAAACCATACAAGACTCAAACACAGAACAAACTGAGGGTTGCTGGAGGGAAGGTGAGGTGAGGAGTTAAATGGGCAATAAGGAGGGCATTTGTGATGAGCACTGGATGGTATATTGTAGTGTTGAATCACTAAATTCTACTCATGAAATCACCATTACACTGTATGTTAACTTGGTTTCAAATAAAACTTAAAATATACTTCAGAATATTGCACCTCTAAATTTGTATCTTAAATTTTATAGCTATTATCAAATTATAGCTATTATCAAAAGCAAGGTTTTATTCTGGCAATCTCTTAAAGTCCCTTTACCTAGCCAAAGGAAGATTAGTCTACATCACTGGTCTTCCTTGTTATTGCTTTTTTTCAGTACTGAAACCCTTTGTTCAAGTGTATTCTTACACAATGCTCCAAGTTAAACTGAAGTGTTTTATCAACCTAAGTTCATTCATCATAAAGTCAGTCAGCTGAGAATAAATTCCATTCTGATGAGTCCAAAAATGTGAAATCACACACAGGACAGAAAATTATAGTGTTAGTTCTGCTTCATTATCAAATGTATTCATGTATTTCTTTTTCTGGAAACTTTATTTACTATTTTGAGACAAAGAGCATGCACAAGCAGGGTAGAGGAAGACAGGCAGAAAAAGACAGAGAAGGAGTATCCCAACCAGGCTCCACACTCTGTGCGCACAGAGCCTGGTGGTGGGCTCAAACTCTCAAAACAACAAGATCATGACCTGAGCTGAAATCAAGAGTCAGATGCCTAACCCACTGAGCCACCCAGGCACCCGGTATATTTCATTTTCATTGGACAATTTCATGAATTTTCTTTATGCCACCAAGCATTCATGTGCATTTTCAAGAACTGTTTTTAAAAGACCAGTGCAGGGGCACCTGGGTGGCTCAGTCAGTTAAGCATCTGATTTTGGCTCAGGTCATGATCTCATGGTTTTTGAGTTTGATCCCCACGTCGGGCTCTGTGCTGTCAGTTCAGAGCCTAGAGGCTGCTTCAGATTCTGTGTCTTCTCTCTCTGTCTCTCTCTCTCTCTCTCTCTCTCTGCCCCTCCCCCCATCTCACTCTGTCTCTCAAAAAATGAATCAACAGGGGCGCCTGGGTGGCGCAGTCGGTTAAGTGTCCGACTTCAGCCAGGTCACGATCTCGCGGTCCGTGAGTTCGAGCCCCGCGTCAGGCTCTGGGCTGATGGCTCAGAGCCTGGAGCCTGTTTCCGATTCTGTGTCTCCCTCTCTGCCCCTCCCCCGTTCATGCTCTGTCTCTCTCTGTCCCAAAAATAAATAAAAAACGTTGAAAAAAATTAAAAAAAAAAAATGAATCAACATTAAAAAAAAGACCAGTGCAGTGTCACAAGCTTCCCATTATTAATGCATTTAGAAGAAATTCAAATACTCAGTTGAAGTTCTACCTAGAAAAGTCACAAATTAAACTTTCCTGGTTTGTAAGTGTGACAACTTTTATAGAACACATTCTAGCAAGTTTTCTCCATTTTAAGTCATTAAACTATGTCAATAAAGTTGAACCAAAATTTGGAGCACTCCTGAAAGACTTCTGAAAAACTAAGGGGAATAGTTAACCAACTAGTCTATGTTAAATCTAGTCCTTTTCAATTCTACTCCTCTGCCTCCTTGTGATGATCATGTCTCCATAGAGCAGAGGAAGGGAAGAATCCACAAGGATGGAACAAATATTTCTACAAAAGAGATAGCAGTAATGACATTAAGCAGGGATCACAAACTCAACTGCATCTACAATTTTAGCAGGAAACGTCAACAAGGTAAGGGGACGGGACAAGGTCCACTATGGACCAGAGAGTTCATGACCTACTCCTAGAGAGCTAGTCACAACTTACACAAACATAAAAGTGAGCTATAGAGGACTTCTACAATGGATCCCAAAGGCACTCACATCCTTGGATAATCCCCTCCCCTGGAGTATGGACCAGACCCCGTGACTTATTTGTAATGGAAAAACCAAAAACAATACAGCCAAAATGCAGAGTTAGGTTACAAAGGATTTTGACTTGGGTCTTGCTTTTACTCTTACTGGCTCTCATTTTCATTCTGATAAAACAAAGTACCATGTGATAAACTGCCTATGGAGCAGCCCATATGAAAAGGAACCAAGGGAGGCTTTTAACCAACATCCCCTAAGGAAGTGAATACTTCCAACAATCTTGACAGTGAATTTGGATTATTCTCTCCCAGTCAATCGCTAAAATGGCGGTAATCCCAGAGGAAACTTCAAGTGCAGCTTTGTAGAGAAACCTTGAGCCAGAGAGCCCAGTTAAGCTACTCTTGGATTCCTGACCCATAGAGATTAAGATCACAAATATTAGCTTATTAAAGAGTAGATAGCTAATGAAGAGTATCCAATTTTCTCATGTTTCTAAAGTAGCTGGAAATCCAGATACATGTGTTAAATCCCTCAACTCTTTAAAGTTGAAAAACAATTCACTTAATAGATAAATATGTAGCCATATCTCAAGGATTTAAGGAGTTAGTGTATCAATAAGAAACTGGATATTTCTGGGGCGCCTGGGTGGCGCAGTCGGTTAAGCGTCCGACTTCAGCCAGGTCACGATCTCGCGGTCCGTGAGTTCGAGCCCCGCGTCGGGCTCTGGGCTGATGGCTCAGAGCCTGGAGCCTGTTTCCAATTCTGTGTCTCCCTCTCTCTCTGCCCCTCCCCCGTTCATGCTCTGTCTCTCTCTATCCCAAAAATAAAACGTTGAAAAAAAAAAATTTAAAAAAAAAAAAAAAAAAAAGAAACTGGATATTTCTAAGAGCAAAAATGCCAGAGATCATGATCAAAAGTGAATATTGATAAACATGTAGAATGAAAAAGAAGTCCTCTAAAGTAAACTATAGTAAAAAATTTGTTATCAAATTGAACATAACAACATAGCCAGTATACTGAAAGATAAGAGCTTTCTGTTGCAAATAGGTAGGACAATCAGTAATTAGAAGAAACCATCAAAACTCAACAATTCAGCAAAAAGAGACCTTGAATCCATCAAAACTTTAATATTAAGTGTGCTTCACATTTTGCTCCTGTGTTTCTACCGAATGGGGAGAAGCAAGCAGTCAAGTAAACCCAAGAGATCTTTTTTCCTTTTTAAACTTGAAAATCTATACTGTGGTTAATATTCGGGAGTTGCTAACTGCTAGGAAAAGAGACAAATTTCTAACACAGAAATTACTCAGGGAAATAAGTCATACTAAAATAGTGTCAGACAAAAATGTTTCTATAAATTTGCACCAAATTACCATAACCTCATCTGCTCTCTTACAGATGATAGCTAAGCTTGTCTTACTTAACATTTCATCTATCACTTCTATGAGAATGAATCCAAAATATTTCTATCCCTGTCCACATTCCTAAACTACAATCCTTTATTTCCAATTGTTTCTCTTGGTTTTCCTTATTTCACCATCCTTTCTCCCCATATATCCTCCCCCTACACTACTCCACCGTAGCCATTTTCATTCAGTTACCAAATCTGATTAAAGAAATAACATGAAAGAGTAATGTAATTATCTTAAATATTGCTTACTTGAGCTCTCCTCAAGAAGGACACTGGGTCAAGCCCTCACCAAATAGCACCCTAATTGCTATGCTATTTTCTTCTCTTCATCTTTCCTCTCCCCAACTATTCACCCATTTGAATATATATATATATATATATATGTGTGTGTGTATGTATATGTATGTATGTATCATTGAATAAAGTATCAGTCATTGACAAGGAGATGGAATTTTGCCCCACATTACAAAATGCAATTACCACTGAATCTGTAACTGCCACAATGGGATGAAGTAAACCAGGAAGTATTAGGAAGAAGATGGATGGGTAACAGAGTTGCAGATAAAAGCAGCTGTAATCAATTTTAATGACCTGGAAGTATGAATCATTTTGCAGACAGGAGACAGGATCTTGGCTCACTGAGGACCTTAGCAAGGACTCTCCTTGGCAAGATTTTCTATTTAGCTTAGATTGGTTATTAGAGACTGCAGTCAACCTAAACTCTCCCCAAAAACCCTAGGGAGAAGTTTGGCAAATCATACACTTTTCGATTATGTTTTATATTCAGTTTATCAGAAGACTTATACAAAACCATTAAGAAAATACTTCATAAAATGAGCAGCCATTCTTGACCTTAACTAGTAAGTTCTCATATACTGAGTACTTAAAATAGAACATACCCTTATACTCTTCCCAGTGTGACTTACACCAAACAATAACTTGATAAAGCTGCATATGAAAATAACTCCTCATGGCTAATATGAAACAGTTCTGAAGACAATCAGCAAAATTAAGTTTAGCACTTTTCCATTTAAAATAGGAGAAAGAAATCCTCAGTGGGATGTTATGCCCCTAGGACCAATAAACTGGGTTATTTAAAAGAATAAGCAAATCATCTTTTTTATGAGTTTTTCCTCTTACAGATTTAGCATTATTTGATTCTTCAACTTTATCTTATTAACATGAAAATATATGGGTAAGGTTTACTATCAACCAGAATCTACTAGAATTTATCATTTAAAAACAAGTTTTGGGCTTCAATACTACCTTTAACACTGCTAGACTTACAAAGATCTGGTGCTCTCTGACCTTAGATTCCATACATCAACAGCATAAATGGTACTCAAGTCACAGAAATCACATGGGGTCCAAGAGAAAATATTCCAGGTCATTGTACCTGTTAACTGCCAATGAATTCATCAAAAAACTATTAGTACCATACTCTCAGAATACTACCAGGTATCTTATCAGGATCTGCCTTTAAAAAATAACCAGCAAATAATAATCATTTCTCGTACCTAGGAGGTACGCATCAGGTAGGTAGGGTAGCATGGTAAAATGCAAAAGGCATATACTTTGGAGCTAACTCTACCGGGATTAGTCTTGGTTCCAGACTTCTGAATCCAGGTAATGGCACAGGTCTGTAGTTATAATCCAGGTAATAATGTCTGTATCTGACTATATTGTATCCACATAAATATCAGACCATATTCCATCTTGCCGAATAAAAAATTCTAGACAAAAGTTTTTTGTTTTTGTCTCATGTGTTTGGAGGTATGTCCTTTTGGTTCCAGAGTGAGCAAAGTACAACTAGAAATAATCCATCCCTTAAAACATTGAAAGGACACTGAATGAAATCCACATGTATACAGCCATTTCTCAGAGCACCAGTCATCCTTTCCAGAGCAAGGGCTACAAAAAAAGAAAATGGTAATCTTAATGGACTGGGATCAGATGTTTGAGTCTAAGTGTGCCAGAAAAACTGTAAATCAAGGAAAACACTCCCTCAAAGAAGGGAGCCACCAAGTAGGGAGTCCCAAAATCTGCATAAAATTCTCTCAAAATGTTTGGGTCACTCTTAATCGCATATGTTAAAGGTAAGACTCCACACAGCCCAGGAGAAAACAGCTTCCTTCGGCAGCTTCCTTCCTTGCCCCCACAGTAAGTCAGGAGCATGGCCAATACCTTAGTCATTCCACTGAAGCTCTCAGTTTCAGTTAAAAAAAAAATTATATATATCACATTCCAACATTCCATGACTAGGATATTCCTTAGCTTAATGGCAAACCTGATACAGAACCACTCCAACAAAACTTCCAACCAAGCCCCCGGAAAATCAAGGTAATCTGCCAGTAATTTAAGTGTCTGCTGAATAACACTCAACACTCTTAAGAGGGACATGATAGAATCCTAAGTACCCTCAGTGTGTCCTACAGAATTCCCAGTGTATTCACAGAGAAGCATGAAAATGATTCATGATCATAGAAGAAAAATAAACAGAAAGATCCACCGCCGAGGAAAATTTCAGATTTAGCACGCAAGAATTAAATAAAACCAAGAAGAACTCATGAGCAATGTTAGCCTACCAGAAAAGATAAATTTAAGAATAAAGAGGAATTTCTGGAAAGATAGGAAAACTATAGAAGTAACCAATGGAAATCATAGAGCAAAAGAAAAATACCTGCAATAAAATATTCGATTGTGAAAAAGTCATTGGCAAAATTCAACACCTACCTTTAATAAAACCCTTTATGAAGAGGAACATATGGGTAATTCCTTGAGAACATATCCCTACACGCCTCAGTGTCAGTCAGCCTTCAAATTGCTATAGAGTACACACATTCCTAGCAAGGTCAAAAACAAGGGGAAGACTGATGCCCACTACTTCCCAGTAGAACAATCTCTATTTTCAGGTAACATGATAGTATACCAAGAAACACCCAGAGAATCAATGATAAAACTAAGAATTCGACAAGGTAGCAGACATACAATTATCTTGCAAAATCATTATTCTTCATTAACAAGTTAGAAGGTAAAATGGAAGAAAACTCGATTCAAAACCGCAACAAGTGATAAATACTTAAACGAACCTAGGCAATTAACTTCAAAGCCTTTATGAAGTAACTTACAAAACACCCTCAAAATATGTATATGGAGGCTTTTGTAAATGGATATTCCTTTTTATTGCTTTTAAAGTTTTAGTATCTTCAAGATACATGTTCTTTCAAACTTATTAACTTATTGTGATCACAGTAAGAATCTTTTCTTGGAGCCAGACAGGTTGATACAATCCAAATGGAAAAATATACATGGCTAACTCCACACACGGTGAACAAGAGCTCAGAAAAAAAGTGAGATCCTAGCTCTGCCTGATTTTTTAAACATACTACCAAGCTTCCCAAATTAAAGCTGTGTCGCTACTGGTTCATGAATAGACCGATGAACCGATGGAATAGAAAGCCCTGAAATAGACCTACGAACTTATGGAAATTTAGCATATTATAAAAGTGGCGTCTCACATCACTCAGGCAACACACACTCTTAAGGAGTGTTGGGACAATGGTACAGCCATTCGGAACCAAGACAGCAGTGAGATCCACTGGATCTATTCCTCATACCACAAACTAAAATTCCAAATGCAGGAGTGCGCTATGTTTTTTTTAACATAACTGTCAATACTTCAAGAAAAATTTTGAGTTCTTCTGTAACCTGAGAATAGAGAAAGCCTCTCCAACAAGACTTAAAAATCCGTGTTCAATAAAATTTTAGATTTTAAAGCTTGACAGCATACAAATGATTACATGGCCAAAATATATGTATACACACACCACCCCCATATGAAGACAGCAAAAAGCCTTCCCAAGCCTAGAAGAAAATGTTCAACAAATCATATATACAGAATACACAAAAGAGCTCTCCATTTTTAACAAAGCAAACAAGGCAATTTTTGAGAAGGAGTACAGAGCAGATACCACATCTCCATCACAATTGAAAAAAAAAAGGTACAGTAACAAGTACAGGCTAAGATGTGCAACAACTAAAATTCTGGTATGGCAACACAAAATGATCGAGCCACCTTGGACAACATTTTGTTTCTTATGAAGTTAGACACCTACCTTATGATGCAGCAATATCACACCTTGGTTTTACACACAAAAAAATGCCAATTTACAGTCACACAAAAATCCGTAGATGAAATTTATAGCTGCATTCAAAATCACTAAAACCTAGAACAACACAGGTGTCCTTCAGCCAGTAAATAGATATGCTGTGGCATATCCACTTAATGGTACACTACTCAGCAATATAAAGTAATCAGCTATTGTTTCACATACTATCAATCAACAAATTTTTTTTAAAGGAAGAAGCTAGATCCAAAGTATTTGTCGTAGGATTCCATTTATAGGATCCTTGGGGGGAAAAGCAAAAGCTCACAGGGCTAGACAGCACATCAGTGGTTGTCAGAGGTTGACTGTTGGTGAGAAGGACTGACTATAAAGGGGTAGCAAGAGGAATTGAGGAGTGAGGAGTAATGAACTCTTCTAAATAAAATGGCGACATGAATACACAGCCCTATGTTTGCACCACGGAGAAATTTTTCTACATGTAAATTTTAACAGGTTGTAGGGAACAATGGTAAGTGTATTCAAATAAAATCACAGAACCACATTGAAGAAACTGGGAAATAAAACGGACCTAAGTAACTCTGAAAACAGTGTTTTGACTGAATACTGTAGCATTAAAGACAAAAACAAATCTGTACGGAAGTTGATAAATGTGTTTCCCTTAGGAATATAGTTTAGCATTTCTAAAACTGTACATATGGTAAGGCTAAAAAGAATATGTAAATACATCATAATGAGAACGTTTATCATTGTCACAGGAAGAAATGACAGACGGAAAAGCCAAAAGCTAGAATAAATCCAAGATATAGGACAGTAGTCAGAGGTATCCGTTTCACACAGACTCAGGTTTTGTGATCTAAATGTGTGTGTGAATTCATGGGTTAGTATACATACATGTATCTCTTAGCTCTATCCATGGAAAAGGACTGAAAGCAGTTATATCTCAGTAGCAAGAAGCACACCTAGCAACCAAATTTAAGGTTTAACTACATGTTCCAATGAAAGGAAATAAGGCTCCTTGTACAAGTGAGGATCCCAAAAAGGAAGGTGGGGGGGCATGCAGACAAAGAGCAGCCTGGACCATCTTGTGGTGACAAACACAAACCTCATAATGGGTTTACGTGAAAGGGCACAGAAGCCTATGTAAAAAAGCTCCCAAAGTACAAAGTTGGAATTAAAATGTGACAATAATTTAAAATAAACATTTAAATAACATTGCTATTAAATAAGGAACCTTTAAAGGCATTAAAATATTTGCACAAGTATCAAATCCATATTGATTATATAAATAACTGAATAAATTTGGGGGAGAAGGGACTACTCTTTCTTATAAATAGATTTCCAAAATATATAGAAGGGATAAGGGTAAAAAATGACCACTGGGACACTATAATAATAAATCCACCCTGATGGACACCAAAATTAGTGGACTAAATTTTAAGCAGAAACAGGATGTTCACATAGTCTCAAAGTATCCTGAAGATACACCTCCAAAAAGATGAAAACACAAGTGCACACGATTATTCACTGAAGCATTTATCACTGTAGAAGCATGGCAAACTACTAAGGGCCAAATATGGAAGACCAGTTGAAGAAATTATGATACCTCTACCAAATGAAATGCTATGTAGCTGTAAAAATATGCTCCATAAATTGATAGGGAGTGGTTTCCAAGCCATGTTGTTTAGTGGGGAAAAAAAAAAAAAGTGAAAAACAGTGACTTGTCCATTGTTGGCAAGGATTTAGAAGTATCTCATTCATTGCTGGTAGAAATGCAAAAGCAGTTCGTACAGCCTTTCTTACAAAGCTAATGATAGGCTTACTATCCAATCCAGCAATTTCAATCTAGGTTTTTTAACTGACAGATTGAAAACTGCATCCATATAAAAACCTATACAATATTCATAGCAACTTTACTCAATTACTACAATTTGCAAACAACCAACATGTCTTAATAGGTAAACAGATTTTTAAAATGCATGCAATACAACACAACATTCAGTGATAATAAATGAGCGATCAAGCTATGAAAACACATCAAGTCCTAAACGCACATTCTTAAGTCTACAATTTTTTTTTAAAGACACGATCTATGGTGTTTTACTTTTTGTAGAAGAAAAAGGGAAAGATTTATCTACTTTTGCAAAAGGAAAGAATGAATTTATTTCCTATAGAGGCTTAGAGTGGGGGTTAGTGCAATAAAAAGGCATTGTATTATTTTAACTTCTAGAAGCATATAAATGTTCTACAAATGCAGAATATAAAATTAAATCAAAGAGAAGGAAAAACCCTGAACTGAATGCAAAGAAATGTGCAAAATTTCACAACAGGGCCACTAAAAATGACAAAAAAATAGTTAAAGTAGCTTTTCATCACAGTGTTTTTAACTATATACTTTCAATTAGGTGTAGGGAGAGGATTCAAATAAATCTTGAGTTTTTAGTAGACTTTTTTTTGCAACGGCATGGAACAGCAATTCTGGATTTTATGTGTATTATATTTAACCATAAATGCATAGGTATTTATTGGGAGCTAGGACATTCACATGGAAGAAAGAATCTATCTCCCATGGATTCAACAAATATACAACTACATATAGAATAACTTCCCTTGGCAAAGACCAGAAAACTGTATGAACAGAGCCTCCACAACAGAGGACAAGAAGAATAACATTCTGACAGGTCACCACAAAACTCCAAAAACCCCCAGATGTAATCATTCACAATTGGGAGGGATCGCTCCCTGCAAATACTCAATTTTTCCCTCAAGAGTGAGCATTTATATTCCACATCAGGCACCCCAACCCTCAGATCCCACATGATAGAGAAAAACCCTACAAATGCTGAATTTTGAAAGCCAATGGAGATTATGTCCTGAAAACCATTGATCTGAAGGGAAAGGAAAACACCTTCTCAAAGGACTTATGCACAGACTCATCTCCCCGCCACCAGCACCAGGACTCAGCAAGAAAGTGCCTATTTGAAAAGAGCCTGGACCATATTGCAGAAGGGCACACAACACCCCTTGAGCACCTAGATCTAGTGGTCAGAGGGGAGTATGCTTCTGGTCTTCACATAACATTTTGTACACAAGGCCACCCCTTCAAGATTGGGAGAGGTAGCTCATTTGCCTAACACGTAGAATTAAAAGAGGCCAAACAAAGACAGTGGAATCAATTCCAAATTAAAGAACAAGATACCAGAGGCAAACATTAATGAAGTTAAGTCATCTGCTTCATTAAGAGTTCAGAGTAATGGTCAGGTGGTTCTAGTTTAAGGTAGGGTCTTAGGAAGACTCTCAAGTCCCTTCCTCAGAGCACACCAAATTGTATCTATTAATCGAACAGTTCCTCCTGAAGAACTGAGAAATCACTAAACCAAAGAGCAAGAACTAAAGAGATGGAAATATGGTAAGACAGGAACCCCTGATCCCAACACTGCAAATGGTAGTGGAGAGGGGGTAGTCCTAAAGGACTGAAAACAGATTCCTCTATCCTTGAACAGAAGAAAAAACAAAAGCCACAGTTTAAGAGAGCAACTAGTATATATTAAGAGTCAACACTAGAACTCCAACAAGTGATACAAGAAAGCCGTCCAGGTCAGAGGGAGTGTGAACACCAGTGTACATTCACACCCCATCTTAAAAACCTAGTCTGGCATAGGGTCCAGACACACTAAACAGGTGAGTCAGGTCAACTCAGCAAGCTCAGGGTCCCCAAGCCCATACCATCCCTAGTTACGACAGGGCACAGAAAAAGTAGCAAGGGTTTTAAATGGCCTAGAAGCTGTGGGAATGCTCTCTCCTACAATGTGAAAAACCCACAATCAAGAATACTCTAACCAGTAAGATTATGTTTCCTTCAAATCTCAATGATAAAGAGTTTTCCAAACAAAAGATAAAAGAGTTTATCACTAGTAAACCAGCCTTATAAAAAAATGTTAAAAGGACTTTTTTATGAATAAAAAGATGCAAAATGACAACATATACATAAAATGTGGAGAAGGAAGAAGGGTAATAGAGAGGGAAAAGAGATTTTTTTTTTCTATTTAGAATGTTTGAACTTAAATAACCAATTTTAATTAATGGATTGTTATTTACTTAGGATGTTATATATGAACCTCAGAGTAACCGCAAATCCAAAACCTATGATAGAGAAAAAAAATAAAGAGAAAGCCAAACAAAACACCATACTCATCACAAAGCAAAAATAAATGAGGAACTGCAAAAACAAATAAAATTTTTAAGAAGTCAGTAAGTACATACCCATCAATAATTAAATATAAATGGCCTAAATGTTCCAATCAAAAGGCACAGAGTGGCATAATGGATTTAAAAAAAAAAAGGTATTGGGGCACCTGGGTGGCTCAGTTGGTTAAGCATCCAACCCTTGGTTTCAGCCAGGTCATGATCTCACGGTTTGTTTTTGTTTTTGTTTTTAGTTTAAGCCCCACATCAAGCTCTGCACTAACAGCACAGAGCTTGCTTGGAATTCTCCTCTGTCCCCTACCCCACTACTTGTGCTGTCTCTGTCTCTCTCAAAATACATACAGAAGCTTAAAAAAAATAAACAAGATACATCTATATGCTGCCTACAAGAGACTCACCTCAAACCTAAAGATGCATACAAACTGAAAGTGAAGGTGGCACAAAAACAGACACTCAGATCAATGGAACAGAATAGAGAACCCAGAAATGGACCAACCAACGTATGGCCAGCTAATTTTTGACAAAGCAGGGAAGAATATTCAATGGAATAAAGACAGTCTCTTCATCAAGTGGTGCTGGAGAAACTGGACAGCAACATGCAGAAAAATGAACCTGGACCACTTTCTTACACCATACACAAAAATAAACTCGAAAAGGATAAAAGACCTAAATGTAAGCCAGGAAGCCATCAAAATCCTCAAGGAGAAAGCAGGCAAAAACCTCTTAGATTTTGGCTGCAGTAACTTCTTACTCAACATGTCTCCAGAGGCAAGGGAAACAAAAGCAAAACATGAACTATTGGGACCTCATCAAAATAAAAAGCTTCTGCACAGCTAAGGAAACAGTCAGCAAAACTAAAAGGCAACCGATGGAATGGGAGAAGATATCTATGAACACCACATCAGATAAAGGGTTAGTATCCAAAATCTATGGAGAACTTATCAAACTCAACACCCAAAAAACAGATAATCCAGTGAAAAAATGGGCAAAAGACATGAATAGATACTTCTCCGAAGACGACATCCAGATGGCCAACTAACACATGAAAAAAATGCTCAACATTAGTCATCAGGGAAATACCAATCAAAACCACAATGAGAAACCACCTCACACCTATCAGAATGGCTAACATTAACATCTTAGGCAACAACAGATGTTGGCGAGGATGTGGATAAAGAGGATCTTTTGCACTGCTGGTGGGAATGAAAACTGGTGCAGCCCCTCTGGAAAACAGTATAGAGCTTCCTCAAATAGTTAAAAATAGAACTACCCTAGCACCCAGCAATTGCACTACTAGCTATTTATCCAAGGGATACAGGGATACTGTTTCAAAGGGGCACATGCACCCCAATGTTTATAGCAACACTATCAACAACAGCCAAAGTATGGAAAGAGCCCAAATGGCCATCGATGGATGAATGCATAAAGAAGATGTGGTATATCTATACAATGGAGTATTATTCAGCAATCAAACAGAATGAAATCTTGTGGTTTGCAACTACATGGACAGAACTGGAGAGTATTCTGCTAAGCAAAATTAGAGAAAGACAAATATCCTGTGACTTCACTCATATGAGGACTTTAAGACACAGAACAGATGCACATAAGGGAAGCAAAAATATAAAAACAGGGAGGGGAAGAGAACATAAGAAACTCTTAAATATGGAGAACAAACAGGGTTACTGGAGGCATTGTGGGAGGGGGGATGGGCTAAATGGGTAAGGGTCATTAAGGAATCCACTCCTGAAATCACTGTTGCACTATATGCTAACTAACTTTAAAAAATTAAAAAAGTGAAGGGATGGAAAAGCCTTAGTCATGCAAATGGAAGTGGGGGGGAAAAAAAGCTGGAGTAGCAATACTATCAGACAAAATAGACTTAAAACAGACTGTAATGAGACAACGAAGGACATTACATAATAAAAGGATCACTCCAACCAGAGGATATAACAATTGTAAATATCTACACACCCAACATCAGAGCACCTCAATAGTAAGGCAAATATTAGCAGACATAGAGAAATTGATGGTAATACAATAGGAGACTTGAACATTCCACTTACCAGAAACCATCTTTGAAGGACACAATTGGACAGATGTACATAACACGTAGTCAGAACATTCCATCCCAGAAGAGAATATACATTCTTCAAGTGCACATGGAACATTTTTTAGAAGATACCACATATTAGGCCATAAGGTAAGTCTCAATAGATTTAAAATTGAAATCATATCATGTATCTTTTCTGACCACAACATTAGAAAACTAGAAATCACAAGAAAAAAACCTGGAAAAAACACCAACACCTAGAGACTAAACATGATAAGCAGTGGCTCAATGAAACCTAAGCAATAAAAAATACATGGAGAGAAATGAAAATGAAAGTAACAGTCCAAAATCTCTGGGACACAGAGCAATCAGTTCTAAGAGGGAAATATATACCAATACAGGCGTACCTTAACAACAAGAAACTATCTTAACACCTAAAGGAACTAGGGGAAAAAAAAAAACCAAGGTGAGTAGAAGAAAGGAAATCAAGATTAAAGCAGAAATAAATGATGTGGAGACAGAAACAACAAAACCAAGAACTGATTCTTTGAAAGGATCCCAACAATATGAGAAATGAGAGGTAAAATAACTGACATGACAGAAATACAAAGGATTCTAAGCAAATGCTATAAAAAGTTATATGCAAACAAACTGGACAACTTAGGAGAACTGAATACATTCCTAGAAACCTACTTATCTTTGAAAACTGAACCAGGAAGAAATTGAAAATCTGAACAGACTAGTTACAAGTAACAAAATTTCACTGGTAATCAAAAACCTCCAAAATAAAAGTCCAGGATTCACCAATGAATTCTACCTGACATTTAAAGAAGACTTAATATCTATTCTCCTCAAACTATTCCAAAATATAATAGGAAGGAAAACTTCCCAATACACTGATACCAGCATCATCCTGATACCAAAACCAGACAGGCACTACAAAAAAAAGAAAACTATAGACCAATATCCCTATCCCATATAGATGCAAAAATCCTCAAAATATTAGGAAATCAAATCTGGCAATACAGTAAAAATATCATTCACCAGGGTACTTGGATGCCTCAGTAGATTAAGTGTCCAACTCTTGGTTATGGCTCAGGTCATGATCTCATGCCAGGTGAAGCCTAGCATCGGGCTCTGCACTGACAGCATGGAGCCTGCTTGCAATTCTCTCCTCTCCCTCTCTCTGACCCTCCCCTGCTCATTCTCTGTCTCTCTCAAAAATACATACATAAAAAAAAGAAAATATTAAGCCATTCACCATGATCAGGTGGAATTTACTCCTAGGATACAAGAGTGGTTCAGTATTTGCAAATTAGTGTCCTACTACACCACTTCAACAAAAAAGGATAAAAATCATATGCCATCTCAATATATGCAGAAAAAGCATTTGGCAAGATTCAACATCAATACATGGTTAAAAAAAAAAAAAAAAAAACAACCTCAATGGGGACAGAGGAAACTTACCTCAACACAATGAAGTCCATATATGAAAATTCCACAGCTAACATCATCCTCAATGAAAAACAGAGCTTTCCCTCTAAGGCCACTAACAAGACAAGGATATGTACTCTTGACATTTTTACTCAACATAGTACTGGAAGTATAGTCACAGCAATCAGAAGAAAAAGAAACACGAGGCATCCATATTGGTAAAGCGGTTAAACTGTCCCTATTTGCACATGACCTAATACTATAGATAGAAAACCCTAAAGACTCCACCAAAAAGCTAGAATCAATTTAAATGTCAAGAGACAAAATACCCAGAAATCAGCAGCATTTCTACATATTAACCAAGTTTAAAAGAGAAATTTTAACTAATAGCATTTACAATTGCATCATAAATAGCTAGAAATAAACTTGACCAAGGAGGTGAAAGACCTGAACTATGAAGACTATTAAATACTGATGGAAAAAAATGAAGATGACACAAATGCAAACATTCTGCACTCATGGATTGGGACATTGTTCAAATGTCCCTGTTACCCCAAGTCATTTACAGATTCAGTGCAGTCCCTATCAAAATACCAACAGCATCTTTCACATAACTAGAACAAGTACTAATATTTATATGGAACCATAGAAGACCCTCAATAGCCAAAGTAATCCTGAGAAACCATAATAAAGCTGCAAGTATGCAAATTCCACATGTCAAGATACACTCAAAGGTGCACTAATCAAAACAGTATGGTACTGGCACAAAAACGGACATAGATCAAAGCAACATAACATACAGCCCAGAAATGAACTCGCATTTGTATGGCCAACTAACCTACAACAAAGGAGTCAAGAATATGCAACAAGAAAAAGATGGTCTCTTCAACAAATGGTAGTGGGAAAACTGGAAAGCTACATGTAAACTCAAAGAAGACTACTTTCTAACACCACAAAAAAAAAAATCAACTGAAAATGAATTATACCTAAATAAGAATCATGAAGTCATAAAAATCCTGGAAGAGAACACAGCCAGTAATTTCTCTGACATCAACCATAGCAACATTTTTCTAGATAGGTCTCCTAAGACAAGGGAAACACCAGCAAAAATAAACTACTGTGACTACATCCAAATAAAGTTTTAGCACAGCAAAGGAAACTATCAACAAAAGGACAACCTGAATGGGAGAAGACATTTGCAAATGATCCATCTAGAAGAGGGTTAGTAGCCAAAATACATCAATAACTTACATAACATCCCCCCCAAAACACACAATCTTATTAAAAATGGGTAGAGGGGGGCGCCTGGGTGGCGCAGTCGGTTAAGCGTCCGACTTCAGCCAGGTCACCATCTCGCAGTGAGTTCGAGCCCCGCGTCGGGCTCTGGGCTGATGGCTCGGAGCCTGGAGCCTGCTTCCGATTCTGTGTCTCCCTCTCTCTCTCTGCCCCTCCCCCGTTCATGCTCTGTCTCTCTCTGTCCCAAAAATAAAAAAAAAAAAAAAAAAAAAAAGTTGAAAAAATAAAAATGGGTAGAGGATCTGAAAAGACGTTTTCCCCAAGAATATCTACAAATGGCCAATAGACAAAAAGTGATGCTGAACATCACTCATCAGGGAAATGCAGATCAGAACCACAATGAGCTATTACTTCACAACAGTTAGAAGAGCTACAATCAAGACAGATCTAAGAGTTGGAGATGATGTGGGGGAGAAAAAGGAACCATCATGCACTGTTTGTGGGTATGTCAATTGGCACAGCCACTGTGGAAAACAGTATGAAGTTTCCCCCAAAAGTTAAAAATAAAATTACCCTATCAGCCAATAATTCCACTATTGAATAGCCAGGGAAAATGCAAACACTAACTCGAAGCAGTATATGCACCCCTATGTTTATTGCAGCATAATTTACAATAGCCAAGATAGGGAAGAAACCCAAGCATCCATCAATTGAGAAATAGATATGGAAAATTGTATATATATATAATGGGATATTATACAGCCATAAAAAAGGAGGAGATTGTGCCATTTGTGAGAACATGGATGGACCTAGCAGGTATTATGCTAAGGGAAATAGGATAGACTGAGAAAGATACCATGTGACTCTACTCAAAAGCAATTAAAAAAAAAGATGAAACAAAAGGCAGAATTAGAAGTATAAATACACAGAACTGATGGTTGCCAGAGGGGAAGAAGGTGGGTCGTTAGGCAAAATGAGTGAAAGTGAGAGGGAGATACAGGCCTCTAGTTATGCAATGAGTAACTTGTAATAATAAGGAGATAAGGAATACAGTCAATAATATTGTAATAGTGATATGACAGATGGTACCTACACTTGTGAACTTGTTCAAATGTATAAACTTGTCAAATCTTGAAGTTGTACACCTGAAACTAACACTGTGTCAACTATACTCAAAATACGTAGACACACACGCGTGCGCACACACATGCGCAAAACCAAAGCAACGGTCATCAAGATGCTCAAACTTAGATGAACACAGATCCTCAAAGAGATTAAAAAAATACAGAAGGTCCCAACAGAAGTTAGAGCTGAAGAATAACTGTACTGAAAGATACACTAGAGAGTCAACTTTAGATGAAACACAAGATCTGATCAACAGGTGAACAAAACCACTGAACTCACCCAAAGCAACAAAAAAAAATTTTTTTCAATTAACATAAGGGACTTCTAAAACATCAAGCAGACTAACATTCACATTATCACAGTCCCAGAAAGAGAAGACAGAGCCAGTAAACTTTTTTAAAGAAAAAGTGATTGCAAACTTCCTTCATCTGGGGAAGGAAACAGACATCCAGGTCAAGGAAACACAGAATTCCAAACGAGATGGATCCCAGAGATCCACACCACTGCACATCATAATTAAGATGACAAAAGTTAGAAGATCCAGAGAATTAAAAGCAGCAAGGTAAGGCTTCTACAAAACAAAGTCCATAAAGTTATCAGATTTTTCATCAGCAACTTTGTAAGCCTCAGGAGTTTGGCACCACATTAAGTGCTTGAAGGAAAACAAAAAAAAACAAAAAACAAAAAACATTCAACCTGGCAAGGTTACCATCCAGAACTGGAGAGATTGAGAGTTTTCCAGATAGGCAAAACTCAAGGGCCCAAAACTGGCCCTACAAGAAATGTCAAGGAGAAATTCTCTAAACTCAAAAGAATTGGCACTAATTAACAGCAACAACAACAAAATACGAAAGTAAAAATCTCATTGGAAAAGGTAAATATGGATCAATCACTTCTAAAGCAAGCATGAGTACTAAAGGACAAAAACAGTAAAATTAACACTACAATAATTAAGGGATCCATAAAATGAAAATGTGAAACATGCCATCAAGAATATAAAACATGGGGGAGGGTGGAAAAAAATGTAGTTTTGTAAGGTTTGCCAAAATGAAGTTGCAATCAAGTCAAAACTGGTCAGCTATCAAAATGATTGTTAACTGAAGGATTTTGGGGAGTTTCTCTATGTGCAAAATAACAAAGGTGATTTTTTTTCTGGATTATTTTGAGGATCAAGTGAGTTATGTTTGTCAAAGTGCTTAGCAGAGCAACAAGTACCCAGAAAAAAGGCAGTGAAGAACTTTGCTGCTCTAAAATATTCCATCACAAGTAGCAGAACAAATTTGCCTAATGAACACAGACTTGATTCAATGTCGCAATGATTTGTAAACAAGCCACACAACTTTTTCTGGGTAATCACTGAATCATCACTAACCTTTATTTGAATTATTACCACCATGGATGGCTCACTGCAGTGTGTGTAACTTTTGAGTCCCTGATAACATTAAGGCAAAAATAAAGTTTTTTTTTTTTTTTTTTTTTTTAAGGCTTTTAACCTTTGAACTCCTCAGTAAGGAGAACAACTGATAAATTTGTCTTTCTCTTTTGTGACATTTCCTGTCATAAGCTCCTGAATATCAGTTATGTTAGCCCATGTATGAAATGTATTTTAAGTTTACTTATTATTTTGAGACAGAGTGACAGCAGAGACAGAAAGAGACCAAGAAATCCCAGCAGGGTGTGGAGACCAACGTGGGCCTTGATCTTAGGAACTGGTAGCTCATGACCTGAGCTGAAATCAAGAGTCAGATGCTTAACCGACTGAGCCACCCAGGTGCCCCCGAAACATTCCATCTTTTTTAAACCCCACCTTCCCAACCTTTAGGTACATTATACATTTGAGAAAAATCATTTGAAGACCAAAAAAAGGTCTTCATTCTCTTGAAGATTGTCTGTTCCAATAAGTCTTCAGAAGAAATATGAGTACAGAAATCCATCTTCTATCGGTATGACTCAGATTATTTCTCTAGTACCCTAGAATAAAAATAAAGTTTATACTAGTATTTCTGACTGAGGAAAATTCTAAAACTACATGTGTTCAATATCGGGACCCAGTATTCTTTTGAAGGCTCAACTGAGTAGAGGTTATTGAGAAGATGAAACCTACGCCATAAAGCAGAACAGAAATGTCCATCTCCAGAGTCATCCCTGAAGTTTAAAAAATAATTAGCAATTCACATTCCAGAAAACCAGTCAAGACAAATTCCACTAAGGAGACTTCAGCAAGTTCCATAAAAGGTTTCCTTAAATGGAGACCGATGTTAGGTTTATAAAAAACCCCAAGACCTACTTCACTAGAATACTGACATTTTAAGTTTGCCCCCCAAATCCTTTTCTAGTTAATGAATGCCCCCTCATATGTACATTTAAGCATAATTAGAGTTAACAATGATTTATTTAAGTCTTTTATCTTTAAACCCTTAAGTCTTTTCTTTTGACCAGTTTTCTTCCTACAACCTGTTTCCAAGGGAGCCTCTAAGGCAACTCACCCAGGCTGTGGAATCTTTACCCCTCCTTGACAGTTCCTGATTGCCGCAGAGGAAGGATACATTCATCCCTTGCTTGAATAGGCTGTGCACTCTTCTACTCCTCCCTTCACCATGGTGAGTAGGGATAGCGTGGAAACCTGGAGCCCATCATGCCTCCAAATAGTATTTGCATTGCAGTCCTGTAGATGGACCTCAAAACCTACTTGGAAGCTGAAAAGTTAATGTTTACTAAGACTTCAGGGGTTTTTGCTTTTCTCTTCAAAGCATATCTCTCTTTCACTTGTGATTTTCCTCCATACCCTGATAATTACATATCAACAGGTTAGAGACTTTATTAATTCGATTCCTTTTTCCCATCTTCTTATTTGTGGTTCGTCCTGTGTGAGGTCGTCAGGAGAAGGTAGATTCACAAATCGTTTATACATTACTTGAAAAGTCACAATTTACAGTGCTGCGATCTGTCTCATGTATTCTGTGCCAACTTCTGGTCGATCAACACTAGAACTATGGGTAATTATGAAGAAACTTACCCACAAAAATTCTTCAAGGGCACGATTTCCAAACCTTTCATTACCCTGGTCAGGTTCCAGACTTCTAGTTTATCAATGTGCCAATGAAAATGCAGGTCCTAGAACTGTAAACAAGCCTCCAGCTGTGGTCTGACTAGAACAGGCCGATTATCTCTCCCTTGGCTGTGGAATTCTACTTCTATTAGTGCAGTCGGCAGCTTAGGTTTTCCCTTCTACTGCATAATTGAACTGTTGACTCACTTCAAAATACAATTGTGATCCAAAATCTCAACATGTTGTTCCACATGGAATTCTGCCAATATGTTTGACCCAGTCTAATGCTTTTCCACGGATTCTTTTAATTTGTCTGTTCATTCGGACTTCAATTTTTTTTCGGGGGTGGGGGGGCAGTATTTGGATTTCTCCTCCCAACATATTCATTCAATTACCAACTCTGTCATCTAGCTTCCTAGTCAGTTTCTGAGCTGTCACTCAAATTTAATAAGCATTATCTTCATTCATACAGCAGAAAAGATGTATCTTCTGGTGAAAATGTTTGAAGCATCAATGACAACTCATATGGGAGGTATTTTGCAGAGAGGAATCATAGTCTCGGCTGATTAGGCCATATTGACATCTACCTCCAGGCTCATGAAACAGAGACCTCTAGGACTCCCTGGAAATTAGGAATGGCTAAAAACTAGGACTTTTTTTTTTTTTTAATTCAGATTTCAACACTGAAAAGGCCAAAAGTGTGACAGGATCTGATTGGGTGACCTTTTCTTACAGTAAGTCATTGTTTTAAAGGTGAACCTGCTAAGCCATCCTGAAGAAGTTGATATGGAACTATTTTCCTACAGATAGCTACCAATTCATTTGGCCCCTTTAATAACCTCACTGGAGCCAGCAAGTATTAGGTTATGGAAGACAACTAGAACTTCAACTTTATTATGTATAACAACTACTCTCCACCTAGAAAGTCATCATTCGTTCCAATTAGAAGCTTAGGTACATGGTGTTCAAGCGTAATTGTTATTAAAATGTCGTCTCAGGGTGCCTGGGTGGCTCAGTCGGTTAAGTGACAGACTTCAGCTTAGGTCATGATCTCACGATTCATGGTTTCGAGCCCCACATACGGCTCTGTGCTGACAGCTCAGAGCCTGGAGCCTGCTTCGGATGTTTCTCCATCTCTCTTCCCCTGTCCTGGCTTGTGCTCTCTCAAAAACAAACATTCAAACTAAATTTCTTTTTAATAAAATCTTGTCTCTTTCTTGAATCTTCTGGAAATAATAGCTGTATAACTTACAGGATCATTGAAAATGGAATGAGGCAGCTGTAAGTGGCAAAGGCTGAATAATTTATGATTAGTCAAAGAACTTGACATTTAGGTTGTTTCCAATTTAAATGTCCCTCAACAGGAGAATGATTCAATAAATCATGGTCTTTTTCTACGGTGAAATACTATAAAGTAATGAAAATGAATGAAATAGCATTTATATCAACAGTGATCTTCAAAATAAAACATTGGCAAAAATGTTCTAGAAACGTATGTACAGGAAACTAGGATTCAATAATGTTTTTAAGTGTCTGAATTACTATGTACTTTTAGGATATGCCTAATTTTTCTAAGTGCCCTCAATGTTATCGTCTATTTAAGAGTATAACCCTTAAGCCTATATTTAACATTTAACATTAAAATTGAACAGCAACTGAAATAGAACAAGTTCAATAAAATGTGGGGAGGTGATTAAAGAGGAGAGAGAAGGAAGCAGATGGGAACAATTTTTAAGTTAGTAATATACACACATATGCTCAGTATTTTTTTTTTTTACCTTTTATGTATTAGAAAAGTTCTTCAATACAAGGAGTATTTAACAATTTTTTTAAAAACTTTTTCTCCTTTGAGTACTCTGAAAGTAACTCAAATACCTTGTGTAACTTGATGTTTTCACGAAACAATGAACTCTTTTTCCTAGAAAATCATGCATACATGTCACTGAAACCATGAAGAAATGATCCTGTTTACATTCTTTTATGGTAATTGATAAAAAAAGGGATATGCTATCACAGCATTTGGCATAAGAAGTTGATATCAAGTATCTACAAATGCCATTGTAATACTAACACGTGCCACATGGCTTACAAAGACGGCACCTAAGTGAACATAATTCCTCCCACAAGTCTGAGATTGTCTCCAAAATACAGTGTAACAAGAAGGAAACCGATCCTGTCACGTCACTGCAGCATCTCCTCCAACTTACACACCCCTGCCCAACCCCAGCTCGCCCCAGCCTCTCCCAGACTGTTTCTGAGAAGGTGCAGCCTCAGACACCACCCAAGGAAGCTCCGTCGGAAGCAGTCATCTTTCCCCTGTAACCAGGCTTTCTTCCTGCCCTTTTCCAAAATGGTTCAGACCCTCCAGCTGGGGCCTCAAAACCATCCTGCCTGCACATGGGACTGCCAGAGTCAAAACAACCTGAAGTTTAGGGTCCACAAACCAGCCTGGCAGTCAAACCACTCTGTACAATATAAATGCCCAGCCCCCAACCCACACCTACAAGTAAGAATCTCAAGTGATGCCTAAGCCACAACGTCAGCACCGGTCCAAAGCTTAAAAGCTAGCTCTGGATTCTTCGCAGGTAAGTTTTCTGCGAGAAACAGTCTTCTTCATCTACTCCCTTCTCTCACCTGGTGTTACAAGTTACAATTTGAATGTTAGTTCTTCTCGTTTGCCCTCCCTACACACATGCTCAATTATCTGGCCCTTTATCGGCACTTCTGTCTTAAGTCCAGCTTAACTCCCTTTGTTCCTCTACTACACTGACAACACTCAAGGCAGGGACTGGACTTCTCATCACAATTAGATCCTTAATGTCTGGAACAGAAGCATTCAGTAAATGCAAAGTAAATGTGGAGTAAGCGACTGAATGCATAATTTTAAGTGAGGGCTCCAGACATTAGAGAGCCCTGGGTTTCCTCCCCACCTCATTTATCCGTGGTGGCATTAGATGCACAAGTTAGAAGCCAAGGCTCAACAATCAGGCCACCTTCTATTTCTTGTGTTACTTTGGGCAATTATTTTAACCTTCTGTGGTTCCATTTTTGCTCTAGTATTTTATGAAAATCCTATGCACAGAGAACAATGTCAATAAGGATTTATGGTTATACTCAGTATTTAGTGTACTCTTGTTATGTTCCCAATATGTAGCTCTGGTATCAAACCTGAAATAACCTTCTTTTATAAACACACAGCAGTTTCATGAAATAAAGCCTTTCTCTGCCAGTGTGGATGACTGCTATTTCCCATAATCCATTGACCATATATATTGATGAACAGACAGTTGCAGATACCCTTAACCATAGTTTCTAGCTAGACAAGAGCTCAGGAAAGGTCTGTTTTGATTTTAAAGAAGAGGAGTGATCTGCCTGAGCCACAAGTGGTTGATGACAAAGCTTGCCCCAGAACCCAGATCTTCCATTATGCTCCTCCATTTATGGCCTCTCATTTTGATTAACTGATTTCCTTCAGACCTACACCATTTGTCATATGCCACCATTTCAGCCCTTCTCACTCATTGCCACATTCTCCACCCTCTTTATTCCTCAAATACTTTGTCAGTGTTTACAGATACTGGAGATTCTGATGCACCAAGGGTCTCATCAACCACCAACCCCTACCCTCCACCCCCCAAATGGTAGGAGATAGGCCATGGAGGGACACACAGTGGAGTTGGAAAAGGCTACAAAGAAGGGTCCAGCTACAAGCAGATTCATCTTGCAATAAGAGATGGTCCTTAGAGAAGGGTTTTCAAATGCCCCCAACCCAATGATCAGTTCACCACTTGGGAATCCCAAGTACTCTCCACATCCCAACTACCTACCTACCTAGGAACACAGTCTTCTTGGGATGTTGCTACCACTTTGATTTACAGATCCAGGATCATCCTATATACTAGACTCTTTATCCAAACCCCATGGATCTGACTCATGTATGTTTTAAACAAGCTTTTTGTGCATTTCACACAGTTTATCTATTCAGATAAAACGCATCCTTAACCTACAGAATTTGAACACAAGGCAGTTTTATTTTAAATGACATCCAATAATAGTAAATCAACCAAAGATACAGTTTGTCAACTTTTCAATCCTGCATTTTTCCATCAATTTACACACACACACACACACACACACACACACACACACACGCTGTCACGAAATTATGTTCTTTATAGTAAATCCTCAACCCAAGACTGTCCTAGCACCAAGAGGTCTTACTTTTAAGTCATCCTCTTTCCCCATCACCACCAAGACAATACTCATATTCTATGCAAAGTACTCCAGTTAGTTAAAAGATTGGGTTTGTATTTCCATCCCTATGCTGACAAAAAGCTGATTCACTTCCTTCCATGAGGTGAGAGAGGTAAGATATGCAGAGGTCTCAACCTACTGTCACTATAAATATCCTTAAGCTACTTTCCCACATAGTGGCTGTTATTCAAACATTGTAAGCAGGTCAGACTAAACTTCTCTTAAACTTCTCCCAACTTCTGAGAAGAAAAGTCTGTTGCTAATTTCAAAAAGGAATGTAATCATCAGTGCCCTCTGCCATTTTTTCCGTATCTCTTCCTTTCCAACGTTATGGTCCAATTGTACCTCATGGTCCCTGTTGAGAGTTGGATTTATCCCCCCAAAAGATATGTCCAAGTGCTAATTCCCAGGGGCTGTGAATGGGGCTTTATTTGGAAAAAGGATCTTTGCAGATTTAAGTTAAAATGAAGTCATACTAATTTGGGCACTAATCCAATTACTGAATTCCTTATAGGAGATAAATTTTGACAGACATGGACCATACAGGGGAGACCCCCCCCACAAAGACAGAGATGGTAGTGATGTTTCTGCAAACCAAGACGATCCAAGGATGGTTGGGGACCACCAGAAGCCAGCGGAGGATTAAACAGGGTCTTACACAGCCTTTAAAAGGAATCATTGCTTCCAAACACCTGGATTTTGGATTTCTGGCTCAGATGTGTGCAAATCAATTTGTTGTTTTAAGCCACCCAGTTTGTGTTAGCTTCCTAGGGCTGTCGTAACAGGTTAACAGTCCTCTTGTGGCTATTTCAAGTTATGTGACTATTTCTCCCCAGTATGCTAGAAGGGAAAGTACATGCATTGCAGACAAAAACAACTCATGATGTAAGACCCTCCACTTCTTTCTCTGATATGTGTCTCTAATAACCTACAATAGACACGGACACATTCCATGAGTTGCAATAAAATCCTTATTACTGCAAACTATTGATTATCAGGGTATTCTTACCAAAGCATAAAAACCATCCTGGTTTTTCCAGGGACTGTAACGTCTATCCTTTGAAACTAAAGAATACACTGGAAATTAATTAAGATTTTTAATCGATAAATAAACTTCTATTCATGTCCAAGTAATCTAAATCATGCCACTTAGAAAAAAAAACTCCAGGAAGAACACAATCTGCTAGGTAGTGGCTGATTAGGGATTTCCTCCAGGAATAAAAATGCACTGAAGCCTCATCATAAAATTTCAGGCAATAACCAGCAGGTGGGTCTCTGCCACACGTGCAATTATGCCAAGTGTTATCCATTCAGCCAATGGAAACAGCTACACTGACTGTGGCCCAGAATATCACGTGTATTTGACTTTTTTGTGGGACATCTGTGGCCAAAGAACTTCAGGCTAACGTCTCCAGGAAGGCACAACAGGCAAGTGGACTAGGACAAAGTACTTGAATTCAAATCTCAGCTGCTTCCTCTTCTAAGTGCATGTCACTTCGCTTAGCTAGGCCTCAGTTTTCATAACTATAACGTGGAGATGATTTCATCGGGATGCTCCAAGAAATAAAAGATAGTCCATGGTATCCACTGAGTCGATGTCTAACACACAGTTATCAATCCTAGCAATGGCTATTATGAGCAAAGAACTTTTTGACATAGTTACATAACCCAGAGCCTTCTCTTTTCTCTGTATTATGTATATTTAGTTCTGAATCCTTCTCACCCCGTTCCATATCCCAGCCTGAGTGGGGAGGCTAGCAGAAGAGCAGGAAGTACGACACAACTGGACCAAGTGGGGAGAAGAAAATTCTCCGAGGGGCAGCTCTCGATAGCATGATGGCACACATGAACAGAGTGAAAAATGGAAAGCAGGATGTGTGTGACCAGAGAGACTACCCTCCAGCAAACTACTGCATTCAGAGTTACCAGAACATTAGGTTTGTTATGGAGAAGTGATCTTTTTAAAAATGAACACATTTCATAGTTGCAACGGATTTGTTTGTTCTTCTAACATTGCAAATTCCCTTCTTGCTGCAGTACCACTATTTTCTCCGTAGTTTTCTTTTTAAGAAGCAAATGGCAAATGGGGAATTAGAATTTTAGGTCCCTGATCTTCCACCTGAAGTGCTAAGGTCTCTTAAAAAGCATGTTTGCATTCATTAAGTGCCATTAGCTCAAGTAGTGACATGTATAACTTGATGACTATTCCCAAGCCCCGAAGTTCCAAGAAGAAGAATAAGCTTACAAGTTTCACTGTATGAAATTCAGGGCGGTTCTGTCACACACAAAGATAGAAGTACTATCCCCACTGTGGGGTGAGCTTACATCCACCAACATTTTCTGGTCCAGTCTCTAACCACAGCATGCATGTGTCAGATTTCTTGATGGAATTGGGCACACTGTTGTCTGTGATGTCCCACACCAAAATTAACTGTCCTTCTCTGACATACAAATCATGCCCTCAATTCACTGGGAGGGAGGCTCAAAGCAAGCCTAACTGCTTCCTACTCGAGTGATATGCTGTCCTCAAAAGAAGTACATTCTTGGGGTGCCTGGGTGGCGCAGTCGGTTAAGCGTCCGACTTCAGCCAGGTCACGATCTCGCGCTCCGTGAGTTCGAGCCCCGCGTCAGGCTCTGGGCTGATGGCTCGGAGCCTGGAGCCTGTTTCTGATTCTGTGTCTCCCTCTCTCTCTGCCCCTCCCCCGTTCATGCTGTGTCTCTCTCTGTCCCAAAAATAAATAAACGTTGAAAAAAAAATTTTTAAAAAAATAAGTGCATTCTTTAGTTATACATAGAGACCCACAGTCAAATAGCTATTCAGTTCTAAAGCTTTGACCATGAACCTGTGACAAAGGAGACGGATTCCAAGAGCACTTGGAGAGCATAGGACAGAGGATACTGCATGTTGCAAACAAATTTCTGTTTGTGAAAATGGACTAGGTCACATCTTCTACATTTCTGTTCCCGATCTTAATGAAACAGGGCCTTGGAGAGTAGGACAAAGTGCTGAAACATGTCAACAACATAGTGGAAGTAAGTATTTATTGGCTTTTAAAGAATAAAATAGTTCTTCAGAATTTTATCTTCTATCAAACTTGCTAAGCTCAGGTTAAAATCTCACTTTAGGCCAAGTAGCCTGGAAGTTCAGTAAATACCAGCACATCAACTTACTGTGTTATCAAGCGTGATCATTCCCCATGTTTGTTTTTTTCCTTCTTGGCTTTATCTGTCAACAATTCACTCACTGGTAGGGTTTAAGGAGACCAAGGTTATGGGCTCAATCCTTATGTTAATCTGTTAATTGTACATCACTTTCAAAATCATTAAAGTCATAGACAAACTTTCAGAAGATGTGGATTATTTGTCAGGGCCAACCAAGATCTATGCCTAATGAACGTAGTCTGTCCCCAATACTGTAAACCCAGCTAAAGAATTCTACCCCGGTGATTGTGAGTTAAAAGGTAATTTCCAAGGGGTGTCTGGGTGGCTCAGTGGGTTAAACATCCAACTTTGGCTCAGGTCACCATCTCACGGTTCGTGAGTTAGAGCCCCATGTTGGGCTCTGTGCTGACAGCTCGGAGCCAGGAACCTGCTTCAGATTATGTGTCTCCCTCTCTCTGCCCCTCCCCCACTCACACTCACTCCTTCAAAAATAAACATTAAAAAAATTAATGGTAATTTCCAAAAACCAGTGTGAGCATATCCATTTGCTCAAGCTTTCCGTTCTCTTCTTCAGACTAAATGGACCTAGAGCCTAACTGCTTCAGGGCATATGGACCATCCCTCTACTTACAAGACATTCCAAATTTCAAATCCTAAATAGAAAGATAACATGAATAGAAAATAAGGGGTCACCAGAAAAAAAAAAAAAAATCAAGAACAAGCAGGATATAAGGGGAAGTGAAAGTGAAGTCAACACAATTATTAAAAAATGGCAGATGAATTCCCCCCCATGGAAGTTTAATACATAAATAATTTTTCAAAGAACAAAAAGGGAAGACTCCCCCTATCATATGTTAAGTCCTATAATAATTCCATAGAGTTTATAACAGTAGAGTTCTGGAACCATAAACAGAATGGGGAAATCTAATTTAAAAAATACAGAAACAAAAATATTTACATGAAAACTTAGTATATGTCAATTTGGAAATGAGTTAGTCAATAGTGCTGGGGAAATTGGCTATATGGAAGAACATAAAATTAGATTTCCTACCACATAGCATATTCAAAAGTGAAGTCCAAATAGACTCAAGACATAAATGTACAAGGGAAAAATCTTAGAAAAACCTCTAGAAGAAAATGTAGAATAGATGTATAACCTCAGGATCAAAAAAATGTCTTCAGACAGACCCATAAAGCAGAATTCTTCAACAATCTGTAGATTAAGCTTAATGGGAACCGCATGAATTTGTGATCATGAGGACTTGTAATAGCAAGATGCTTTGCGAAAGGGATCAACAAGTATAGCCTAAACTTCCTAAACTTTTTGCCAGCAGCAATCACACGCCAAGGCCTTTCAAATTTTTCAAGATATTTTCATGTGTGTCTTTCAATTTCAAATAATGCTATTGACCATTTAATTCAAGAATTTGGTCATACTTGTTTTGATGATATGGTGCCTCATTGAGGAGCCTTGAAACCAAGGCTAAATGTCATTCATTCATATGAAAGTTAAGAAGTGAAGTCAGGGTAAGTGGGATTATAGAAACTATCCTGTTCCACCCAGAGAATGAGGGTAGAGCAATCAATATGTCCAAGAGGCTAGGGCTTCAATAGGAAGCAGTGGCTGTTAGAAATTACACAATTTGGTTAAGAGTCCAATAGTGGTTAGTACAGACAAAAGCAAACATGCTGGGTTTTGGTATTGTATTTACAAACTGCATTCACATGTATTTATGACTGCATCCATGAACAAAATGACACCTTTAATGAATGTCTGAAACCTTGACAGAAAATTGAGATGTGTCCAAATAAATGCCTATTATTCTAAAATAGAATTTGAAACCTACTAAGTTTTAGCTTAATTGCTAATGGCAAATATTATGGTTAACCTCTCAGTTATCATGCCAGTATTTTGATGGGGGGGGGGGGATTTCCCCCTCCCCACCCCGTTTGCTTAACTATCCTCTGGTGCATGTATTTCCAGATTTTAAGATGTTCCTTTATCTTCACATCAGACAGAAAACCCGTTATTTTCAGGACTCAGGCTAATAGAAGGGGCACGTGAGTAGCATTAGATCCCCAAGCAAGAATGCCAAGGTGATTTATGAATGTTAGTAAATTTAGTTAGGCATTACCCTTGATTTCTGTTGTAACAGAAATGTCTACAGTGTCTTACTGGTCCTTAATCCATTTCAAAATTCTTCATACCTATTCTTATAGATGGATTCTTTCATAGAAACTTTCCCAATTTTCGATCTTCAAGACTCAACATCCCTAACACTCCTACTTAACAGTTCACACTAAGAAGGGAAATACTCTGTACAAAGCCTTTAAGAGAAACACTGACTTTAGATTATGAATGACTTTGTTTTTTAACTTTTCATCGAAAATAGCTCATCAAATGGCTTATTTCTATGGAACACTTTAAGAGAGTACTTCTGTTGCTGAAAGCAACTATTTAAATTCCCATGTCATCAACTTCTGGCTGTTTTAATTGATTTCTCTTACTGACTAGGACCTATTTTGTTTTTAATTTGTCAAATTGGCCAACATACAGCATGTACAGTGTGCTCTTGGTTTGGTGGGTAGATTCCCATGATTCATCACTTACATCTAACACCCAGTGCTCATCCCAACGAGTGCCCTCCTCAATGCCCATCACCCATTTCCCCACCCCCATAAACCCTCATTTTGTTCTCTGTATTTAAGAGTATCTTATGGTTTGCCTCCCTCTCTGTTTGAAACTATTTTTCCCCTTCCCTTTCCCCCATGGTCTTCTGTTACATTTCTCAAGTTCCACACACGAGTGACAACATAGGACCTAACTTATTTTCAAATTTACTCTTCCTTTTTTTAATGTTTATTTTTGAGAGATGACACACTAATGGGACAGGGGCAGACAGAGCAGGAGACACAGAATCTGAAGCAGGCTCCAGGCTCTGAGCTGGCACAGAGCCCGATGTGGGGTTCCAACTCAGGAACTGTGAGATCATGACCCGAGCCAAAGTCGGACACTCAACCGACTGAGCCACCCAGGAGCCCCTTGAATCTACTCTTGATCAGTTTGAGGAATATACTGGGTTTGTTTTATTCCTATTTGCTTTTCCCCATAATGGGGAAATGAAGCTATTTTTTTTAGAAATAATTAAAATGCTTATAAAATATGGTTGTGATTTATTTCTAGGTCCATCTTCTTTCCTTCTAAACCCAATTTTATATAGGCTGTCTTAGGGCAGATCAGCAAGGCTACTTACCAGAAGGATGGATCCTGAGGAGCAAAGCTGCTCAAATTTTAAAATGAGCCACCAGAAAAGTGACAGTCACAACTGAGGATCTGCACTAACATCCCCCATGCCTAATGAGGGTGGAAATAAAACTGCCACTTTGCCTCCGACAGAAGTTCCCTGCAAAGAGGCTGAGTCATATGCATAGATCATATGTTTTGCCATCCACGGTATCCACATCATTTTTACTGACAAAGTAATGGACCACTAGAGGTGCAGAACAGCAGAGCTGTTACAGATCAAGGCTTTGGAGTTCAACATAAAACCAGTATACCATGATGTTCATGGTACCATTTCTGCAACACCACGTGTTCCCAAACCGTGTGATGTTGGATTTAAGATACCTCAACCCTCAGGGGCACTTGGGTAGCTCATTTAAGTGTCTGACTCTTGATTTTGGCTCAGGTCATGACTTCCCAGTTCATGAGATGGAGTCCCCCATCAGGCTCTACGCTGTATGGAGCCTGCTTGGGATTCAGTCACTCCCCCTTCCCTACTCATGCATTCTCTAAATATATAAAAATTATTAAAAAAAAAAGATACCTCAACCCCATAACTCAATGTCCCCAACAACAAAATAGGATTAAGAGTGGCTATCCCTGCAGTTGCTTAACAGACTCCAGGGTGATGTCCTGTATATATCACACTACAAGGTAAAATGCATTAGAGCAGGAATTTGGCCCTTTGCTTATTGCTACATTCTGGCACCCAGAATAGGACTTGGAACTTCAAATTCGACATCAAAGAATGAACAATGCAGTTGGAAAAAATGGCTGGCACGTAGCTAGAACAGTTTTCATAATTTTCACTCTTACATTATGTTTGTCCTATTCTTTACTTCCCAGCTGTGTGACCTAAGGCTGTGATCTCGAAGTTTCTACTGGATTTTAGAAAACATTAGGAGATCATGATAAGTGTCCTGGTCTCAATCAAGAATCACTCAACCATATATAGTTCTTTTACTGCGGACAAGCCTCTACCATCTTGGTCGTCGATGAACTGCTAGGATAGTATGGTAAGTATCGTAGTTTTGCTATTAACGTTTCTGAGTACAAAGAAGGTAACTGAACATCGAAAATTTTAAGTATCTCAAAAGGAACTTCTTTTTTTCAACGTTTTTTATTTATTTTTGGGACAGAGAGAGACAGAGCATCAACAGGGGAGGGGCAGAAAGAGAGGGAGACACAGAATCGGAAACAGGCTCCAGGCTCTGAGCCATCAGCCCAGAGCCTGACGCGGGGCTCGAACTCATGGACCGCGAGATCGTGACCTGGCTGAAGTCGGACGCTTAACCGACTGCGCCACCCAGGCGCCCCAAAAGGAACTTCTTTTAAAGTGATCCCAGTGAAATTAAGTCAGCTAGTTTACCAGAAATTATTGGATTGGATACAGTTGGGTGTTAAAAAGGTAACAAACTTAATTTCCAAAATTCTAAGTTTTTGCATTTTTCTAATCTCTAAATAGAAAACCACACACCAAACATGAAGTGAACTTACTTATTAAGATGTTCTCATGAGGCACCTGGGTGGCTCAGTTGGTTTGACGTCTGACTTTGGTTCAGGTCATGATCTCACAGTTCCTGAGTTCCAGCCCCACATCGGACTCTGTGCTGACAGCTGAGAGCCTGGAGCCTGTTTCGGATTCTGTGTCTCCCTCTCTCTCTGCCCCTTCCCTGCTTGTGCCATCACAAGGTGCTGTCACAAGCTCACATTCTAGCAGATGATTTGTAAGCAAGAGAATATCCTACACTAATTCCTGGAGACTGTCTATGATTGTATAGCATTACATTATCTCTTTGGGATCAGCTAAGCATTTATTTGTAGTCTCCTGTACACTGAGTTTTTGTCATTTACAAGATTTTCTAGGGGCACCTGGGTGGCTCAGTCGGTTCAGCATCCAACTTCAGCTCAGGTCATGATCTCACAGTCCGTGAGTTTGAGCCCCACGTCAGGCTCTGTGCTGACAGCTCAGAGCCTGGAGCCTGCTTCGCATTCTGTCTCCCCCTCTGTCTCTGCCCCTCCCCTGCTCATGCTCGGTCTCAAAAATAAAAGTTAAAAAGTTTGTTTAAAAATAAAACATTATAGATTTTCTAATTAGATTTAATAGCCAGAGCATAGCACAGTATCATCCTTTTTGTTAACTGTGCAGTTTACAGAAAAATGCTCCAGAAAAATCAAGAAGATTGCCAAAATGCTGAATTTATGGGATCTAGATTATAGATATGTAACATTTTGTTGTTTCCCTTTTGTGCATAATAGAAATTCCAAACTTCATAATTAGACATTAATCTTAACTAACATCCAACTTTGAAACAGGTTTTGCATTCCTAAGAATAGCTAGGTCAGGACAGTAAATGTCCCTATGTTGTTTCTAGAGACTTTAGCATAATAAATGTCACTCTCAAAGATCCTCAGGAAACTGAAAAACATGGTAGAGACAGATGAAGCAAAAGGGACTGGAAAAATTTCTCCAAAATTGCCACCTCCCTGAGGCACAAGTATTGATGACAGGGTCTGGTTTACCCGCGGTCTTTGTGGCTGCCCATAACCAAGACTGTTACAGTCATAGGCACAAGAGTTTTACATCTGAGGGATTCAGTATGGCAAGCTGGCTGGAACAGAGAGAGCAAGGTTTCTTCTCTTGCACCTGTGCTTGTATAGGAGATCATGGTTTTAACCAGATTGTGTATTTATTAGCAGTATCCCCCCATCACACTACCACAGCAATCGAAGTTTTTCTGGCTCATAAACAATGGCTTCCATTGTTTTAGTGCCTAATTATTCTCTAAGAAAATTTTCTAAATTTTCTCAGTCTCCACTACAATTTTCACCAAAAGCTGGCATTACACTGGATTTATTACAGTTGGAGGACTAGTCCTTTTTCCATGGTGAGTTTCAAAGGTATTTGAAAAATAAAACTTTGGTTTTTTTTTTTTTTTTTACCTGTAGTCCAATAAAATCAAGTGTGCAAAAAAGATGAAAGAGATTATAGAATCACAGAACGTTTGAAGTCTCCTTGTTTTACAGGTAAGAGACCCAAGGCTCAGTTTCAGGATGATTTAAGACCATCGTTCCTTCGTTAATGCCACCCTGGAATGGCAGGTCAGGATGCTGTCTCCCGGCCAGTGCTCTCTGTTATATTAATCATGCCTGCAGATAAAGCCACACCACAAGTATATACAAGTGACTAGATAAACTTCAAGCAGGGTTCTTCTATCCTTCATGATTCATGGACTTGACCATCTTTCACTGCAGA